>NC_134703.1:44541504-44841504 GCF_043290135.1 Rhipicephalus microplus
CGTCGAATTGTGCGCGCAAATTCGAGACGGCTTCCTCGTCGCGATATTGCTGCCTCTTCAGACAATACATGGGCCGATACTCTACTTGCGCATAGTCGTCTAAAATGCCACTACTGAAATTTCGAAGCGAACACGACTCATAATGCGCCGTGCGCCCTGATCACGCGTCGTGATCAGTCGGTGCCAACGAGCCGATGATTCGCGATTTGCTATCGCACTTCACACAAGCGACTCGGTTTCTGCGAAGAAACGAAGCGAAGATAGTCCTAGAAGAAGGCGGTGCGTTGATGTTCGCCTACGGCGCGCTGTGATTTTCTCTTCTCGACGAAGCGACATCGCGCACTGACAGATAGAGGATGCGGCGGTGGTGTATAGGCAGCAGGCACGGGAAAGGAGTTTCAAGAGAAACGGTCAGGTCGCCAGCCTTTCGATTTGAAAGTATTGTAGAGCGCATCGTTTTTTCCTCTCTCCCACTGGCTAACGGTGACAGGACGCGTCGGAAACAACTGGTCCGGAAATTGGTTCCTGTCAAAGAACGCAGCTGCTTGTCAAATTTCGTCAAGACGGCTTGCCGTCGAGTTGCTGCAGACGTGCGGGACGGACACTCCAGACACATTCACTGAGGCTGAAGTGCCTGCTAAGGCGAAGTCAGATGCACGCTCAAGTGCTCCATACACTGGAAGGAAGAAAAAAAACAATCGCAACAGTGACAACGCTGGTGCCAACTATTTCTCTTGGAGACTATTCCTTCGCGCGGCTAAAAAAGAAAAACACAAGCTGTGATAGCTCTATAAAAATTTGCGAGGAGTTAAAGGTGGTGTTCAAAGGATGATAAAGAAACGGCTCGCGTATAACTTAAACGTAGCGCCCGACGCTCCTTGTTCTGTAAACGGTGTGAAGAGTCAGGCTTCACGACAGCTCTCAAATATGGGGTTCTACATCATTGCCTCCAATTCAGCGCTTACGAAACAACACGGTCGAAGCACTGTGCGCAGCAATTCCTTCTTTTCAGGCAGGAAATTCTCAATGGTAACTTGTACCTCATTGTCCGAAATACGGGAATATATTCTTTTCAGATATCATCCTTCTTCTTGGAGATTCCCGGACAGTTTATTCGTGCCTTCGTCTGTTTGGCGATGTAAAATGCGCAAGACCTCGCTCTCTAAAAATCGAAAATTATGTCGCTTTGACTGTTGAGCGAACACCTCTGATGAAAATCTGTAGAACTAGCCAAAAAATGGCATATTTGTAATCTAGGATGCTTTGTCTGTGAGGAGTTTTCATAGTTTAGCATTCTCGGAAACCCAAGTGAACCTTACGTAAGACTGTGAGCGTTATTTGCCAAAACTGGTAGGCGGATATTTCTGAGAAGCAGCACTTAAGCTCAAAGTACACTATAAACTTTACCTTTTATTAAATATCTCTTGAATAACCCCACCGTGGTGGTCTAGTGGCTAACGTACTCGGTTGCTGACCCGCAGGTCGTGGGATGAAATCCCGGCTGCGGCAGCTCCAATTTTGATGGAGGCGAAAATGCAGTAGACCCGTGTGCTCAGATTTGGGTGCACGTTAAAGAACCCCAGGTGGTCGAAATTTCCGGATCCCTCCACTACGGCGTCTCTCATAATCATATGGTGGTTTTGAAACGTGAAACCTCACATATCAATCAATCAAGTACTTCTTGAATAGCATTGTCCCCGATTGTTGCCCGCTTGTTCTAAAAAATCTGGCTGCCGATTCACAAGGTATCTGTTGAGAACGCTGCCGGCCTGCTACTTTCGGCTTGTTATACACCTCAGACATGCACCCTCATAACATGAGGCTGCTCTGTTATGCAGGCCATTCACTTTTTGTCTTACTCCTTTAGCGACGATGAGGTGTGCCTCTTACACTACGCCTTGTTTATCGGGTGACATTTACTGCCGATTGTTCATGCTTCTTGTGTAGCCATCCGTATTTTATTTGGCTACACTGGAGGTAAACTCGCCTGCGCACCCTCCAGGCGTGCCCCCACCGTCGGTGGGCTCCTCGAGGAAATGGAGCACCGAACTGAGCGACGCTGACAGTGAGTCCACTAACCTGGGTTCGGCAGGCAATGACGATGGGGAGGATGACTTCATGCCTGTTTCGTAAACAAAAACAGAGATCTCTGGGTGCGTCACCACATCCTACCGCTCCTACTGTAAAGCCGCAAGTAGCTTCAACAAACTACACTGCCATATTTGTGCTACTATTGGCATCGGGCAATCTGAGACTCCTGAATCGGCAGACCATTCAGAATAAACTCGAATTTCCTGCACCTAACGAAATCAAGGATGTTTAAGTGTACCCGGCAAAGTTTTCTTGGTCATCGACGTCATACAACAGGCATCTCTGCGGGCTCTAACCAAGATCATAGATTTCGACAATGTCAAAGTTCGGCCACACATTCCACATAACAATGACATGGCGCTAGGTGTGCTATACGATGGGGACATCTTCATTCCTTCTGGCGACCTTCGAATGCTGATCAAGGATGTTAGCGACCATAGCAACATCGTTCAAGTCGTGCGGCTGAGTAAATCACATTGCGTGAGAGAGAGAGAATAAACTTTATTGAAGAATTAAAATTACGAGATTAATCCCGGGTGGAGCCCTCTTGTAGAGCCCCACTGGCCACAGCGGCTCGCCGGGCCTGGTCTAGGGTCACCAGTTGGCTCCCCAGTGCCAGCTCGGAAAGCCGTGCCTCCCAAGACCACGTTGTGAGTGTTTGTAGTGAGCGCACCAACCTAGATACTGCATTGGCTGGCCGCTAGGTACATTGGTAGGTTATGTGTGTAAGTGTGGCTGTGTGGTTACTACACCATGGGCATACCCCTGTTGTGTATATCTGTGGAAAATTGCGTGTAGTTTTGATATGTGGGGGTATGTGTTCGTTTGGAGGCGGCGCCAATCCCGGGCTTGTTGGCTGCTTAAGTTCGGATGTGGAGGGGCGTACGTGCGTCTTGTAAGGCGTTGGTTTTCCAATATCTGCCTGCTTGTTACACTTTGCTCTTCATGATGCCCTGTGAGGTGTCCTGAGGAGAGTTCTGCGTCTCGGCCAATAAGTCCGCGAGCTACGCAGTTTGCCTCCTCGTTCCCCCCCAGGCCGTCATGCCCTGGGCACCAAGTGACGCCATGTGCCTCCATCAACATGGACCCCAAAATATCAGTGACGCACCTTGGAAGTGTGCCTCTAAGGTATAAGCGACATGCAGCTTGTGAGTCTGTCAAAATATACGCTGAGCGCCCCCTTCTTTCGGCTTCTCTGATTGCCAAGGCTATGGCTGCTGCCTCTGCGGTGGCACTTGATCTGGTGCGTAGGGACGCGCAGGCCACGACTTTGCTTTGGTTAGTCACTGCCAATGCATATGCTTGTTTTCTGGAGCCTTGTGGTGGCGCGGGATAAAGACTGACGTCGGTAAAGTAAGCGTCTGGATCGCTACTTCTCTGCAGGAGTTTTCGTGCTCGCGCTTGACGGCGCTTTTTGTTGTAGAGTGGGTGCATGTTTTTTGGAACTGGTTCCACGATTATTTGGTCACGTATTTGCTTGGGTACAATGACTGTCTCATCGCCACAATATTGAGGGGTGAGAGGGTATCCCAGCCTCTGTAGCAGTGTTCTTCCCTGGAGCGTAGTGGTGAGTCGTTCTCGCTGCGCGATTAGCGTGGCGGCGGCCAATTCTTCATACCTATTATGCATGCCGAGTCCCATGAGTTTTTCTGTGCTTGTGCTGTTCGGAAGTCGCAATGCTGCTTTGTACGCAATTCTGATGAGTCTGTCAATCTGCTCTATTTCGGGCTTGCGTGTTGATTGAAAGGGAAGAGCGAACGTGACTCGGCTGAGAACGAAGGCATGTACAAGGCGTACCGTGTCAGCCTCTGTCATCCCATCATTACTTCGCGCAATTCTAGCTATAATGGATGCAATACTTTTTACGGTGTGTTTGAGTTTGCCTATTGCAGTCTTTACGCTGTTGTTTTCTTGCACGTGCATGCCTAATATTCGAGCTACTGGGGTCCTGTTGATGATCTGTCTGGCAATTTCTAGCTGCAGCGTGGGTGCACGGTTGGACCGAGTGCGTGGGGGTCTTATTTGCAAATATTCCGATTTGCTAGGTGCGCACGACATGCCTGCAGCAGTGAGGTAGCCTTGAATCATGTCTATAGCGGTTTGCAGTACATCTTGTCGTTCTCCATAGGAGCCCTTTGTTGCCCATAGCGTAATATCGTCCGCGTAAAAGGCACAGCCCAGGTTTGGTACAGTCTCCAGCTGGAGGACTAGTTTCCGGAGGCCGATATTGAATAAAAATGGAGACAAGATGGAGCCCTGAGGTGTGCCTTTCAGTGGGAGATCGTATGGTGATGATTTGGTACCAGCTATGCCAATCTGCGCCTTGCGATTTCCAAGAAAATCAGAGGCATAGTTGAATATGCGTTGTCCGCATCCTATGGCTGCAAGACCGTCTAGTATGGTAGAGTGCGCAATATTATCAAATGCTTTTTCTATGTCGAGTGCAACGAGTAGATTGTTGAGACTACCTGGTGCTGGGTTAAGCACTTCCTCTTTGAGCAGTAAGAAGATATCCTGGGTAGACACTCCTCGCCTAAATTCGTACATAGATGTTGGTAGAAGCCCCCGTTCTTCTGTGTATTGGTCAAGGCGAGTGAGTATAACTTTTTTGAAGAGCTTGCCAATGCATGACGTTAAATAAATTGGTCGTAGCTGATCAAGGCTTCACCGTTTGCCTGGTTTAGGTATGAGTATAACCTGTGCCAGTGTCCATTCTGCAGGTATCTTTCCACTCGGTGTCCAGACTTCCTGATTAAAGTGGTCTGTGATGGCTTGTAATGCTTCATCGCTGAGGTTCCGTACCATGGCATTTGTAATGCCATCCAATCCGGGCGCTGTATTTCTTTTGAAGCTTTGAGCCGCTGCATAAACCTCCGCAAAGGTTATGGGGGCGTCGAGCTCAGTGTTGGGTTCTCCATTGTATTCTTGACTGCGTGTTGGGCTAACGTTTCGCTTGCGTTCTCCTGTGTAGCGTTGTTTCAGCTCTTCTATTAACTGATCCGGATCACCTTGAAATTCCCCAGCTAGCCGTTGAAGGGTAGCGTTTGTTTCGGTTCTTGTTGCAGAGAACTTACACCGAGACCGCTATTGCGCCACAAATGTCAAAAGATGGTTCATCTGAGCTGAGTTGATTGAAACTTGGTAATTTGCCTCCGCTGTGCAGAGCCACACAATGCGGAATCCTGCCAATCCACCACCCTTAAATCTCCCAACTGCCATGGATCGCATAAAGCGTCATCAAAATACGCAGACGTCACAGTCTAAATACTGCCCATTAGTGAAAAAAGAAAGAGAGTGTCTTGAAACAGATGGTACGTAACAAATCAACGTACAAAGAAGCATCTGATATTATGAGAAAAAGACAATGACACTCACGTCGGCGACAAATGTCCAGAGCTACTGCTGCCCAACGTGGACGGATAACGTGATCTCCTACTCCGGCATTCCATGACTCTTTCCTTAAGCGACAACTACCACCAATGCTGCCACCATCATCACCAAAATCATCACAGTCAGAGAGCCGAAAAAGTAAAGAGGCTTCAAAAGCGGTTGCTGATCTCGCGTCACCCTCACTATCACCATTTCGCACTGCAAGAAGCAATGCAGAATGCCCCGCAGTGTACATAGTCGTCCACAGATGATTTTCACGAGGAAAACCGGCAAGTGCTAGCTTTATTGAGGTCCCTCATGACCACGATTCGCACTCTCCTCAATAGAATGAACTTTCAATCAGCTTAACGTACATGGCAAGTTTTGGATTTTTTTCGGGCCAGTTTATGAAAGCCTTTTTTCGAACATCTTCGATTCCAGTCTACTTTTAGACTACTGCAAAGGAACTGGTCTCAAACACGTCTTAGCTGTGGCAGTCTAAGTGTGCGTGGTGAACGCAGACATATGTGTGCACGTGTCACTTGTTCTATCTTTCCTTCTTCTTTGTTCTTTTCCTCCCCTTTCCACCTTCTCCCGGGTAGGGTAGCAAACTGGATAAAACCTGGTGAACCTCCCTGACTTTCCTTTGCCTCTCTCTCTCTCTTCTTCCTCCTATTCTAGCATTAGCAACTTGGCTATTATTGTTGTTGTTATTATTCGTAGTAGTAGTAATAGTTGTTGTAGTTTTAGTAGTAGTAGAAGTAGTAGTAGGAGCAGTAGTACTAGTCGTATTTATGAACGTTTTTGTTGTTGCTGTTATGGTTTTACGCGTCAGAACCACAATGAGATTATGAGGTACGCCACAGGTCCATGCCTGAAAAAAAACTAATAAAATATAAAAAGGGGAGCCCAATCAAATAGAGTTTTGAGGTTTGTTTGATTGTCAGTAAATTCGGCCGACTACTGGAAACTATACTTATGTTTCTTTTTCTAATGGGTCTCGCTCTCGCTAATTTTATTATAGAAGAAAATTGCAATTACGCTTAATAAATACGACCTTTTAAAACGTGTACTAAAGATGAAAAAGAAAGCGACAGAACTTGCCTAGAGATCGATACCTGGACGCCCACTTTAGCCACAAAATGCCAACTATCGACTGATTTGTGCATCTATCCGAGAAATCCGCAGTTAGTTTCTAAATAAAAACAAAGTTAAAAAGGACTCTTTGTCTTAACGTAGCAGACACTACAATAACTCACTCAGGCTTCTACGTCAGCAGTCTTTGTGTTTGCGTGTGAAAATCGGTGCCTTGAAAAGGCACGCTGACGGAGACAAGATTATACAAGACGCGCAAGCGGTCTAAGAAACGTCGCCACGATTTAACAAAAATATATCGTGGCTGAGAGTGCCACTTACGCATGGCCCGATCCGAGAACTGAATCCTTTGGAGTTAGGCTAAATGGCATGGCACGCGTAAGAGATCGATAACAGCAGGGTAGGCAGCCGAAGAAAGGAAGCGTCTCATCAACGCGTGCCAGGCCCTCCCTGTCGACCGGTGGTTAGGAAGGAAGCATAGGAGAACCGGTGGCGACTTCATCGAACGCACTTTCTCTGTCTCGAAAGAAGTGGGCGGGGTGGACAACGTCGAGTTACTTTGCCCGTGCGCTTCGAAACATGCGTGCGTGTGCGTGTGCGACGACTCAGCGATCGATACTTTGATCAGCTCGAAGTGGCCCTTTATGCTTGTTTTGCGCCCTTTTCACTGGAAGAAACCTTCAACGGAATTGACCTCTTCTCGCATCAAGGTGAGAGCAGTGAAGATGATACCTAGGATAATGGCGGAGCTTATTCGGCGAATCGACCCTAATGCACGAAAAAATATACTAGTGGTGGCCGGGGTTCGACGACCCACAAAGACGTTATGATTATGTGTGACGAAGTATAGTGGACAGTTCTGAAAATTTTGCCCACCGGAAGTTCTTCAACATTCACTTATATATAATTACACGGGCCTCTAGAATATTGCCCCCACCGACATGCGGGCCGCCACGAAAGGTATTCGATGCCCCGACATTTTTATATACACATTACTTGGACGTTGAAGGAAGAGGCGAATCAATAATACTACTTTTCCAACATTCTAACTCTTCTGCAGAGAGAAAGAATTTATTAATATGCAGAGTGCTCAGCCTCAGCTTGTGCGTTGTGTGTGTCCTGTCTCTACCAGTCTGTATATTCGAAGCATACCCACATCGTCGACATGCAAAACCAAATCTGCAACTCGCACAGAAAAAATAGAAAATGGGCCAAAAAAGGATGATGATGATGCTGATGACGACGACGACGATGATGATTATGATGATGATGATGCAGGCAGGAAGGGCTAATGCGTATGTACAATAACCACATAAGGCAGTGGTCTTCCCAATGTATAGTGTCAAGCCCAGTACAGTTGAGAAGATCTATATAGCTTTTGTAGCAGCCCTTGATGGTGTCTGATAGGACATTGCGCACAATAGGTTAGTTTCAGTGGAAGTTCTCACACTGATGGCCGCCAACGTCGAAGCTAGAGTCTTCCGTTAAGACACGCATAGAGGGCAGTCGCACAATATAAGTTTCTTTCGCTTGGCAGCGCTCAGAGTTAAGGCCGTCAGCACAGCAAATCAGCTACGCGTATAGAGCGTCCAGTGAAGGTGACCCCTAGTAAAATCTGGTGCAGCATACTGGCCTGGCGTCGTTTCAGTTTTGCCAGGAGTTGAGAAGCCATGTGAGGGTGTGCTTCCCGCCAAAACCTATGCCTATGGTCTAGGTTATATTAATAAGTTGTTGTGAAGTAATAGTTCACGTCACTTCACGATTACGGAATTTCTGCGAAAATGGTGCTGTTATGCACAGTGGCCCTTGCTGCAGCATTAGATGGCACATTACCAGCCAAGCCGAAGTGCCCAAATGCCAATTGGAAGATGACCGAGTGACCAATGTGTTGTGTGAGATCATAAGCCTGTGTGACTTCGAAACTCACTACGTAATATTCTTTTCATCTTGGCCATAAATGAAGGGGTTCTAAGTTCATTCATTCCAATAAGCTCTGCCATGCCGAAAAGACGACCAGTCAGACATTACACCGTGAGTGTGTCCTAATTAGCTGATGCAACAAATTACGTAAGAATGAAGTGCCTCAATGTTACCACTGCTGACATGTGATCAACGGTAACACCTCGATGAGTATATGGAGCACTGTGGCGTGTGTCATATATGTTACAGGTGGCACTGACAGCTTGACTTGACGCTCAAAATAGGCCAATTCATGCAAACAGAGTTGCACGTAGGTAAATATTTTCTTAACCAATCAAGATAATACATAGCACACACACACACACACACACACACACACACACACACACACACACACACACACACACATGCCAGAGCTATCGCATAGCCAAAACTAATTGACGTCAGCCATCTTTTTGTCAACCATGTCTGACATTGACTTGTACTTGATTTTGTACGTATTATCGTGAGAAATATGGGCTCGAACACGCGAGCGCTTGTCGAATAACCTTGAACCCTACATCGGTAGATTCGCAGCGGCTGCTGTTGGAAATAAAGTGGAATAAATTGCTTCCTATAGCTGTTGACACTCCCGCCTGAATATCGCTGCTGCAAAGCGAGAGCTTCTCAATGGCCGCAATCAGAGACACCAATTCGCTTCAACGCATCCAGCCCAACGCGATGGCATATGTAGCCTATGTAGCAGCTTAGATATCGCCTGTGACGTAGCCAGCTATCATGCACAGGCCGTGCTTGGTGCTAGCTGAGGACTGATATGCCAGTCTTACTTATTTTGTTTTCGTCGAATTTTTTTTCTTGCGTTATGACTTCTCACGATCGATGCGACACGATCAACGGCCGTTTTACAGCAATGCTGTAGTGAGGCAGGAGTTCCAGCATTGAACGCACGCAAGAGCGCACCTTCTTTGCCCTCTGGTTTTGGCAGCGCCATCCACGTATCACGCTATCTCGGTTTCGAGGCTATTTGCCATGCGTTCGTGTGTTCTAGCTCATGTTGCTCACGATAGAACTTGTTTTTTCTTAAGTTTTGAGCCCCTTTACGGTGATCCCACGGGCAATTTGGATGCCTGTCAGGGTTAGGCTTCATCCGGATAAAGTGCTGTTATAACTGTTAATCGCGATCAGGCCCGATTGGTATACAGACGATCGCGATCTGGCTTTCATATCGCGATTTTAGTTACCTCTGCGCCAAGCTGAATCTAGATTAGATTGCGTCGTGTAGCAGCGACTACTGCCAATTACGATCAAAAAATCTGACCTCTATCAGTCTTAAATCACGATTAAAATGGCCCGTGTGATATTGGTATAATTGATTGATATGTGGGGTTTAACTTCCCAAAACCACCATATGATAATGAGAGATACGGTAGTGGAGGGCTCCGGAAATTTCGACCACCTGGCGTTCTTTAACGTGCACCTAAATCTGAGCACACGGGCCAACAGTATTTTCGCCTCCATCACCACCGCAGCAGGGATTCGATCCCGCGACCTGCGGGTCAGCAGCCGAGTACCTAAGCCACTAGACCACCACGATGGGGCGGGACATTGGTATAACTCTGCGGATTCGCTGTGTATTTAAAGTGCTGCAGAACATTCTTACAATATTTTAAAACATTTTTGAAACATTGAACAATGTCGACTGGTTGCCGCTAAGACGTGCGGATGTCGGTTTCTGCGCTTGCGTCGCGTATTCCTGTCCGGGTGCTGAATATTGCTTGGAAAATCTGCGAGAGGTTCACGAAGACGTACGCGAATATTTTGGGGGTGTCACGGAATGTCGAACGACACATTGAATGCAGGGGTCGATAACATGTTATTAACGCTACCCGTAGCCGATAGCCTCATTGAAATACATGCATCATAATGTAGAGTATCGGCTGTTCTACGAAAATTCGTCGAAAGTGGAAGGCTGCACATCATACCGGCCTGCATTCCACCAGCCTACTGATGCTCTTGAGCTAAGCGGCAGTCATATAGACCGCTCCTTTCTTTCTTTGTATTCCCTTCCCACCCACTCTGGTATGATCTATTACATGCCGGCCAGCATAGTGTCTTTGGCATTCTGTGGGAGCTTGTAGGACTCGTATGGACATCTAAGCCGAAAAGTTGGAAATGCGTTTCAATGAAAATTCAAAATGCACCATGCGGTGCATCGTGATTTTTATGCCTTTTCTCTCTCTTTCTTTCTCTCTCTCTCATGTTTCTCTCCGCAGTTGAACAGTAGTAAACTGGTCTAAAGCTTGTTAACCTCCCTCCCTTTTTATAATCCTCTTTCTCTCTACTGAGGAGCATGTAAGCAAGAATCAAATCGCACATAAAAACAACGTCAAGACCATTTTCTGCTGAGTTCAGCCTGCTGTACTTGGCAGTAGTTATTTGTTACTGTATCAAGAAAACTGCAAAAGCAGAAGCGGCATCTGCTTGCCAATACCCTGTAACAGCAGGGTATTGGCAAGCAGGGTTACCCTGTAACCCTGGAGAACTAGCAGTAACCCAGATTACACCCCACCAGTAATGATAGAAGAAGTCAGAAAAGCTTTGGAGAGCATGCAAAGAGGCAAAGCTGCTGGTGAGGATCAGGTAACATCAGATCTGCTGAAAGATGGAGGACAGATTGTGTTAGAAAAACTAGCCACCCTGTTTACGAGGTGTCTCCTGACGGGAAGACTACCAGTGTCTTGGAAGAACGCTAACATCATCTTAATACATAAGAAAGGAGATGACAAGGACTTGAAGAATTACAGGCCGATCAGCTTGCTCTCTGTAGTATACAAGCTATTTACAAAGGTAATTGCTAACAGAGTAAAGAAAACATTAGAATTCAATCAACCAAAGGAACAAGCAGGATTTCGAACAGGCTACTCAACAATTGACCACATTCATACTATCAATCAGGTAATAGAGAAATGCTCAGAGTATAACCAACCACTATACATAGCATTCATAGATTACGAGAAGGCGTTTGATTCAGTAGAAATATCAGCCGTCATGCAAACACTGCGGAATCAGGGCGTAGATGAAGTATATATAAACATTCTGGAAGAAATCTACAGGGGATCAACTGCTACCATAGTGCTTCATAAAGAAAGCAACAGAATACCAATCAAGAAGGGTGTAAGGCAGGGGGACACAATTTCCCCAATGCTATTTACCGCGTGCTTACAGGAGGTTTTCAGAAGCCTAGAATGGGAACAGTTAGGGATAAGAATCAATGGAGAATACCTTAGTAACCTGCGCTTCGCCGATGACATTGCATTGCTGAGTAACTCAGGGGACGAATTGCAACTCATGATTACGGAGTTAGACAAGGAGAGCAGAAAGGTGGGTCTTAAAATTAATCTGCAGAAAACGAAAGTAATGTACAACAACCTCGGTAAGGAGCAGCGCTTCGAGATAGGTAATAGTGCACTTGAAGTTGTAAAAGACTATGTCTACTTAGGGCAGGTAATAACCGCAGAGCCGAACCACGAGATTGAAGTAACTAGAAGAATAAGAATGGGGTGGAGCACATTCGGCAAGCACTCTCAAATTATGACAGGTAGATTGCCACTATCCCTCAAGAGGAAGGTATATAACAGCTGTATCTTGCCGGTACTTAGCTACGGAGCGGAAACCTGGAGACTTACAAAGAGGGTTCAGCTTAAATTGAGGACGACGCAGCGAGCAATGGAAAGAAAAATGGTAGGTGTAACCTTAAGAGACAAGAAGAGAGCAGAATGGATTAGGGAACAAACGGGGGTTAAGGATACCATAGCTGAAATCAAGAAGAAGAAATGGACATGGGCAGGGCATGTAGCGCGTAGACAGGATAACCGCTGGTCATTAAGGGTAACTGACTGGATTCCCAGAGAAGGGAAGCGGGTTAGGGGGAGACAGAAGATTAGGTGGGCAGATGAGATTAAGAAGTTTGCGGGTATAAATTGGCAGCAGCAAGCACAGGACCGGGTTAACTGGCGGAACATGGGAGAGGCCTTTGTCCTGCAGTGGACGTAGTCAGGCTGATGATGATGATGATGATGACCCTGTAACAACGCTTCGCGCGTCCCCGCCGGCGGGGATGCGGTAAGATTACGGGGAGGCTTACCGAAGATGGGCGGCTACCGACGCAGCGTCTGAAGCCTCCTTGACTTCATCCAAGCTACTGGCTTATCCGCCTCTCGGTAATCCATATTGTCAGCGGCACGCGCGCGGAAAAGGATGACTTAGGGGAAACACGCAGCGAGTAAGTAGTCCAACTTAGGCTCAATACCTTCTTGGTATAAGTAAAGAAGAAGTGGTACAGAATACTTGTGCACTGCCTAATAAACCAGCACAATTAGCGCGTCCTTATGCAGAAAGTATTGAAAATGGTAAAAAGATCCCAATTATTTATTGAAGTGCGCTATTGTAACTTTTTTTTTAAGCTTTCAAATGAACCTTTCACTCACTTTATCACTCTTTTAGAGTTACTCTCGTGAAACAAGTTTAGAAATAATCTGTTTTGGTACCTACATATTGTCATCAGCCTAATAATTTCAAAGATCTTAAGAAGTTCTTGCGTAAAACAGAACTCAAAAAAGACTGTAAATAACTTTTGTGCATTCAAGATTTCAATTCATCATCACCTTCATCTTTATCAACACCTTCTCTCCACTTTCTTTACCCCCCTGCCTTACCTAACGCTGAGTATCAGGTCAGCAAATTGATTCAGGCCGATCTTTCAGCCTATACCACATAATAAAACTCTCTCTATCTCTCTCTCTATTGAGTGAAATAATGCGCAAGGGGGAGTTTGGAAATTACCGTGAGGGTCACGCATCGACAAAAAAATAAAGTAACCTTTATTCGCCAACAATAACAATGGTCTCATGTCCAGAGGGGGCAAACATCATTTGCTCTTCTTATCCTAATAATTTGCCGATACATTTAGTAAGTACTGCCTCACTCTTTCTTTGTTGTTTCGTTAAATCAGAGTTTTATGAACTAAACCTTTAAGAGCCCGAAAGGCTTTTTTTTTTCAATTTATCAAACAACTTTCGAGGTTACTGCAACCAATATTCAAATTGCGTAATGATACATACATTTCGTAATGATACATACATTAGACCAAAAGAAAGGATTTTTCTACGTTGAAAGTGGTATCCTGAAGGCGCTTTATTAGTGATCATAAGGTGTACTCTTCCTGCTCAAACTAACGACAGCTTTTGCAAAAACCTTCTCTCTTTTCTTTCAAATGGCAGCTCCGACAACAAGGCGAAGCTGAACAACGTAATCGCCACAAAAAGTTCCCCGACCCTGTCGTTTGCGCGACGCGCACCTTTCCCGCAAGAGTTCTCCGGGTCATTGGCACCATTATGCCACAGAAAACGCCGGAACAACGTTGGTTGGCTCATGACATCAGCGCCAGCCAGTTTTCTTCGCCACAATGAAGCCACACGTGGTGGCCAAGACGTGCCGTGTCCTCTCATCTTGACACGGTCCACTCGAAAGCGGAGCCTTGTCACCCGACGGGTCTATGCTAATCAATTCATGCATTCTGGGGGGACAAATGCCGCCCCGCCCATGACAGCCGCACCCCGTCACTGTCCTTGCATAATGGACGAGTAACGCGGCACGGCAGCCGACCTCTGTCAGAACAATGCTTCGTAAGAGGTTCTTCATGTCCCATCCAGCCACCGAATCAATGGAGCGCGCGCGGTTGCACTCCAATCGTATCCACATGTCTCCCCGTGCATGCTTTCCCAACAGCAGCTGTACATATCGGGACCGAATCCACAAGCGGGTATTATTTACAAACAGGTATTCACAAACGGGCCAATTATCAAGCTGCAGACGTCTCAGCGAAGGAAACGGATAAACAACGGCAAAGGTCGTTTAGAAGTGAAAAATATTTTGTGAATTGGGAATTCATGCCTGTACGGATAATTTGGCAAAATCTTGCTTGTGAGTGTAACTGCAAGTAATTGCATTGCTTGAAGCAATAAATCTCTAGAGAGATTTGCTGCGTCAAGCGTCGCGATGTCTGACAGTTCCCAGCCAGTAGCAGAGAGCAGCTATATGGCTATAAACATTGTGAATTCGAAAGTTGTTGCCGCTAACAAGGGCGCCGTATGATAGTCGCACCCTTAACTAGTTTACAGCTATAATTAGATAGCCCGCAACATTTGTAGACCACTCCCAAGTACGTGAAAAAACACTACAAAGTAATACTAATATACCTCGCAAGTTGGTGCAGATCAACCTGTTTAGTCAGCATAACGGTGTATAATTATGCGGTAAAAAGAAGCATCGCGCAATAGCAGATTTTCGCGAAATAAATTTCCGCCGATATCAGGGGCAATAATAATTATAATTGCGAGCATGTAAGGACCGAATTGTGAAAATAAGTACGCTACTCAACCACAACCTCAAAGGCTTGTTTTTGTTATTAGTCCTGTTTTTCTGCTCGTCCAAGCAGCCATTTCAGCTAGATTTTTGCGGAAGTTGAGATGCTCGATTGCTATTCACCCTTCTCCCGGCATCTACGTTGCAAGCCGTCCCCGCAGACCACTCACGTTGAGCGATTTCGTTCGGCGGCCGGAGGGAGAAAAGATGAATGCGTGCGTGATCGCGTGCCGACAACACGTGATCGATGCCTGCATACAAAGCATCGTCACGGGGCTGACGTGGAAGCCAAACAGCGAATGAATCACTTGGAGGCCCCATTTCCACTTTTTTTTTTGCTTTTTTCGCCTCTTTTTTTATTTTCAGAAATAAAGGCTCATCTCTCCTTCTTTCCCTCGATGGGGTCAATCCCCAACGGCCTGTGCAAAGCGCTAACTCGCGTGTCCGAGTCTCCAGGCCGCAAACTACGACGGCGTTGATAATAGACCTGTGGTCAGCTGTCAGGCACGCCAGTAGCTGTGCTCGCGCACTCTCTTGCGTTAACATTCCTGGAATGTCAAACAATACAGCACGCGATGCAGGGATGACTCACATATGCTCTGGGCTTGTTACCTGCTCTACCGAAACAAAAATAACCGATCAGTCGAAAGGGAGAAATTATACCTTCAATGTGAAAAAATGGCTCCACTTGCCTCATTGAGACTGAGAAGTGAACGTCGGTGACTTCTCGCCCTGTGGTGTCATCATACCGCCGCAAGTCGATAACGCCTGTTGCGTCACCGTTACGCCCCTATCACGTCACATAACTTCGCGTCACATGATGGCTTCATCACGCCACGTCGTCGTTTAGTTTAGGGTGGACCGATGCCGGAGTCAGTGGAAGGCTAAGTTAAGTGCACATATATCCTCCAATGCCTGCGATCCCACGGCCAGTAGGGAATCGCGTTGGGGACAGAAACCTTTCGTAAGGATCAATACAATCGACTGAGAAGACGGAAAAGATGGTGCCCTTTTAAGGTGAGACAGTTACGGGTGGCACTTTTTTCTTCGTTTTCTTATCAGAACCAGATAGAAGATGACTTTCACCTTCAAGTCACCTGACACAGATGCATGCAGGACCATGGGAGTTTTTGAAAATGAAGATGTGCCATGGGTCCGTCCGCGAGATTTCCAGGATTGGTTGATGAGGCCTATTGATCAGATTTTGTACGCAGTCTTTAATTGGCGTATCCAGGCAAGATAACCGCTGCTAATAAGGATTACAGACTGGATTCCAAGAGAAGGCAAGCGGGGGAACGGGAGACAGAAAGTTAGGTGGGCAGATGAGATTAGGAAGTTGGCGGGTATAAAGTGCTAGCAGGAAGCACAGGACAGAGTTGACTTACGAAACATGGTAGAGCCCTTTGTCCTGTAATAGGCGTAGTCAGGCTGATGATATGCAGTCGCTCTTGTGACCAGTGTATAAGACAGGTTGTGGGGAGGGTGGACTGGGCTAGTGGTAGCTATAATATAATGTGAACTTCTTGTGACGAGCACCCACACTCCGACGAGCGTAAGGTCCCAGTAACTCCCTCCTCCATAGAGATAATGGTGGGTTCCGGCAGCTTGAGGAATCGAACCCAACACCTCCCGCAAGCACATGGAAACAAAAGGCATGTGCACTTAAAGGAAAATAGAAAACGAGGAATGGAAAAATTACCTATAGACACTTTAACAGGAGCTTTTCAGGTAAATGAAACTTCATTACCGTAGTCAAGGACTCCCGGGCCTAAGGCTGTTTACAGCGTTGTAATGTCTGTTCTTAAAGCGGCCTCTCGGCCAGGCGGATCAACAAGCCCGTTAACTAGCTTCGACTCTATAACACTGCTGCAAGGACAGCAGCATCAGAACATCTTTTATAGTTTGCAGCAAGCAGCCTGAATTTCTAAATATATAGAAATTTCTAAATTAGCAATCTTTATAAAAATTAGCCAGCTGATATCAACCCTGTCTCTGAAACTGCAGTGCTGTCAGCAGAGTGCCAACCTTGCTTTTTTTCGCAAACCCCTTCCCCCTTGCCCGTTTTCACTCACGTCACATATTGAAAGGTACTGTTAGGTCAACCTAAAGGTTCGTGGAGTCCTAATATTTAGAGCGACGGCAAGGCGACTACCACTAGTCGTACGCATTCCACCCCATTGAACAGCTCTAAATTGGTCCTGGTTTACCTCTAACGTGTGTTGCTACTTTCTTCACTTAACCCTAACGAGCTCGTTCAGCCCGATCTGTTTATAATTCTTTCAAACGAACTATAGGCTGCAGAAGCGCGTAGCGCCTCGTTCTTTCCAGAATACCTCTCCAAACTTCCAGTACATTCTACATAAGCTACTTTTTCTTCGCAGTACCGGCATGCCAGGAGACTCTTACGGTAAAACAAAACTCTCGATAGTTCAAGCCTTTTTGTTTTACCTACTTCCGCATCGGTCTTCGTTTTTTTTTTTTTTTTTACGGGAACTTGCAGTGAATCGCGTCAGGTGTCCGGTCCGTGCGGTTAGCCATGCAGCGCTCCCCAAGAGAGCACTATCTCTACACCACTAATGAGGTTTCTTGGTAGCGTCGTTTGGAACGGCAGCCAATTAAGCTGACTGGCTTCTCCCACAGGAATTCGCACCAGCTGCGGAAGAGGCTGGAAGCCGCAATCTTTGCCTCAAAGCGTGCGACGCGCTGAGCCAGCAGAGCAGCCGTAATGCGACTTGCGGTTCCGCTGGCGACCTCGCGGAACGCTCCCTTGGTTTACTGTCCATTCTCTCCTCTTGTCTGTTTGTATACATTGAGAAAGAGACCAAAATGGGAG
This sequence comes from Rhipicephalus microplus, assembly GCF_043290135.1. Taxonomy (NCBI): domain Eukaryota; kingdom Metazoa; phylum Arthropoda; class Arachnida; order Ixodida; family Ixodidae; genus Rhipicephalus; species Rhipicephalus microplus. Next base: position 44,559,236 of record NC_134703.1, read on the forward strand.
AGAAAAGACACTGTACAAACACTGCGGCGATCGCCATGTTTCGGAACATCGTTTCGTAGGGGGAGTCTGCGTATATAGCGCTCTGAAAATGGTGTGTGCGCGTAAATTCTTCAGCATCAAGATCAAGACAACGCAGTCTCTGAATACGTGGACGTTATTCGGCAGTATTACGCTGCTAGCTACCTCGACGAATATTATTGCGTACATTTGCGACGCACGTTCTCTCATAAAAGCAAACGGAACAGCAAGTTCGAAAAAGCGACCGACTACTGAAGCACCAAAATATTGTACCTCGGGAGAAGATGAAGGGGCAAAATGATCGTTTCTCATGCCTGATAGACGTAGCCGCCTTTTATAACTCAGTTAATATCAGTTTACTCACTATTAAACAAGCGCCAAGAAGTACGAACACTCAGAAAAGACACAGAACGAGAGCTTTCTGGGTGTTTCATACTTTTTGGCACTTGTTTCATCATGTTGTGCCAACATGCCCAACTGGCAGCTATCAGTTTCTTCTTGAGTGGCGTTCACTTGCAGTATTGTTGCAGGAGTACACATAATTTTTTTAATGTTTACTAGGATTAGCTCAGTGAACTTTTTCTTATCTAAAATTTTTTTCCAAGCTTTAACGCAATATGCCTCTCAGTCTTAGTATTCCTGTGATAGTCTTGCGTTCAGGGGCTGTTGGATATATTATTGCGTGTTTCAGAGGTTAACCCTTACACATCTTTATTTTATTTTCTTTCCTTACATGAATCCCTTCACTATCTCAATTTGTCATGAGCGTCAGCGTATAGAAGCGTTTATATTGCAGGGATGAACACATCTGTTATCCGCTTGTACCGCAATACTGCAGCGAAGCTCACTTAACAGCGCAGTGCTTCCTATTCCTGCATTTTCTTCATCCATAATTTTTTTAACATGCAAATGCCATGAGCCAGGTGCCGGTAGACCACCCTTCTTCGTGTTCGTTCTCATCCACATCATCATTGATGTTTCTTTCTTTCAGAGTCTTTGTCAGCCCTTAGCACTAAATACGTCGTGAAACAAGTATCTATTTGGCGAAGTTTTTTACAGGTTCATCTTAGAGATCCTCAGTTGAAGCAGGCAAGCTCTAATATAATTACGTAATTATGAAAGAAAGCTACTTATCGGAGCAGGTTGGAGTGCAAAGAACACTGTAAATTTTCGTTTTAAAGTAAATTGTCGTTGCTGATTCAACGTCAGGCATAATTCGTGTTACGAATAGCGTGCAGAGGCTAATTTCCGATCACCTTCCTCTCATCTATGGATAAAAGTTATTTCAGGCAATGATTGATATTTTTCTCTAAACATCTGCACAAACTATTTGTGAAGTAGCGGTGACAATAATACAAGAAATTGTATTATTGTCACAGTATATACGCGTATACGCTGCACCACGTGACAGTGGTGCAGCGTAGACGGGGTACTCTAAGCGTTCAGAGTACCCCGTATACGCTGCACCACCGCTGTCACGTCGGTGTCGTAGTGAGTGCAAAGAACGTGAACGTGTGTTCCACGCACAAACCTGCAGACATACAAGCGGAAACGAATCACTAAAAAACTGAAGGTCAGATGTATATGTCACTGTTGAAAACTTTGTCGACGATATCCTACTTTGATAACCACTTGGCTGATGAATGAGGGTATGAGTGGGATGTTTCGTTCAGAAAAACAGTCACAGCCGTCGTACACATGAACATGCTAACAAGTGAGCGTGCCATCGGCCTTTCTCGCTTTTTTTTTTGGCGGGACAGCTGAATGCAAACGCGCAAGCAACAACATTAGAACACATGCGGAAGTTCACGACAGTCACGTCTCGTTGGTGGCACGGGTGCAAGAAAGCCGGTCATCATTTTCTGAGCCCCACCACAACAAACGTGTAAGCTAGCTGTAAGACGGCGAGAACCGTCATCTTGTCCCTCACACCATAGCCATTCGTTTGTCCCTTCATTTTCTTCTTTCCGTTTCCACAAAGCAGCATGAAACGTTGACATGCTCTCTGAACGTGACAACGGAGAAAGCGTCTCCGCGACAGCTCCAAGTGTGAACGCATCTTTTCATGGCCTCTGCACCGAAACTTTCGTGCAGCGCTCGTTTAGCTGTAATGTCACCGTGATGCCCACGTTAGGGCCTGTCGACAACGTAGACGAGAGTGCGACGCTCCTGTTATTTCTCCTCTATCTTGTCCATGCTTCGCTGATCCCCCTCCTCCACCTCCCCCTTTTTAAGTTGGTCAACCGAGTCATAGCTTGGTTAGTTTGCCTGTCCTTCCTATTGGTTTCTTTTACTGTCTTCAACAGTCACTATTCAAACTATTTTAGGACGGCGTAACATCCTGCGGAAAGGGAGCAAAAACTTCTGAACTGTGCCGATTAACTGTTTTTAGATAGAGATACTGTTGTTCGCAAACGATTTCTGTTGTGGGAGAGTGCAAAGCTCCAATTACTAATAATGTAGCTCCACTAAATGTTTTCGAAATATATCTCCATCTTTGCTCACAATACTCGCTTGAATGTTTTCTTTTTTCAGGGGTGGCTTCTTCCAGGGAGCTTACATTATGGGGCTCCTTACACTTTCTTGCTGCTTTAACAGAAAATAAACGTGGCAGTGACTACGTTTGTTTAATTGTTTGTTTTTGTTTGTTTGTTTGTTTGTTTGTTTGTTTGTTTGTTTGTTTGTTTTTAGGCATGTTTGCTTGTCTTTGTTTGTTTTTCACCCCTTGACACACAACACTCTCAAGACATATTATAACGTGCGCCACCGTTTGAGACAGCTAGCATCAAGAGCCGCATGCAAACTTCAGGTCCGCCATTTAACGGCCACTGGTACAGCGTTCTGGAACTGCACCGCGCATGGATTCTCCCGTTGCGCCAGATGTAAGCGTTCGTGCAAGGGAAGACGCCCTTCCCAGCGTGTTTCGCGTCTTTGGCTTCTGAGACGATGCGCGCAAATGGAAGGATGATGCCCGGCTTCGGCGGCTCCAGCTGGCGGTGGCAGGATGACGACATCCGTACGTGACCAACATCGAGGAGCGGCGGGTGGCTGAATGCGCGTCGTCATTTGCGTTTCACTCGTCTCTCCGAAGGCACGTGCCGCCACGCACAGCGAAGACAATGATGACATCCCGCGACCTGCACCGCATTCGGGCAGAGGTCTCGTTGACGTTTTGCTGCGACAAAAAGCCTCGATCTCGGGAACGCAGAAAAGATAGCACAAGGACTACTGAGAATTCTAAATAATATCGTTCACGTAAAACTCGTTCGCAAAGCCTAGTGGCACCATCTCTCGGTGGTTCACAAAAGCGACGGCGTCTTACCAAATTCTTTCAATGATCTACAGTGGAACTTAATAGTGTACACACATAAAAGAACATTTTGTTGATTCGATTAACAGTATGTGCGAATGGCCCGTAAGGTAGCAGATACGTGCAAAATATGAGAGCGCATTGTGGGTTTTAAGCGGTTCCTTGAGTTTACAAATAGACATTAACGCGTTTTCCAGGTTGCAAAACATTACGCCATACTTTTAGAAAATGGAAAGGGATATGACAATATGATGTTTTTAAAACACTTAGAAGACAGTTTAATTTACTACCAGATTTTCAGAAGTACCACGAGTGCAACTATTGTGCTTGCCGCTCTTTATATTAATTCGATGGTTCATTTAAAGAAAAAGGGCATTACTCTTCAGCAGCGTTTAGTACGTGGCCTAGGAGTTATCCGTCGTTACGACCACATCAGCAACAAAATTACGCCGTTATTCTTCCACGGCTGATTTAACGTCCACCACAAAACAAAGAAACCGGTTATATAGTAAGTGACACTCATACTTAAGATGCGTGCATCTTCAGCTACCATATTAGCTCTTCATCAAAGCGTAGGTCGACGATTGGGACTGGTGCTAACCTCCTATTTGCCATGGGAATCGACACATGGGCCTATATTCATTGCGTTTAGCCTCACTGAAGCACGTGTGTTTCTAAATCTGCTGTCTTCTCGTCAACATCTATGCGGCAACATATTTAAATCTTATTTTATTTATGCAATGCTGCGAACAAAAAGTCCAAGCAAGGTGAGAAATATGCACACGATACTTGCAAAATACTTCATTTAAACGAGGTTTCAAATTATTTTTACAGACTTTTTTGTTTACCAGACGGAGTGTTACAATCTAAAAAAAGAGCCATTGATCAACTTGGCCATAATACGATTCATAGGAAGTTATGAAAGAACGACAGTATATACACAAATGTTCACGGACGCTGGGTATATGCTTCGTTTAGTTTATTCCAATCAGCTATTGTTTGCGGTAATGAAAGTACCGAAATGTGTCAGTCTTTGCGATGGTTGGTGATAAAGAACGAGAACAGGGGTGCCAAGTGGGTCTGCTTAACAAAGGGAATACGTATCCTATGGTGCCTAAGGATAGCCTATGGTTAACTATGTCGGAAAGAAACTTTAGTCGACTTTTTTTTCTTCAAATTTTTAATAATTCACGTGACAGCAAGTGCTTGCTATATGAAAACACCTAACAATTAATCACGCATCATGAGCTGGCCAGCACTCCGATGTATGAGCAACACACCAACACTAACCCAGTTGGAGGCTGCGCTGTCCTGCTCGGAAACTGGAGAACAGCTCCAGCTGATCGACAGAGCTTGCAAGATGACAAAGGCGACAAGGGCCCTGGACTCGGGGCTCAACCTTAGCCGGAATAATTTCTTTGCAAAAAAAAATCTTTGCTTGCATTCTAAGCTTAATGTGAAACGGAGAACAACTACGCCTTTCGCAAGAATAGGGTCAGGAAAGGGCAGGAGACAATCTCTCTTGGCATACTGCCTCCGTTCATCATGCAATGTACGTCAATTCATGTTAAATAGCAGTGCTTAAGCTTTGTGTTAGTTAGCGTTTATCGACAATACTATTTCTACCGCGCAAGCAGCTTAGAGTACTTATCACGGGGCCCAAGTAGAGTTGCTTCCGCGCAAACAGCTTCAAGTACCTATCACACAGCCCCAGTAGAGTTGTCGCTTGCATGTGCATACAGACATCAGCTGCTGTGTGTGTGTGTGTGTGTGTGTGTGTGTGTGTGTGTGTGTGTGTGTGTGTGTGTGTGTGTGTGTGTGTGTGTGTGTGTGTGTGTGTGTGTGTGTGTGTGTGTGTGTGTGTGTGTGTGTGTGTGTGTGTGTGTTTTAAGGTTGTGAACCCTTGCACTTCCGGTGAGGCGGAACGTGACCAAACTGTCTTGTGAGTAGTATTAAGTGCTCTGTCATAATAAATCCAAGAGTAAAACCTAATGTGCATTTTTAAACGCATTGAAACGAAAGCTGTGCTATATCTGCATCAAATATCCCCTGAACTTGCGTAATTGCTGCTACAATTGCATAAGATTTGCTTAAATACGGGTGGAAGTATCGAAGAAAATATCGCTTGATATAGATTCCTAAATAATCATTGTCATATGCCCTTTTTTATTGTATACTTTTTATTGTGTGCACATTCATTACCTAAATGTACAGAAAACAACTTCTCGCGGCAAAATTAATATTTCTCACTTCGATTGCGCTCGCAATATTCGATTTTTATTCAAAGCTGGCTATCCCTGCTCTCAGACGAGAAGCGACTGTAATTAAGAAGCACTAAGCTGCATGTCTTAATTTATCAAGCCGAGCTTCATACAACTGTAATGAGTTTCGTAACGAACACACAACAGTAAAAGCCGGTGAGAGTTATTTGAGATTTTGACAAAACACCGTCAAACGTTCATGACGTGCGGCTCAGTAGCCAAGGCCTGAACTGAACGACCGCTCCGAAGTCTATAGCGTGATAGCCTCGTTTGAACAGCATGCTGGATTTTTTACGACAAGTGCGTCCGCTGTTATATACACTTAAAATGAGCTTCTGATAATACGTGCTGTACCGAAGCTATAGCGTAAGCCATTGTTTTCAATGGCCTATGCAGTGCCATGGTGATTTGCTGAACGCCATTACGCACGATGAAGAAAGAAGGCCGTATTTTTGCTGTAGCTTTATGCCGTTCACTTTTCTTTCATTTCCTCTGTTCTAGTTGTATATGTATTTTTGTTTGTTTCACTTTAGCGTTTCCAGATGTACGCCTATTGTTCGACAATGCGATATACTTGTCGCCCTATTTATCGCATCATTATTCGAACGCTGCACTATAAACTAGAGTTATCACTGACACAGCTGGCGCGAAGGTGCTGTAAAAACTCGGCAAAAAGCGCGCAGCTCCGAGTGATCACCGAAATATGGAAATTTAAAGAGCGCGCGCCCCAAACGGGTTCCCGGCTGCAGTGCGATATTATGCGATCGAACACGCATATCTGGACACGGGAGCTTTTTTTTTTTCTTTTTGCTTTTGCAATCCACCCGAGCGCCGTCTGCAAGAGCCGAACAAGCGTACAGCGAACCATTCGCCGGTCGCATTCGCTTGCACCACTTCCAGCCCGGATACGTATATATAGGCAGCGTTTCATCTCTACCTGATCGTAAATGAAGCGCGCTAAATGCGTCCGTATGTACACGAAGCAACATCTGTAGGCTATACAGAAATGAAAGGGCGTCTTAGTAAAGGCACCGTGAACAGCGGGTTACGCCGAGTAGACGCTATCATATTGTAGCTGTCATCATCATCAGACTCTTTCGTGTCAGTAAATCGTTGTTCCCTTTCGTCTAAGCTCTGCTCTATTTCTGTCTACTGAGGCTTCGTGTCTGTCAATTTCTTTTCTCTCCCTCGATGCGCTATCGTCACCTTTTAGTCCAGTTTTTTTTTAATGTTGTCTCCGCTTTATTCGTTCGTCCTTTCTTAGTTTTTGTCAAAACACAATAGCTGGTTATCACCAGGAAAGCAGTTATCGTTCAGTACTCTAGGTTATTGTGAATTGCTATAGGTGATCATACGAAATGCCATTCATACTTGAAAGAAAGACACGACATTCCTCCATGAAGAATGCTAGACGATTCAACAAGCATTCGCACGTCACGACAGAAAGAGTTGTATTGGCGGGAATTCACTCATCAAATAATAAACATTTCCAATCATGACAGCAGCAGCCATGTTCTAGTTATCCGGAATCGGTATTCTACGTCAACGTAGAATTGGCAAAACAGCTTGTTATAGAATCCGACGCGGCGTTCAGTCAGTTGTAGATGTCTTTCTCTTTGTAATTATCTCGCAAAATAATTTAATGTTCAACAAACTCGAATAGATTTGGTAGGTGTATCAACTACTAACAATGTATAATTCAGCCTTCCTAGGCAAACAATCTTTATTCTCTGGGAGATTACACAAAATAGTGCAATTGAGTATTACAATTATTCATAATTAAGGTTACATTTAAAAGAATCATCTCAAATTTATTTTAGCTCTTACTAAATATTAATCATAAGTTCAGCATCTATGATCCGCCCGACTCATGGCCGATCCCCCGGAGTGGGTAGGTGCCAATGATCTACGGAGCATCATTATCATCATCATCATCATCATCATCATCATCATCATCATCATCATCATTTGTGGAACTGAAACTTTCTTCCCTACGTGCTTCGCTCCTCTCCATTTTTTTATTTTCATTTTTTGAAAATAATTCTTTCCACTTTTAAAGTACATGTGACACCCCACTAAGCTATTGCGACTACTTTTCCTGTCAACAAAATCGAGCATTCGCTTTAGATTATAAATTGTTTTGTGTAGCTTACATTACCTGACGAAGACTGATCGTCATACCTTCGGAAAGCTTTTCAAAAAGAGCAATATTAGCACAGTACTTTTTCTAGCATTTATTTCACCTACAGAGAAAAAAATACAGCAAGTTCAAGAAAGTTAACTAAATTACGTCCCAAAGAGAGCTGCGCAACGAGGTGCTCTGTTTCAATGCAGCTACACAGCATGCTGAAAACAGAGTGGACCGGTAGAGCAACTATATTTCCTACAAACAATGCTTCTCCACTTTTCATATTTTCACGTGCTCGAAGCTTAACGTAACTGGGCAAGGTTCAATTTTGACATTTATGCAGGTGCGAAACTTAAAGAAAATGAGAAAATGTACATCAGTTTATATATATAATATATATATATATATATACATATATATATATATATATATATATATATATATATATATATATATATATATATATATATATATATATATATATATATATATATATATATATATATATATATATATATATATATATATATATATATATATATATATATATATATATATATATATATATATATATATATATATATATATATATATATATATATATATTGTTACACGACATCGGCAACGAAAGAGTATCATAGACGACGAAGACGATGAAAGTGTCCATGCTCGTGTTGTTGTTGCTGTTCTACCGATTGTGCCAATCATGCCTCCTACAGCTTATGTAACAGCAGCGAGGTTTAGAAAACTTTCCCTTCTTGAAGACTCATCAAAAATCATGATACCGAATCCAGATTTCTCGCACCTGCACTTCACATGGAATAATAAAGGGTGTCCCACGCGTAAATTGGAAGTCTTGATAACAAAATTACGTTGCCGTGTACCACCTCTTAATTTCTACTTAAGCAGGTCTGGTCTGGTGCCATCCCCTCTGTGCTCAAGCTGTAACGAACCTTGACATATCGACCATTTTCTTATCACATGTCACCGTTTCAAAAATCAAAGAAAAAACTGCTTCGAAATTTTATTTAGAAAACTAGGAATATCACTTAATACTCCCAATGTTTTGTCTTTTGGGGCCACTTCATTGGGACACAGCGACAGGAACATCTGCGGGGCTCTCTGCGAATTCATATCAAACACAAGAAGATTACCTTGCTGAGTCAGCGATAAGCTGTCGAATTTTACTAGCCACACTACCACTTATTATTTAGCTGATACACTGCAACTTTCAGGAGAATTTCATATAACGATTTCACCTCAGATATTCAACAAATTCTATTATTTCTCTCCTCCCCTTTTTTCTTTTTTTTTACACTGCGCCAAAATAATTCACAGTCAAAACACAGTAATCATATTCCCCTAGTCTAGAAAGCCTAAAGGTATTGACTTGCATTAACCACCAGCTTCTTGGCCAATCCCCCTTAGTGGGTGAGAACCACAAAAGAAAGGAACAAGCAAGCAAGCAAGCAACCTCCATCTTGGCTGCAGCTGCCTCTGACTCTCCCTGTATATTTTGTAAATGTATTTATTTCATTCATTCTCTCACCCACGTGACATTTGGTGGTGGTGCGGGGTACAACACGATATAACGGAGCTCCGCAGTGGCCGACGCTTGGATTTTTCCACCATGGCAAACCAGGGACCCTCTCCCGCCGAGGCGACTACAACAACAACTGTTGTCCTTCCGTAGCTAAAAGATCCTGGCACGTTCTGTGGCACGGATGATGTCGACATTGAAGAATGGTTGCCGTTGTACGAACGTACAAGTAAGAATTACCGCTGGGATGAAACTGTTATGTTAGCCAATATCTTGTTCTACTTGAAAGGAACAGCAAAAGTGTGGTTTGAGAACCACGTAGATGAAATTGGAAGCTGGGATGCGTGCAAAGAAAAGATGCGCGCCCTTTTCGGCAAGTCTGTGGGTAGAAAGGCTGCGGCCAAGAAGGATTTGGCATCTTGTGCGCAAAAGTCATCAGAGTCCTACGTGACTTACATACAGGACGTGCTTGCCCTTTGCCGAAAAGTAGACAATCGTATGGAGGAAACCAAAAAAGTAGCACATATATTGAAAGGCATTGCAGATCATGCATTCAACCTTCTCATATGCAAGGACTGCAACACGGTCGATGCCATCACCAAGGAGTGCCTGCCTTTTTAGGCCACAAAAAGTCAACGTATCGCTCATAATTTCACTCGACTACCAAACACAGCAGCAACCTGGTCGTGCGAAGACGGGCCTGCACTACAGACTCTGTTAACTGCAGAGTACGTGACGAAGATCATCAGACGTGAACTTAGAATCTCTCTCTCCTGCGTCCACGTGCTCCCAGGCCAGCGACTCTAGCCCTCAGATGGTGCCACTGGTACATGCCATTGTGCGACAAGAGCTTTTCAATGCTGGACTGGCCTCCGAGGGCACTACAGCTCCCTCTCAGCCGATCGACCGTCGTCAATCCCCTGTTTCGTATGCCCAAGGTCAAAACCTTCCAGTGCGCCCTCGCAATCTAGCCGAATGGAGGACTGCTGACGATCGCCCGATTTGTTTCAACTGCCACAGTATCAGACACGCGGCCCGCCATTGTAACACTCGGTGGTATTGGCATCAGGCATCCTATGGGTACACCTATCGCCCAGAGAGGGATCATGGACGCTTTCAAACTTCCCGGGAGTCACCTCAGGCCACTAGAGAAGACGTTCCTTCTATGCCGCCATATCGTCGTCGCTCTCTATCTGCGCATGCTCACAAGCCCCGTTCACCGCTCTCCCGTCGCCCATCGTCTCGCTCGCCCCAATTTCGCCGACCAACGTCGCCGACTGACCACCTGCCGTGGGAAAACTAGATGATGCAGCTCCCGGAGGTGATGCTTCATCGACCACTTGCCCTCCAAATCCTCTGAACATGCTGCCGACTCGACGCAACCTTATTGACGTTGAAGTAGACAACACACCCCTTGTTGCACTTGTAGACACAGGGGCTCACATATCAGTGATGAATTCAGAACTTCGTTGGCCCCTTAGGGAAGTTTTAACGCCACCCATAGTACCACTCATCCAGGTCGCCGACAGCGGCACGTTTCCCGTGCTTGGATTGTGCTCCGCGCGTATAAGTGTGGCTGATTGCTCCACGACAGTGCTATTTGCTGTGCTAGAAAAATGTTTCCGTGAACTTATCCTCGGCATGGACTTTTTATCCGCCCACTCGGCCCTTATTGATTGTGGAACCGGCATGCTTCAACTTGATTTACCGTGTTACCATGACGACCCAACACCAGCTCAACCCCGTCTGTGTTCTGCAGATCACGTTCGCCTAGCACCTCAAGCCGTTACTTCCGTGAACCTGAGATCTGTCCCTCCTGTTCCCGATGGTGACTACATGTTGACACCCATTGCTGAGGTTCTGCTGGCCAGAAATGTTGCCGTGCCTCACACACTTTTGACAGTCACGGGAAATACAGCATCTCTTCCGATCCTAAACTTCAGCTGGTGCGCTCAAGTTATCCCAGATGGTATGACTTTGGCAACAGTTTCTTCTATAGATGCTACCATTTCGGCGTTCGTTGCCGAATCTTCTTCATCCTCTCCGTTCTCATCCTGGAATAGTGAGGCGGATGCCACCATCGACAAGATGATCGCCCCGGACCTTCTTCCAGCACAAACAGCCGATATCCGGCACCTGCTGAAATCATACCGTGACATCTTTGATTTTGATGACTGCCCTTTGGGTCAGACATCCTTTGTAACTCATAGGAATTACACTGGAGACGCCAGCATCGACGACGTCCTCATTGCATGTCTAATGCTGAGTGACAAGTTATCCAGCACGAGGTTGAAGAAATGCTCACAAAAGACGTCATCGAACCTTTCTGCAGTCCATGGGCATCGCCGGTCGTGCTAGTCAAGAATAAGGATGGCAGCTGGCGCTTCTGCGTGGACTACCGTCACTTGAAGTAACACGTAAGGACGTGTATCCACTGCCGCGGCTTGACGATGCTCTCGACTGCCTACATGGGTCTGCCTACTTTTCATCTATTGACTTGCGATCAGGATACTGGCAGGTTTCTCTCGACCATCGAGACCGTGAGAAACCCGCATTCATCCCACCGGATGGGCTTTTCTAGTTCAAGGTTATGCCATTCGGATTGTCTAATGCCCCAGCTACATTTGAAAGGATGATGGCCTCTCTCCTGCGTGGATACAAATGGTCCACGTGCCTGTGCTATCACGATGACGTAATCGTATTTTCACCTACATTTGAAAGCCACCTTAGCCGCCTAATGGCTTTTTTTGAGGTTTTCCAGACAGCAGGACTTTCGCTCAACTCTTCCAAATGTCGCTTTGGCCATCGAAAAATCACTGTGCTGAGCCACCTTGTCAGTGCTCGAGGCGTGCAACCTGATCCTGACGAAATTCGAGTCGTCAAAGATTTTCCCATACGACGTTCCGCAAAAGATGTGCGGAGTTTTATTGGCCTTTGTTCTTACTTTCAACGTTTCGTGAAGAATTTTGCTGACATTGCCCGACCACTTATGGAGCTACTGAAAAAGGACATGCCTTTTTATTGGAGTACTGACCAAGGAACTGCCTTCAGCACCCTTACAACATTACTCACTTCCCCACCTATCTTGGCCCATTTCGACCCGTCAGCCCATACTGAAGTTCGTACCGATGCCAGCGGACATGGAATGGGTGTTGTTCTCGCCCAGCGGCAACGAGGACAGGATCGCGTCATTGCTTATGCCAGTCACTTTCTTTCTCCTTCGGAGAGCAAGTTTTCTATTACAGAGCGTGAATGCCTCAAACTAGTCTGGGCAGTCGGAAAATTTCAACCATACTTGTTTGGCCGCACCTTTTTGGTAATTACAGATCACTAAGCATTGTGCTGGCTGTCGTCCCTTAAAGATCCAACTGGACGACTTGGTCGTTGGGCCTTGAAACTACAAGAATACAGCTTTAACGTGGCATATAAATCTGCCCTAATGCACCAGGATGCCGACTGTTCATCCCGTCACCCCGTGGGCCCACCTGACCTTTCAGCACATGATTCCGACACTTGTGTCTCCGCAATGTGGGCTTTCACCCACATACGCAAGGAACAGCTCAGCGATGTCCACTTGCGGTCTATCATGTAGAGTCTACGTTTGCCCCACGTAGACCCATCGCTACACTTGTTCGTTCTACGCGATGGCATTCTTTACTGACACAACACCAGCACCGAGGGACCAGAGCTAGTACTCGTAGTCCCTGCGACACTCCATTCCGCTGTACTTGAACAGCTTCACGACGCCCCAACCGTGGGACATCTCGGGGTCACGCGCACGTACGATCGCGTGTGGCGTAGATTCTTCTGGCCAGACCTTTACCGTTCAGTGTGCCGATACGTTGCTGCTTGTGAGTCCTGCCAGCGCTCCAAACATTCCACCTTGCCACCAGCTGGTCCGCTCCAACCAATAGACATACCCACTCTTCCCTTCTACCGCGTCGGCCTTGATCTCGTTGGACCATTTCCTAGTTCTCTCACTGGAAACAAGTGGATAGCCGTAGCCACTGATTACGCCACAAGATACGCTATCACACGAGCGCTAGCGACAAGCTGCGCCACAGACGTCGCGGACTTCTTGCTTCATGACGTAATTCATCTTCATGGCGCTCCTCGACAGCTGCTGACCGATCGTGGTCGATCAACTTTCAAAAGTAGTAAGTGACATCCTTCACTCGTGTTCGACGCGTCACAAGCTTACTACGGCCTATCACCCACAAACAAATGGTCTTACGGAGCGCCTAATCGAACCTTGACAACAATGCTCTCCACGTACGTTTCCAAAGATCACCTTGATTGGGATAGTACTTTGTCTTATGTCACATTCGAGTACAATTCGTCACGTCACGACACCGCTGGTCTCTCCTACTTCTATTTATTGTTCGGCCGCCATCCAGCGTTACCCTTCAAGACTCTTCTCTCATCAACTACACAAACGGTTACAGAGTACGCCCGGGATGCGACTGCTCGGGCTCAAGTGGCCCGCCAAATCGCAGGCGAAGGTCTTCTTGGCTCGCAGCTCTCTCAGAAGGCCCGCTACGATAGCCATCACAGAGTAGTTTCCTACTCTCCAGGTTCATTGGTCCTTCTCTGGGCACCATGCCGCCACGTTGGCCTCTCTTCGAAGCTCCTGTCTCGCTACTCGGGGCCTTACAAGGTTTTACGCACCGGCTTGCCGAGGTCACATACGAGATTGCTCCGTTGGACAGTCAGTCGTCGTCGTCCGCACCCGCCACTGACGTCGTCCACGTGACCCGCCTGAAGCCATACATCTCCGCATATGATCCTACTCTACTTTAGGCGCCGAGACGGCGCTGCCAGTGGCGGGGGGATATATGTTACACGACATTGGCAACGAAAGAGCATCATAGACGACGAAAACGATGAAAGCGTCCAGGCTCGTGTTGTTGTTGCTGTTGTACCTCCATCTTGGCTGCAGCTGTCTCTGACTCTCCCTGTATATTTTGTAAATATATTTATTTCATTCATTCTCTCAACCCCTTGACAATGTACATATATATATATATATATATATATATATATATATATATATATATATATATATATATATATATATATATATATATATATATATATATATATATATATATATATATATATATATGCACGCAGTGCAACTTTACAAAGTGGCAGAGCTTGCCTTGTTGCACACCACAAAAAAGTAATTGTTCCAATACGTGGTCTTAGTATTTCGCGTAGAATACGGTTATTGGATAAGTGATAAGCGATATTGTGATATATTTCTGTTAGGTTTATTTGATCAATGATGCATGTGCCTCAACACACCACTCTGTGTATCGTCATGCTACCTCTCTGGACGCTCGTAGCAAGCAGTGAAAGGTCGGCCGTCCTGATCTCCGCTGTAAAACTGCAGTAATTGGGCGTTCTGCCTAAAGCGTACGGTTGGACCACTGGCAAAATAAAAGATGAATCGCTTGGTTGATCCTGCAGCTCGCGCTCTTCGTGTCCCTTCCCACACCTCCTTCCTTCCCCAGGAAAAAAAAACAAAATTGGCAACACATATTTTCGATTGCGAGATCGATGTGTGTGTGTGTGTGTGTGTGTGTGTGTGTGTGTGTGTGTGTGTGTGTGTGTGTGTGTGTGTGTGTGTGTGTGTGTGTGTGTGTGTGTGTGTGTGTGTGTGTGTGTGTGTGTGTGTGTGTGTGTGTGTAAATAAGAATAATGAAGACGATATAGCAATTAAGAATTCCCAAACCATACCCAATTACGCAACATTTACGCAACACTCTCACTACTCTGAGACGCATTTACTCGAGTTCCCTCCGTGGGAAGATTGCGGTGGCTTTTTCTTTTCTTGTTTTCTTATCGCAAATTTGAATTATACACCCAGTATACTTAGTGTGACGAATTGGTGCACGCACATCATATCGCATATGAAAAAATAGGCGTCTAGAGAGGAGAAAGTTTGTTTCAGGAAGCCCCACTAAATCAAACTACAGCTATATTACAGTTGCAAAATATCTCTTCTGGGCTCCTTTCCTAAGTAGACCAATAAACTGGCGTAATTGACAGGCTTTCCATTCACATGAATGCAGCGTACTTTCCCCTGAGCTTGCTTATTTTTCCGTTTCTCTGTCCCTTATTTAGTTTGCTCACCTCCCTCCTCTTTCTAGATCCTTACACCACTGCTTTCAAGTCACTGTGTATACGCAGTAATTCATTACACAGCTTTCTAGCAATGCCTCGACTTTCACAGAGCGGGTGGTTTCTTTTTTGTCCCGTGATGAAGAGGTGAGACACATCATGACGTGATGAGCAAACACAAAGAAGAGCGCAGAGGGTCCCATTACGGGGTCGCTTGTTGCCGCCGCCGCGAACCCGACCGCCACTGACCACGGATAGGCGTCGCCACCGTCACCGACGCGCCAGGCGCGTCGTGCGCGCGCTCTTCGAGGCCTCCCCCGACTCGGGCGTCCCGAGTCAGACCACGGGCGCGCCAGATGAGAGGGGGGTTGGACGAAGGGCTGCTGCCTCCCGTTTTTCCTCCTTTCCCCACAGTCTCCCTCGCGCCGCAGGGAAAAAAGGAAGCGCCGCAGGGTAGAAGGGAAAAACGCAGCCGCGGGCGCCACGCGAGCGCTCCGACATCCGCTGCTTGCGGCCCCCATCACACACACGCCGTGCCATGACGCGCCAGCGTTCGTCCGCGACCATACTGCAGTCTAAGAGTAGTACTGTTTGCTTGGTGCGCGCAATGATTGGCACGGAGCTCGCCCCCGGGTCTAGCACCTCGAGGGCTCGACGTCAGCGCGTGCCCCCGGGGGCGTTGGGGAAATATCTTTGTGGCCGTTCCTTGCTGCTCTGGATAATCGCTCTCGTCGAAGGTGAGTCAGATGCAGACAAAGCGGCTTTTCTAGTGGCAAAGCGTTCTAGCTCGTCTAAGCTGCTGGATGTTGGCTGGCCACTCAGTCGACAACTTGTGGACCTCTGTGTTGTTTTTTTTTGCTTAACAGGAAGCGTTCAGTTTTCTGACTCGGTAGTTAATATTAAATTGTGCATTACTGGGGCCTGTCGCATTATTTCCACACAACAATTAAAGCCTCAACATGTATCAATAAACTTGTTGAGATTTTGTGTAGGAACCATACGTCTCTTCGGTCCTGACTAAGTGCTAACAAGGAGCCAATTGTATATAATTTACAATAACCCCAAAAAAGAATTCCCTGCCAAACAACGTGCAGTTGATGCGTCTAAACATTTTTATTCGCTTTGTCTCGGAAACTGGTTGCGCTAAATGTCTACAGTCTTTACTGTCACGAAGAGTTTACGGTGGCTAAATTGCAGCGCGTGAGTTCACTTTGTCACCTGAGTGTTGGGACCCGTGTGCTTTTCCCCCGAAGCGTCAATGACTTATTCCAAACTATATTTCGCAAGACAAGGTGAGATATATTACTTATAATACCAGCTGTCACGTCACTTCGAGACATTACGAGAAGGAAGGCGATATATTTTTTTCAATGTCTGCGCCCTCCTCACGCCCTTCCACGGTAGAGCAGCTACCTACCGGAAAATGAACTCGAGACACCTCTTTTTCGTTCCGAGAGCACAGAGAGAGGAAGCTACAGTAGATACAGTGAGCATAACTTTAAAAAATATCCGGTCAGCTACCCTGTACTTGAGAAATGAAAAGGGGTGTGAAAGAGGAGCAAAGAGCCTGCAACGTCACTGAAACGTCATGGCAGTAACACTGTCTAAAAGCAACCCATATACGTAGTCACCGAAATTTCACAATATGTCGTTCAGTCCAGTTTCTCTTATTCCCTAAGAAACCGCAACAAAATCTGACGTAACGGTTCGCGCTGAAGGCCAGTCCTTTCTTGTATGTCCGTGGGCTATTATTCAGTTGGCCCGGCATGGTTGAGTGGGCCGCTGATTCGGTGTTAAAACGAGTGCATTCGCAGAGAATGAGCGTCAGTGTTTAGATTGTCGAAATTTCTGAGCCACCATTACAAGTGAGTGTGATGACCACACGAAAGAACTGACCGCGAACACGTGCATTCAAGTGGGAAGGAGTACTGCTTCAGCAGTGTGGAAGCTTGGCTCGAATCTTTTATTTCTCATTTTTGCTCTAAGTACAATGTGCGTGTTTTGTGCTGTAAGCTTACTGTGCTTTCCACTCTTTTCCTATGTTCAGAATCGTTGTTAGTACTTGAATAATACTGATCGATAATACTTCACAAGCCCTTTGTGACGTTCAGAATTCTGTACAGCTGAAAACGTCATAACCTTATTGTTAAAATATTAAGCCTAACGTTATTTTGAGGGTTCTCTCTACTACACAGCTCAGCTCAGCACAAAGTTTATAGTATATCACAGTAATCTCAGCAATAATAGCAAAGGATATTATCATACTGTTCTTATCATTTGAAGTGTAAAGACAGCATATCCCTGTCACTGTGTATGTTTGCATTTGTGACGTATTCAAGATTTTTTTTTGTTTACACAGTCATACAAAGATAGTCTTATCCACTGCTTCTTTCATCAGCGGTGTCTCATTGTCACTTTCTTGACCACCTTAATTCAAAAGTTAGTACTGTGTCTGTGGCAACTGCTTAACGTTCATGTTGTTCTACTGCGAATAAAAAATCACTGGTGCTATTTTGCTTGGTGCACACAATACTGTGAACCATTTATCCTGTAGACGAAGGGAAGGAAGGTGAAGTGTTCCTTGGTTCACCATGTTGTAGTTGTGGTGGTCCCAGCAACACTTACCTTTGGCGATCACAGCCTGCCAGGCATCACGCTTGGAGCCCGTGGTACGCCCCAGGGAGCAGTCCTCTCACCTATTCTTTTTAACATAGCACTTCTACATCTGCCCCAAAAACTGGGTCAGATCCCCGACATCCACTTCAGCTTCTATGCCGACGACATCACCGTCTGGGCAAACCGTGGTAGTGACGCCGAAATAGAAGAACACTTACAGTTGGCACTAACCACCATCGACACATATGTTCGAGAACGTGGCCTTACCTGCTCCCCTTCCAAATCAGAGCTCTTTCTTTACCGACCGAAGCAGCATGCTTCAGCCATTCCCCCTATCTCTCTCACGCTAGGTGCCCACCCCATCCCACTTGTCTCAAAAATTCGGGTGCTAGGGCTAGTACTCTACTCACATGGCGCACATGGAGAAGTCATCAGGACTCTCCAAACACATGCTCAGCAGACCATTCGGCTGATTCGTCGCATAGCGAACCGTCGGGCTGGCCTACGCGAGCGAAACACGCTTCGCCTCACCCAGGCTTACATCGTCAGCTGCACCACGTATGCCCTCCCATACCTACCTCTCCGACAAAAAGAGAGAGACCGCATTAACGCGCTTCTACGAAGTTGCACAAAAACAGCTCTACGCCTTCCCCCAAGCACATCCAATGACAGACTCTTCAAACTTGGTGTACATAATACATTTGAGGAACTCGCTGAAGCCACCTTTACGGCACAAATATGTCGTCTGTCTAATTCGGTGAGTGGCCGCGCTCTTTTGACCCAATTAGACTTATCCCCAATAACAGAATCACCTGGAAGGGTCCCTCTTTCTTCTAACCTCCGCTCTCACCTAAACGTACCGCCCATTCCCAAGAACATGCATCCTGTGCGCGACGAGAAACGCAGAAAGGCAAGGGCCCGGGCCCTCCAGAGACAATATGGCGAGGACCAGAATGTAGTCTACGTTGACGCAGCGGAATATGCGTCAAGATCCCGCATGGCCCTTGCGGTGGCTGACAATCAGGCAAATCTCCTAACTTCTTGCTCAATTATCACAAATTCCTCCACAGAGGCAGAAGAGGCAGCCATCGCGCTTGCTCTCATCTCCACACCTGCCACCACTATCATTAGCGACTCGAAATCAGCTATTCTTAACTACGCCAATGGCCTGATATCATGTAGCGCTGCTCGCTTGCTACGCTTCTGGCAGCCTCAGTGCTCCACAACCCTGATCTGGACGCCAGCACATGCCGGCCTCCTTGGCAACGAGGAGGCTCATTCTCTAGCCCGAGGTCTCACATTCCGGGCAGGAGAAATGGAGCCCCCTCCACAGGTCGAGGAGCGCTTGCTCTCTTTTCGTGATATTCTATCGTATTACCGGGAACAACGAAGAATATACGCACCCCCAGCCCCATCCCTAAACATAGCGCAGGCCACACATTGGCGACGCCTACAAACTCGAACTGCTCCATATCCCGTATTACTAAACGCCCGTTACCCAGACCATTTCCCCTCTTCATGCAAACTTTGCGACAAACCAGGAGACTTCCTCCACATCCTCCTCACATGTCCCACCTTCCCACATCCCCCACCTCCGGCTGTGGCAGTGTCATACTGGGAGACCATCATGACCAGCACTTCTGCGTTCGATCAGCGCCGGATCATCTCGTGCGCCATGAAGAGGATCGCACTTCAAGGGCTTTCCTTTGCTTTGTAAGGGTGCCTCCTCACTGCGAGGGTGCACCCACGTGCCATGAGGGGGCTCGGCCCCCACGCTACACAGTGGCAATAAATGTTTCTACCACCACCACCCTTACTACGAAGCCGCATGTATGTCAAGGCGAAATGAGCATCAGTATACTGAAGAAGCATAGTGCAAGTATGTTTCACAGTACTTGGACAAACCCCATTGCCCATCTCTACAACACTGAAAATTAACTTTACATTGGTCATAAGCGTATGAGCCACATAAATTGGGTGAACCCCACTACACGGCACTGGTTTATGTAAGTGTTGCGAAGCGAAGAATGTGGCAAGAACACGTCCGCTACTCGAACGGCTCCTCAAACGGCTTCTCGAGATCCGATGCTGCTCATATAGAAAACTTTGAAGGAGCATTGCATTCGAAAGGAACTTGCTATACATTTCTGAACATTTGGTGAAAACTATGTGCCTTTTGAACCTTTGATCAGAACTCAGTGCCGATTGCGTACCCTGTGCTGGGTAGCTCCGCTAGTCATGCACCTTAACAGCATGTCCGTCTCTTCATCACTCAGCGTAAATGGGTGTTTAAACGTGATGCGTCCAGCGACAAACGTTGATTGTTAAACCCAATGATAAACCCTTTCAGGTTCACCGGTCAGAGAGAGAGAATAAATTGAAAGGCAGGCAGGTTAACCAGAATCGTAGCATCCGCTTTGCTACCCTGCACTAAGGGAAGAGGGAATGAGAAAGAAAGACGAAAGTGAAGAAAATATATGCACGTAAGGGCGGCAATATTTGTTATTTTGGCGCAACTCATAGGTAAAATATAGAAGAACGTCCTTTCTCCCATATATTCGCAACAAGATTGGCAGAGGCATGATGCACGAACAAAGCACACCGCAAAACTTCGCGTCTAACATCATGTGTGTCATTCCATCATGCGTGTGATCTAAGATGTCCGCGGCTACCGCAAACCAACCCAGCCCAGTTCAATGTGAACGGGCTGCAGAGCAGAAATACCTGAAAAGCGATGAACAATAGGCGAAAGCTCTTATCGTAGGCACCCATTATCTTATCCGAAGTGAAATTTAAACACTGATGCTTTAGCTCGCAACCAAGAACACTTTGCTGGCCAAATGGCATCGGTGGCAATGCAAAACAGTTCGCAACACTACTAAAACACACAAAGGAAAATGTTTCTAATGAAAGATAGATTATGATATTGACCATGGCGTCATATCCCCTATTTTATAGACATTTGAAGGAAAGAAGAGCAAGATTATACCGGGTTAAAAATGAAAGATGCACTAATATGAATAGTACACCAACCAAAACCAGCAAAACGTCGCGAAGTCAAGCACAGAGGCACACCCCAGTCAGCTTATAGGTAAAAACACTAAAGCGTGTTGGGAACTTGGTGCATCAGCTCACAGCACGCACTTGGCTTAATATAGACCCAGTGATAAGCTCAGGCTAGAGAAATGAAATTGTCTTTAAGATTTGACTAGATAAGACCATTAAGTATTTGGGTTGGTCAACTTGTCAACCATAAAAAAAGACGATGAGAAAAAAATTTACGAGCACGCCGGACAGGTGCAGACTATAGTTTCAGGGAAATATAATTAATGCCACATTATAACAGAGAGTAAATAACACCACATGATATTACCATGCACTATTCATTTTGTATTCATACGTAAATTACCTGTCACAAATGCAACTACTGCATTGTGCAGGTTGAACCACCTTTTTTGCGAACCTTCCCGAATGTTTCCAACTCTAATTACACTCAATAAGTGAATACAGCAGTTTATCAAGCTTTTATTATCAGTTTTCCAGTCAAATAAAGCTTTCCAGCAGGCACCGTTTTCGTTTGTTCACCATAACAACCACATGATAAGCAACACAACTTAAGAGAGTACAACTTTACTGGAGTCCAACGCAGGTGCTTGGACTGCATCCCCTCCCTCTACTCCTACGTGGGTACCAGAAGGTCCAGCATAATGGCCCTGTTGCGGGCGTTATATGGGTGTAAGTGATAAGGATGGTTCGCATGGTGGTTTCGTTGTGAAATATAGACAAATAGGTCACAGAGACCGACACTAAGCAGTGTCTTTATTCGTATTGTTGTTCTTCCTTGGTTTATTTTTCTTCTTTCAGATGCGAAGCTATCTAGTGAACGACCTTGATCATGAGGCGTCCTCGCTCCACTGTGCATGTGCCTTTTCTCTCTCCCAGTCTCCTCTCCAACGCTCCCCTCACTCTCACTTTCCAACGCCGACGCAGGCAGCGTCTGCTAGCGAGTTTCTTGATTGAAAAAACTGACTGCTCACGCTGCAGAACAGTTCACTGGCCACCCCGTATATATCGGCACCGGATCTTCATCTCCAAGGCACTGTTGTTGGGAGATTAGATTTCTCTTGTGTGTTGTTAAACAATAAAAATTTAGATCGTGCACGTTGACTAAAAGCGAACCGTGGGTCTCTGTGTCCAATAGAAGACTTCTGTCTCTCATTGCTCATTAGCAGCAATTGGCACATTCCAGTAGGAAACACCGGTCCATCAGTACGTGTTTCGCACCTGCCCAGGTTTCTCCCCTGCGCAACGCTGCGATGAGCGCCAGGGTCAAGGCCGCCACCAGTGTAAGCGTTAGTGCCCACTGCTTCGCATCTACACGTGGTTCCCTCTAGCGGGAGATTGTGTAATCTTTCTTGTAATTTTTTTGCCATATTTTACTCCTCTCAGCCCCTTCCCCGGCACTATAGTTAGTCAGCTGGTCTGAAAACTGGCTAACCACTCAGTGCTGGCCTTCCTTCTCATCCTCCTTAACAGTAGAGTCTGGTGTTGTACATGCCAAAACTGCGATATAAGTAGGAGGCACACCGTATAGAGGAGAGCTGCGGAAACTTCAGCCAGGTTGAACATGCACTGATATTGCACCGTACACAGGCATCTAGCGTTTCGCCTCCATCGAAGTGTGAGCGCCGCGGAGGTGATTGCACCCGCAACTTTCGGGTCCCGTAGTGGCCTTTGTTCATAAACCGAGATGTCACTTTATTTTCACTGAAACTTCTTCGAAGAAAACGCAGCCCACAAATACAGCATCACCTTCTGGGTCCCTGAAGTTCTGTCGATGTCTAGCATTTCGCCATGCAACCCGCCTCGTCTTGCGTGATTAAGCGCAACAGCTCAGCCTCGAGCATCTCCCACACGTCGACGAAACTCGAAGATGCTCATGTTGCGCCACCATAAACCCCTCCCGTAGCTTCACGCCGATACATTTAGGGCGCGGTTAAGCCGATAAGCCGGCCACTGCCTGCGGGAATGGAACTGTAATCTAATTGGGCTCCCGAGGGTTTTAGCGCTGTACTCGCCTAACACTGTGTATGTGTGTGTGTGTGTGTGTGTGTGTGTGTGTGTGTGTGTGTGTGTGTGTGTGTGTGTGTGTGTGTGTGTGTGTGTGTGTGTGTGTGTGTGTCTGTGCGCGTGCGCGTGTGCGTGTGCGTGCGTGTGTGTGTGTGTGTGTGTGTGTGTGTATGTATGTGTGTGTGTGTGTGTGTGTGTGTGTTTTAGACGACTTTCCACTTTTTTAGCTTGGCATGGCCCACAGCGCTTGGCTGGCACTGCAGTGAGCTACAGTAAGTAAGGAAAGACGGTAGAATATACATAGCAACAAATCACAAGAAAGCAGAGTGCAATGACTTTCAGCGTGACATACACAAAAGTAATCAGCGTTAGCTTGATTCATTCAACATTTATCGCTTCCATTCTTTCGCTTTATCAATTGCTCCATCTATACTAGCCGTATTTCGCATTGCCGGGCAATAGACATAAAACACACTGCTTGTTTATTTTATTGCACGTAGCTTGTTAAGATCTATCAGAACAATAGCAGGCATTACTTTGGATGCTATTATATGTGCGTGTTGTTTTGTGACACTACGAATATCACGATCTATCACGAACATCAGGAACTGACGACGCTTTAGCACACGCCCCTGAATGCGACCTCCTGAGCTGCATGAAAAACTGAAAGGTAGTTTCGTATAGTATATTTTGTTAGCGTCGATGGTATAATTTTAGATTTTTTTTCGTATGCATCCATTGACAGTTCTCTGAAGTTAAATAACACAGTCTTTGGCACCTAGTTTTGTACCGTCAAAATTTTGATGAGTAAATCACGTTCTATTGCACATTCAATGAACTTGTCGTCTATGTCATCCTGTTTGATCCTATCCAATCTCAGACACGATGCGAGTAGTCGAGGACACCTACCGGCAGTGTTGCGTATTTATTTATTATTTATTTATTGTTTTGTTCTGAATAAACGTAGCTCCTGTGTGTGTGTGTGTGTGTGTGTGTGTGTGTGTGTGTGTGTGTGTGTGTGTGTGTGTGTGTGTGTGTGTGTGTGTGTGTGTGTGTGTGTGTGTGTGTGTGTGTGTGTGCGCGCGTGTGTGTGTGTGTGTGTGTGTGTGTGTGTGTGTGTGTGTGCGTTTTTTAGCATGACTTACGCAACTTAGGTACCTGCACATTCCGTTAAGAAGACACCAACTAAAGGAAAAAATATAGTGTACACTTTTGTAATTCATGTAAGTGCAGATATGGTGATTCCCCAGGCAGCCTCTGGAGACTACAGGAGCAGACATGGGTTTGTTATTTGTAGTGAGAGAAAAATGCTACGATCTTGTTCAAATGCCGTTTGTGAATTGCCGCAAGTGGAACGGGGAAATAGAGGAGGGTCAAGTAAATTATAGTGAACTCAATCTTTTTTTGTTGTTGTTGTATTTGTTGTTGTTTATGCGGGGCAGGCTACACCAGAGCCGGTTATACAACAACGTAGTTCAAAAACCAGGCCATTCTGCCATAGATACAAATGCATAATGCATGAACAGGCAAAACACCGAGTCTAAAATATATATAAGCAAGAACCAAGACAGTCAGAACAATCGTAATAGTATACGGTGTTTTAGGTCCAAAGTCCTTCGTGTGAGAGACATCATAGTGGTGGGCTCCGGAAATTTTGACCGTCGGGTCTTCTTATAACGTGCACTAACATCACCCACTACACGGGTCTCTATCATACTTCCTCCATCAAAATGCGGCTGCCACGGCGGGTATCGAACCGGCGACCTCCAGGTCCGCATCCAAGCACCATAGCCACTGCTCCATCGCGGCAGACGAAGGCGGACAAAAGAGAAACGAGAAACGAGAAGTGCGGTCAGTTTGTAAACTCTTTATATTCGGCAAAAGCGTAATAAAACTCCCCATATTACCCTCTCCAAATAGGGCGCCTTCCTCGTAGCCACTGGCAGCCAGTGTGAGGACGGATATGAAATATCGTCGAACACGAATGGATGTGCGACTTCTTTTCGTTTATATTTTATTCACCTCAATGATGGCCACTTGACATTCTCTTCTCGTTCACGCTATCTATGCGGCTCCTCTCCGGGCCCCTCAAACTTGTTCCCCGCAATGTCGTCGCACAACACGAGCAACGCCTTATACTGGAAAAAAATAAAAGGCAACAGGAAAAGAAAACGGCGGCCAGATGGGAGCACGCAGAAGCCATTTATTGCCCCGATTCGGGACCTCATGGCACCAATGGTCCGGGAGCAGATAGGCAAACTGCTGAGGGGGCACCAACCAAGTTCTCTGCTTCGTGTCTGCGGCGTAAATTCAAAAACTTCTCCCGCGCCCACGGCTGCATTGAGTCCAATGAAACGTTCGAATCTTGTCGGTCTCTTTTTTTCTGTGAGCTGACAATGACCTATTATTATTATTATTATTATTATTATTATTATTATTATTATTATTATTATTATTATTAATATTATTATTATTATTATTATTATTATTATTATTATTATTATTATTATTATTACTGAATGATAGATAGAAGGCCTTTCAAAGCCAAAAGATGCCTTGCAGGACTAAGTCCGGCACATCGGCAAACGAGAGTTTACAAAACTCAATATGTACTCAAGCATACGTTACCTATCATGACAATAGAGGAGAAAATAAAATACAAACTCGTTGCTTATATACACTACATTCAAGCACACTAACATAGAATAATCTAACAATGCTTCTATGCTGATGTGTTTAGCAATAGCATCCAGTTAACGTAGAAGAATAACAGTGGTAATATTATAAAGGGAGTATATGAAGAAAAGGATAGAGCACATTCAAACAGTTTATACTTAGTTTGAAAAAAATCTGGTCACAAAATAGTAGCATCAGTGATGTGGCGTTGAAATTATTTTAGGTTATTTCATTAATTACGTTGTTTTTGTGTTCCAGAAAACAACACTGTCGGTGTGACCTCATTGAAGATGACGGTACATCGACATTACTAATATTTTTCCCATATGTTCTTTTGAAAAACAGTACAACAAGGAAGAGGGGGGTTCTTAGTATATTAGGGAAAGGCTATACATTTTTTTAACCAGCTATGTCAGATGTACCATGACACAATGTTGAAGAACGTTTTGAAAGACGGCATACCAAACAAGAAAAAATACACAT
Source organism: Rhipicephalus microplus (assembly GCF_043290135.1). NCBI lineage: Eukaryota > Metazoa > Arthropoda > Arachnida > Ixodida > Ixodidae > Rhipicephalus > Rhipicephalus microplus. Next base: position 44,585,464 of record NC_134703.1, read on the forward strand.
AGTCTAATAATAAACATACGGGTATTATATTTTTGGGCAAATCGTTTCATAATTGGAGGGCGAGGCGTAGAAGGGCACTCGTTTATTACAATTACAAATGTAGCCGGGAGCTGCCGACACTTGACTTTATTTAGCCAACACAAGCCGACTTGGCCATTGCTGGTTTTTCGTTTGGAAGGAAGTTTTTATAACAGTTCGTTCATGAGTTATTGCACTACAAAATATTTGGCAAATCCTGGGGTACAAAACTACTTTTTTTTTCAAAGCTGACCGAGAACATGTTTGTGAAGCACCAGTTTTCATTCCATAGAAGGATTATCGCACTATTGGTTACAATAACAGGTCACAACTTTCAACTCGATTTGAAGCATATACGAAAGCTAGAAAATACATGATTTCAGATATACTTCCTGCAGAAATAAAGTTCGATTAATGCTTCGAGCTGTGTCTGTTTATGGAAGCTGTTTGATCAATAACACTGACATCTTAATTTTGACGGAACCAGTTCACCCTTTCATACGACGATACCTGCTCATGTAGTGGTACACTTATCTCTATAATTCGAGCCAAGCTTGGTTAACCTCCCTGCCTTTCCTCTCTATTGATCTCTCTCTCTCTCTCTCTCTCTCTCTCTCTCTATAATGTTGTACACAAGGCCTACCATGAACAAGTCTGCCATATCAATCACGCCCATAGCACTATTTTTTACAGTGTCCATTTTTAAAGACGATAGTCTTTCTTGGGTACCTTCGACGCTAAAGTTTGGTCTGTCTGTCCACTTGTCTGTTTGTTCACCCTTAACGGTACTTTAAAAGGCACCAGACGATATCACAAACGGCCGACCCCATCCGCAGCGCCCACCACTGTTGCGTTAATACTTGCGCGATTGTCAATTAAAAAGCAATTGTTGCGCATATCTGAGGCACCATAACAACACGTCAATATTCTGTATGTGTGTCTTTTACTTGAAAAGGCATACATAAGTAATTCTAAAGGCCATAGCGTTTATCACGCTGCGCTGACCATGCAACGCTTGCACGAAAAGGCAAGTGTTTCCAACGCTCTGCTAAGACGACCTGGTGGTGGCAACTGCCCGTCGCCTTGCGTTCTACATCTTGTTACCTCGGAGACGGGCGCGCACGCCGCGCGCTTCGTATTCAAAGATAACTGGCAGATAGTGCCCATGTCTCACGTGTGGCGTGAGTTGATGCGCTTGTTCGCCCCCGCTGCGTGCTGGAGGCACTCTAACGCAGCGCCTCCAGATTCACTGATTTTCTTGCGCAGAACGTCAAATAAACGTTTTGTTCACTCTCTCAAGACACAAGCTTATCGTCCTTCGACGACATTTGCAGTGTAACATGCAGATACGGGGCCAATTTCTTTTTTCTGAAGTAATTTCTCACTGAAAACAACTCACTTCAAAGTAAAACACATTCTAATGACGCTCAACTCACGTTATTCAGTTGGTATATTTCTCCCGCTATCCATCCAGTGACATTACAGTAGCGCCGATGGACTGTCACAAGAAATAGGCGTGTGCACGGGGGGTGTAGGGGGGGGGGGGCAGCCGCTCCACCTGGTCACCTGAAAAGGAGGTGGGGGCGCCAAGACAACCCCATACACTGAGATAATAGGGAAGTAGGCACTATGACTCGGTGGGGGGGCAGGGGCACAGTCCACCCCATGCATTGTTATAAGGTGAGGGGGCACTCCGACAAACCTTCGCCCTCCCCCCCTGAAATGGAACCCTGCGCACAATGGTCCCAAGTCCAACCATGCTACTATTTCGTTTTGTGCCCTAAAATACAGCATTTAAGACGTCACGAACACATTTCGAAGTCAATGAACTCGTGAACCACAGCATGAAAATCATGCCATCAACAGCACCCGTAATGAAGTGGTCGCTGCCGTTTCCCCCAACAAATTCGCGCGAAGAAATAAGCGTGCAAAACGGGCACGCACGCACGCCATCCGCATGCCGCAAGAACTCGCGAAGGCACATCGGACGGGAGGCGAAAGCAAATGCGAAAACTGACGAAGCGCAGGACTAATAAGCTGCAGCGGGCTCGCTCGACGTGATGAATGGCTCCGCGGTGACATCCGCGCTGACTCACTCGTCGCCTCTCCCTGCCCACGTCCATCGATCGCCTGGTGGCACGCGCCCGCGCAATCTTTTCAATATATTCGCCGCGGCAATTTTCAAGGCACCCTGTCTAGAAAGGCGAGACGAGGTACTACCCCCGTTCTCTTTATTTATTCTACTTCAGCGATTGTTCGCAACAGGACATCTAGGGATCGGGAACGAAGCGGGAACGACAGAGGAGGGAGGCGCTTCACAGCGTCCGGATTAGCTTCGCCGGGTTCTGCGCCGAGTAACTCCGAGGGGAAAACTGTATCTGCCTATGTGCACAAGTACAGTTCCTTGCTAAACATTTGTGGCGCCTGAGGTGGTAGCAGTGAAAAAGTGGCATGCAGAGTAGCTGTCCCGAGTGATTGGTCTTTGTACCTGTATAACTGCAGCTTCCCGAATCGCTACTAGAGTACAATGCCACGTAGACTGCACGTATTCTAAATATAAATGGAGGTGCAAAGATCGAGAGAATTGAAAAAAAGTTCTAGAGTTTTTTTTTTCTTTGTCTTGAAAATGAGGGAAAGCAAAGGTTGACGTGTACAAACCTTACGGGCTGCTTTTCTTTCTATCTATCGCATAATGCAATGCTCCCTGCAAACTTTTTTTGTGCACTCCATGGCAGGAAACGGTATCTTCAACAACGCACTGAGCAGTGAAACACTTCCGTTGCGGCATTTAACAACGCTGAACATTCGTTCATATTCGGGCTAAAATTAAATGTGCGACGTGAAATGAACAAGTAACCTTCATAAAAGTAGATTATATGACAAGCGGCTGAACGGATTCGAGCAGACAATATATAGAATATCAATGATTGGGAAACTGTACACACAAACACGCATCCCACCAGTGCATCCTCGAGGGCAACATGTCTCACGCACGCCGGTTCACGTAAGACGCCACCACTGCATGCTGTATGATATAAAGGCTTCGCTTAAAGATGGAATCCCAAATGTGCCCCTTTTCTAACGTGGTACATAGGGGTCCAGCGACGTCTTTGCGTTGGTGCTTTTAGTCTTATCTGATTCTTTAGTACTGTCAGGACGATCAGTTTTGACGCCTATGGCAACTTGCAGCCTCAGTGAAATGTTTTACTGCCTTCGCGCTCGAATGAGCCACAGCGCTATGTGTCGCGAGAACGGTCTTAAAAGAGTTCATTTGTGATGGTATACTTGATACACTGTGCAGAGTCAGTTATTTATTACAACGTCATAGCTTCGCGTCAGTTCTCCAACTTATCTGTCTAGATGAGGCAGCATAATACATTATATAATACTCTATTCTTATTGAGATCACATGAAAGTAACTCAAAACTGTAAGGCACCTAAGTCATCCGCTTGACTAACCTGGCAGTGACCAAACGAATCATGAAACAGAAAGCCCCGTCTTAAAGTTACGGGAATGATTGGTATATACATAAAAAAGTATTATGCTTTGAAAGGTATGACATAATCGGGCAGTCCAGATGCGTCAAAGTAGCGTCTTAAAAATAAAATTAACATCTTAAAGCAGATGTTAATTTTAAATGCAGCTGAACAGGTGATTCATTTATTTATGTATTTACTCCAGAGGTACAATTCCAAAACTAAGCATCACGACGCGGCTTCTGGAAGACACCTGAAGTGTCCATGCGAACATCTGTCTACGGCCACCTACGCCCCCTTCCTTCATTTCCGCATCCCCCCCATCTTTTTCTTTCTCAGAAACTCCGAGCACTGTCGCATAGTTGGAATCATTTTTCCTATGTTGTTACGCGGAAGTCGACGCGCACAGCACCAAAAAAGAGCGGGGTCCCATCTGGCGCCGTCGTTACAAATGGCTTCCAGTGAAGCCTCTTCCGTTTAGGAAATGGCAGCGCGGGGACATTGGAGGCCGCAACATCGCCTGGACACTGTTATCCCGGGCCTCGCCTCCACTAGCCTTTATCTAATTTGTTCAGAACAAAACGAAGGAAACAAAGTCTCAAACTAGCGTCTGTGGTGTGGACGCCATGCCAACTCGCTCTTTCCCTCCGGCTGCTATTCTGACCCCGCTCAGACAGTGGCGCTAGGCGTTTGGCTTCCTTTTTGTTCTGTTTTTTTTTTTCGTCTGTGGAATCCCGTGTTTTTCTCCGGGCAGTGGTCATGGTCATTGTACGGTGACACGAGCAGCAGAACGATGACCTCTGAGGAGCGGCTGGAAAAGAGCGTTCGAATATGTTGCGTCCTCCGTTTGTTCGTTGATTTGTTTGCTTTAAAGACAATTGTCTTTCTTGGGGACCTTCAGCACAAAAATGTTGGTCTGTCTGTCTGTCTGCCTGTCTGTCTGTCTGTCTGTCTGTCTGTCTGTCTGTTTGTCTGTACATTTGTCTATTTGTCCGCCCGTAACTGTACCCTAAACGGCACCAAAGTGGCCAAATGATACTCCAAATGCCCGACCCCATCCTTAACGCCTACCAATATTGCTCAAAGTTCAGTGTTCATACCTGTGTGATTATGAATTAAAAAGCAATTATTACGCATATCTGAGGCATCATAACAACACGTCAATATTCTGTATGTGTGTCTCTTACAAGAAAAGCATACATAAATCATTATAAGGACCGTAGTGTTTATCACGTTGCGCTGACCAGGCAATGCTTGCACAAAAAGGCAAGTGTTTCCAACGTTTGCACAAAAAGGCAAGTGTTTTCAACGCTTTGCTAAGACGACACGGTGGTGGCACCTACCCGTCGCCTTGCATTTTACACCTTATCACCTCCGAGACGGGCGTGCAGGGCGCGCGCGCTTCGTTTTTCAAGACAACTGCCAGATAGCGTTCGAGTCTCACTTGTGGCGTGACTTATGCGCTCCCTCACCTCCACTGCACGCTCGAGGCACTCTAACGCAGCACGTCCATTTTTTGAGCGGAACATCAAATAAACGTTTTCCTCACTCTCTACAGTCGCAAGACTATCGTCTTTCGACGACATTTGCAGCGTTACGTGCAGATACGGGGCCTATGTTTTTATTCTTCAAATGTTCAGTATCGGGACACAAAGTAACACAAAGGCTTTTTTTGCAATCCTGCCCCCCTAGATAGCACAGTTATCAGTAGACAGTTTCTTTTTCGAACCCAAAAAGTTTGTGTTATGTATTAATTTCTGTTGAAATGGAAATTCAGCACGAATAAATAACAAAGAAACTTGTTGGAGATAGAGCAGGTTTACAGGTTTGCTTTCGAACACATCAATTTCCGGCGAACCTGCGAAATATTAATCTCATCGGTCCACCTAACTTTCTGTCTCTCCGTCGTGCGTTTGCCTTCTCTGAGAATCCAGACAGTTACTTTTAATGACTAGCGGTTCTCCTGCCTACGTGCTTCGTGCCCGACCCATCTACAATTCTTCTTGATTTCAATCATCCCTGGTTTGTTCCATCTTTAACCCTTAACCATCCTTAGCCCTGGTGTGATGGTTAACAGGACGTTCGTCACTATGCTTGTTGATAGCGGACGAGAAAGCATTAACATGAACTTTTTATTTCATGGCATGGGTGGAACGGCTGACGACGCACGGATACGCTACCGTGTGCAGCGCCGTTTAGTCGGACGTCGCGGCCAACCCAGCAGTCAGGGTCGCAACTCCGGAGGTCCTGGATCAGGCCACGGCTCATGACGACCACACCCGGTAGGCCTCGTCCACGAACCTGCTCCCGGCCACTGCACTCAGGCAGGAGCCGTTCGGCAGGTCTCGGCCTTGGACCTTGAACAGACACACCGGCGGACTCGACCCTGAACGAACACACCGGAGCTCGACCTGGCCGACACGTACGGGTCCCACGTCCGGCTCAGGAACGCTCCCAGGAACTCGTCCTCTCGAGCGGCGCACTGCCTCGTCTGCCTTCGTGGCCTCAACTCTCGAGCTGCAGTGGCGGAGATGCCTTGACCAGTGCGACCTCGGACCTCGTTTCCAAGCTTTTGATCACCTTCCGGGCGTAGCGGTTCCACGTGCGGGTTCTGGCCAGCACAGCACCGTCTGTGCCGTGCTGAAATGCTGCTCACTACAGCTGCGGTGCGGCAGCTCACTCACCGGCGTTCGTCGCCTTGGCCAGGGCACAGCCAGGTACCCTCGGGTGCGCACCTCGTGAGCTCGCGGCCCACTTCCGAGGCTGGCGCGTCGCTCGGTACGGCTCGGCACCACTCGGCGATCCTCGGTTCAGGCAGCACTCCCCTGGCATCTGAATCCTCGGCCACCCTGAACCTCGCCCGGCTCCATGGTCCTCCGTACACACGCCCGCGTCTCGCCCGGCAGAACATCTCGCTCGTCCCTTGCCGAAGTGCGACGCTCTGGTGACACTGGCGCTTGATGGCGTAGGTGCGACTACGGAGCAGTCAACCCGCATAGGAGACGCGATGCTCCATGCGGGGAATAGCCAGCCCGTCCAGCGAAGAGCGTGCGCCGAGACGCGATGCTCGACGCAACCGTGACCATTAGCCAGGCCACGTTCATCGCTGTGTTGAACGGCTGACCGCGGAGACGCCTCGCCGAGATCCGCGATGCCCTCGGCAAGGAAGAGAACAGCAGGCCAGGCCGCGCCCCGAGATGCAGTACTCGTGCCGGCAATGCCGCCCCACCTGGTGGTTGGACGGCATCAGCGTGGACGGCCGCGTTCCCTGGCCGGAACCTGGATCCCCTGCGTCCGACGCTTCGGCCCGCTGTCTCCCGTCTGCCGCTGCTCCGGCTCGTCCCCAGCCACACAGCCTACTGCCACGTGATGGTCGCACGTGGCCCAATCGTGGCACGCCACCTCTATGGGCCATCACTGGTTATCAGCTGATTGGCACACAGTTGCCTCGTAATCGCACGTGCTTTCTCTTCTTCATTTCTTGTTGTCGCCTTCGTGCCACCTGCTCTCCGCTCGTCTTCTTCAGTTCTGGTTTGATGCTCCTCGGCGTCTTTAAGTCCTTTCCTTACACCTGGATTGTTCCCTTACCCACTGTGCTCTCTTTTTGTCTCTTAAGGTTACTCCTATCATTTTCTTTTTCATCGCTCGCTGCGTCGTCCTCAATTTAAGCTGAACCCTCTTTGTACGCACAAGACCGGGTTGAATGGAGGATCATGGGAGAATCTCTTGTCGATGTCAATTTCAAATTTGGCAATCCGTGTTTCTGTAATGAATGTCTCGGCTCTGTACTTAACTCTCTCAGCTTTTAGTTTAGGAAATTTTTGTCATCATACAAGGTCTCCATTTATTAAATGAATACGTACTTTAAATCCGAGGATTGATATGTGGGTTTTAACGTCCCAAAACCACCATACGATTATGAAAGACGCCGTATGGGAGAGCTCCGGAAATTCCCATGACCTGGTGTTCTTTAACATGCGCCCAAATCTGAGCACACTAGCATGCAGCATTCCCGCCTTCATCGAAAATGCAGCAGCCGCAGCCGAGATTCTGTCCCGCGACCTGCGAGTCAGCAGCCGAGTACCTTAGCCGCTAGTCCACCTCGGTGGGGCTACTTTTACTCCGTAAAGCGCATTCACTTCCCAAGGAGGGAAAAATTGTTCATCGTCCACTTGCTTTCCACGTGTTCTGTAATATCTGTGCGTCCATAGAAAATTAGTCACATCATTCCTATAGTTTCTTTGGCTTCAATATCTACTGCCTACATTTAGTTGTCCATAGTGGGTCTTGTAAAGGCCCACAATGTTGCCTGCAGTGTATACATTCATTTCGTGAATAGCGGCAATAAGTGTTAATTTTATTTTTGTGATATTTCAAATGCGTGATCTATGAAATTATGAGGTGCTATAGGGGCACATTATACAGCTTCTCGACTATTCTTACGTTAAGCTTGTAATTTTTTTTCAGGAAGCGTCAACACATTTAGTGGCTCTTTTTTTTTTCTATGGTAAACTCAGAGCTTTTTGTCACCGTAATGTGGATATTTATGACCCGACCGCTCCTGTTCCACCTACTTGTTTGCACAAACAAAAAAGCTTGATCGTGTGGTTCTAGACGTCTCCTAACAACGTTACGATACACGTGACATGTGAAGTTCTGTTATATTCCTATAGAGAGTTTTTGCTAATTTCGCGCGCGCGAACCATCCCTTTCGTCTAGACGCCGGAAAGCAGCTTGTAGCATCCGCGTGGCCACTGGGATACGGGGTGCCGCAAAAGCATAACGCCTTCCGCTGCCATGACGCACTGACGAGCTTTTGATGGAAGCATATGCCCCATACGCAACAGCAGTCGCCGCATTCAGAAATAGCAGCGCGGGTCGTCGACGGGAACCCGTACATAGATAGCCCTGTGTATATTGATCTGAAAGAAGGATACCACGGTTAGAGAGGGATAGGGGTACATAGAAAGTGAGAAGGAAAGCGAAGAGGTAGCTGCTGGAATATGTGGCCAGCCGAATGTATTCACTGCAGCGGTGGTAATTGCCTCGTCTGACGTGCAACGGCGCTGTTTTCGAGGCGCGCTGACGCCCGCACTTTTCCTTCGATCACTTTGGCGCGGTGGCTTTCGTGCAGAACACAGAGAGAGCAGAGGAAGACGGATGAGCCGACGCGTGTCACGAGGGCATTCAACACCTTTCGTATAGCAGCAGCAGGGCGGGAGAGGGCGCGGCTATGAAGCATAATTGAGGCCATTATTTCTTCGATGCGCTCCTTTCCTTGCTTCATGAGGAAATGTTGTTTTTATTCCGAGTTTCTGGATTGTGCTTTCACATCATTCCGAATACTTCGCACTTTTTGGTCGAGGGAAATTTCGTGTGGCTCTGAGCACTTCTTCATCGCAAATTAACGGCAGACAGCGATGAATTGGGCTTAACAGGGACAAACCGCTGAAGACACTCTTCAAACTGCCTTTCCATGCAAGTGCGCAGCGAAAAATCTATCTATCTATCTATCTATCCATCTATCTATCTATCTATCTATCTATCTATATATATATATATATATATATATATATATATATATATATATATATATATATATCTTCTTCGTATTGCCATTGGAAAATTTTAAGTGATCATGTTTTCATGTGGTCCTCTTATTCACTTCCATGTGGTTTTCAGTGTGTACTGTTTACCCACATGTAATTAATTTCAAAAAATTACATTAAGGAAATACAACACACAGCTGGCATTCGGATATGCTTTGTTTTTTTGCGTATTTTGTAACGTTTCCGTGTGCAAGTTTTGAATGGTTAAACACGATCCTTATCTTCCACAGATTTACGGGTTAGTGTGAAAGGGCACGAAAAAAAATTTTATTGCTTTTATATATTAGTCTAAATTAACAATTTTAGAGTTATGTGGTAAATCGGCTATCAAAAGTTTCTTAAAGGAGCGTTTCTCACGATGAAGGGTGAAGGGCATATCGCTCAGCTAGCTTAGATTGAGTTTGGTTTTGGCTGTGGTGTAGGACACCGTTGTTAAGGCAGACGCAAAGTGACTTGCACGTGTTTCACAATGTTTGACAAGGCCACGTCCTTTCTCTGCGATGCTGAATATAATGCTCTGCAAGGCGATAAAATTGCATTTATTTTTTGCTGTACATAGGTGGCCATGTTGTTCCAAAGAAATCATCCTTTCCATTTAACACGCCACGGTGGCTGAGCCACTTCGCAACGCATTACCGAGCACTGCACTGCATATGTAGTGGATTTAATAAGCGACTGCAGCGTTCGTTATTTTACGTCGTCTCTCTTTGATTCAGCTTCATGGTCACTTTGAAAAATGGATTTATGGTGTCCCCTTTGTTTGTAATCGTAACTGTCTGGCATATTAAGCATAGATAATATTGTAAATATTATTGTTCAGGGTGAAATGTGCTCTTCGGTGAAGCTTAAAGCTTAAGTTGTTTTCTTATTGCAAATGCATCGACAAACCACTTGTTTGTTTATCTTTGCCACGCATTTCTGCGACCTCCTCCTCATAAACAGTTGCTTATAAAGCCTCGGGCATTAGCTCTTAGTAACGGCGAATCGCCGGGTTCCGGATACATTTAACAAAGCCGAAACGCAAACATGTAAGAGGATCTCCGGCATCAAACTTTGCAAGCGGGCTCACTAGTAAACAAATCAGGGGAGTATTTCACTATCTTTGTCTTGTGTTAGTTTTATTTGGGCGCAAGGCAGTATACTCGTTAGCGGTAATCTCCAGAGGACGCAAGATCCAGAATTGTGATGGTGTTAGTCTTTTTTTCCTCTTTGTTTTTTCTCCTTTTTTTTTCATCGTGGGCCCCTGCAGCTTTCATTACGTGTTGAGAAACTTGTCGATCATCGTTTTATCGCTTGCGAAATGATGGTGTGCTCGAAGTTTTTACAAACAGAAGCGCAGAGCTGCCACCAATGTTGTTCTCAGGAGTTTGATATGCATGATGAGAATAATTTAGTGCAGTAGAAATGGAACCCGACTGCAAGAACACCCTTTCAACACAGACTTCATTACTGAATGAAAAAAAGAACATTTAAAAACATTTTAATTCGTTGAGCGACTGATTATATATCCCATCAGCTTTGAAATAAGCTGTCATAATTTACTTGTGCTTCAATACAGTTTAATTATGACCTAAACAATAATATATATTCCTTATCACTCACACGTGGTTGAATGACAACATATTTTCACCAGTATTCGTGCAAGTCGTTCTCTCCGACGACACCACTCTGCTCCCGCATCACACGCAGTGTACGTTTACGCGACACTTGCGGGTAGCAAGCAGATATTGCGACGGGTACTTTTACGAAAAATCGAGGACATAAAAAAAGAAAACGCGAGACCTGCGTTTGTTTCGTGCTTTTTTTTTTTGTTCATGTCCGTGGTTCACCAACAAAATGTCCTTTTGAGTGGATTATCAACTCAACTGACGCTCTGTTCTTTGAGTATATTAAGGTAAAAACTTTAGGTGCATGATTAAACGCAAAAGTGGTCGTCGGCAGTTGCTTGAAACAGAAAGAACGCCAACTCACAATTCGTGTTGTCATGAATTGGCGCTATTTCTCTCTCTCTCCTTCGTTCTTCTCGCTTTTAAGCTTACGCCCAGTGCCTTGTTTCTCAAGTAACGATGCACCAACTGGCCAAGCATAGTGTATTGTAAAGGCCGTTGACAGCAACATCAATGGTATAAAAAGTATCACGTGATCACAGATGGCTTGTCAATGATATCACGTGACATGTGCGACGTCATGACGTCGCTGATACTCGAAATCTGCAACGTCATAATGACGTTAGTATCACGTCATATAACATGAAATCTCATTTTGACATCGCTCGGTCAAATGTTAGCCGATACGAGAGTAAGTGCAACAGTACGTCGTAATGACGTCACTAAGACGGGAAGTGCCCAAAGTTTTAGGAGAGGGGGGCATCCGAAAAGAGAACAAGCCGATAAATAAAAACATAGACAACATGGCTTCCATTGTCGAGTCGTCTTAGCCGAATTCATGAAGGACACTGTGACATTGGTTTAAGGGTAATTTCTTCACAACATGTGCTATATCTTATAATAAAGGCAGATTATTTGTAGGGGTGCAGCGAGCACATTTGTGCATGTGGAGCGTCAGAAAGGACAGATGGTAGGTCCACTCTAATTGTATCGATGAGAATCGAATACGTAAATGTATAGCACCGAGACATGCGAAATGCAAATATAAAGAAATAGTAGTTTGCTACTTAGTACACCTTCTTCATTCTAAAGACTTTTGCCTTTCTTGAGTTTTAAAGAAGAGCGTACTTCTTTCTTCACAAGACTTCTTTAGAAGCTCTTCTGCGTCTGTAAAGAGCTTATCTTGTCTTCAGTATAGACCACTACAGAAGCGTACTTGCTGCGCTGAGAGAAGAAAACTTTCTGACGCATCTCGACAATTGGATGATGGGCCACTCTCTGTGCAGGTGCTGCTGGAGCACCGTCCTTGTCTTTCGTCGGCTCACAAGGCAGTCAGAGCCCTCTCGCGTTTTCCGAAGCCCTTTGAATTTAGCACAGTTTTCCCGCTGCATACGTGTCAGCTCATGTACTGACAATGTTCTCCTCTCTTTCCCTTCTCTTTACTCTCTTTCTCTCATACTTTTTTCCCTTTCTCCATATCTGCCGCGTAGGGTAGCAAACTGGGTACAACCTGGTTAACCTCCCAGCCTTTTCTCTTGTTGTTCTTCCTTCCTTTCTTCCTTCCTTCCTTTCTTCCTTCTCTCCTTCCTTTTTTCTACGGCTGTCCACTACATCTTCAACAGTTTACTCCAGCGACAGGACACCGGGGTGGTCTCCGATACGTCTTTTTTGCTTTTTATTTTCGTAGACACTCCACCCCTCAATGAAGATATAGGCTCACAAACAGGCTGGAGCCATCAGATATCATTTTTCACGAAAGCCTGTCGGGTAAGATCAGGCGCATGCATGTATACAAAGGATGGAGACCAGCGGAAATAATCACGTGAACCCCGTCCACCTCGAGTTACGTTACGCAGGCGTAGGCGGAGCCACCTTGCGAGGCTACAACGCAGAGGAAAATTAGTGCAGGCGTCGTCACGGGCAACGCCGTGTCCCTGGACAGCGTCAGGCTTCATCACGACCCTTGTCTATCTCCGGAAGCGGAATTACGGGCTTCCCCGACAACGTAGAAAAAGGATGTTTTGACAGCGCACAGAAAAGAGAGAAAAAAGAGAAACACTAATAAATCGAGAAGTCAGTGGGTTTCTAGCAAAGAGTGGCCACGAATTTCGTTACGTTATATTTTGTGACGTGCGGAGGGCTGCAATAGCAACGCCGCGAGCTGTCCTTCGCTACAGCAAAACGACTAGCTGTGGCCACTGGATGCATGATAACAGATTCCACGGGATACTGCTTCACATTATAGACAAAGCCGATCTCAAGAGAGACATCTAATACACATATACAAGGTATTATGTCTCTAGGACAAGTCTATATCGGTACAAAAGAGAGAAGTAATAATAACATTGCCGTGCAGAGGGTCGCGTTAGATCTGATAACGGAAACTGTTGCTAAAAGTAAGATCTGATAGTTGCTTCAGCCAACGACCCAACAGCACCGTAGTTTAGTCACGATGATTTTGTGCTGCTAAGCATTTCTGACCAAGGCTTCCGTGTTTGCAAAGGGCGAATAATTGAAACGCCCACTTGGATTTATGTGCATGATAAGAAACTGCAGGTTGTTCATATAGTCCGCGGTGCTTCAATATGATGTGTTGTATGGTAACAAAACCATTGTTTAGGCAAAGAATATGCCACAGTTTAATGAACCCAATAGAATAATAACATCTGCCAGTGGCCATAGAAGCGCCGCCCAAATGTGGTTTACATATGTCTCTTTACATCGGTTTGTCAGTGTTGGTGGTATGGCTGACTTCTCGTTGTTCGGGATGCTTCATGTTTTTTGTGTTCCTGTGGACGGATCACTCTGCGAAGATTTAAAGTATATGGAGTATCCCTTCCAACTCATCTCCTCGTGCTTCACTGCTCTTTACCGTGTCGATACTTGTCATCAAGAATTGGAGGGTTTACTCATCCGAAATTCGCCATCCTGGCGAAAGAAATGGTATTCGCACTTAAAAGAAGGAATGGTGTTCCCATCAAGGAGGTTTACACCTCCTTGGTTCCCATCAACATGTTCTTAAAATTAAGCAATTGATCACGTACACTGCGGTGCCATTTGTGCGAAACCATGAACAGTACGTTCATCTGTCCGCGTCGTTGGATGAGTGGCTAGGGTGCTCGGCGGCTGACACGACCGTCGTGGGGTCGATCTCTGCTGCGGCGGTGGCTTTTCGATGGAGGCGAAAAGGTGAAGGCCCGTGTACTCCTGCCGGCTCACCTGTGAGCGAGATCCCATATCAAGGCACGAGGGTAAAAAAAGGCACAACTCAATGACTGGATTGAGGGAGCGTGAATCAATGCCGCCAGGAAAATAGGACGAAAAGAACGGTAGGGAGGTTAACCAGCCTATAGGCAGCCGGTTTGCTACCCTGCGCATGCAAGTAAGATGGGGGGAGATGAAAGATAGAGAGCAGAGAGGGAAGGGAGATAAATACAGCACATTCGGCAGCACACGACAGCATCTGTGAGACAGAGCAGCCATCGGTGGCGTTAAAGAATTAAAATCAGGATAGTATCTCGCTCATTCTTCCACTGCCCTGTCCATGCTCTTAATTCCTCATAATTGGACCTGCGATCGGATTAGGAAACTTTCGGCATCGAGACCCTCTTCAGACGCACACGTTTCGTTCTTTCCTTACCGAGAGGAGGAGGAGAGGTTCAGGAAAGGAAAACACGCATTTCTTATAACGACTCCTTCGTCTGCCACAGTATTAACTTTGTTTCTCTCTCCTATTATCACCCTATGTCTCTTAAAATCCTTATCAAATTGTGTTCTTGGTAAGCTTTCTCTGCAACTAGCCTTTCCACTGCCTGCCTATTCGTGGGTCCGTACAGATTTAGCCTCCTCCTGAAAGCAGACACTTCTAGTCCGGGATTAAAAGTAATTAAGATTGTACACGAAGTATGTGATCTCTTTAAACTTGGTGCGGAATCGATGTCAAGGTAAGACGAGGGGTTATTTGAAATAACGGGCAACCCTGAGCTACAACATGGCATTCCCCAGTAAGTATATGGCAAGGCAGGTTCGTTATTTTGAACAAAAGTAGACCCATGATATCTTTCGTGACGGCTATCTGCTGTTGCACGGGACGGCTCTCAGCTCTCCCATAATAGAGTACTAAGTACTCTAAATCGTTAACCCCTTTTTCTAAACACATCTGCTGTCTTATTATAGAGTACGAATTTTTCTGAATCGTTCAACACTTAAATGCGAAGCGTTTCTTAATGAACTTCGGCGACTTTGAGCGTGTCTATCTATAGCCGCTTACGCTTGGGTGCTCTTGTGGTATTAGCTTGGCGTGAACCAAAAATAGCATGTGAGGGTATGATGGTGTCACGAATATGATGCGCTGGTCAAGACATGAATGATGTCCTAATACTGTCACGTACATTGTCAAACACTTCCCATCAGGAAGGAAAATAGGACGAAAAGAACAGCAGGGAGGTTAACCAGCCTATAGGCAGCCGGTTTGCTACCCTGCGAATGCAAGTGAGATGGGGGAGATGAAAGATAGAGAGCAGAGAAGGAAGAGAGATAAACACAGCACATTCGGCAGCACACGCGCGCCCGCTCAGTCATAGTCCAGTCTTGTCTTTCGCGGTGTGTGACATAGCTGTTACAGCCGCTTGTTCAAGTGTGTGTCGCGTAGGAATTTCAACAGAGCTTTTGTCGCCTTCTGTTGCAATGTCTTCTTTCGGGCACTTGGAAGAATAGTGTCCACAGACATTTGGCTGTTGTCGATGTGCGCAATATCAGACGCCAGTGACTGTCTCTGGATGTCATACAACGGACAGTCGCACAGGATGTGGCGTCCCGTCACAGAGTGGCACATACCCACGGGCTGGTATGTGCCGCTGGTATGCGGGTTTGTGACACAGGTGATTGACACTTGGTATCTACCCAAGAACAACGAGAACACACATGGGCAATTTTAACATGTGAGCGTTAAGCAATACCAGACATCAGTAGCATCGACTGAATGAAAGCATAAAATAAATATCAGTGTGAAGAAAAATCTGACATAGGCAGCGTTGACAACCCGATGAATGCAAAAAAAAAATTGCCCGAAGCTTCCCTCGGGGGAACTCTGAGGAGGATGCGGAGCATATAATTGGTTAACGGGGTGTTAAAGTGCGACTTACTTGGGTCGATGGCTAAATTGGTTAACGTGGTTGTGAAATGGGGTGTTAAATTGCGACTTACTTGGGTCGATGGCTAAATTGGTTAACGTGGTTGTAGGAGGGGGTGTTAAATGAGTGAACACGTACACACGTATGCGAAAGGGCGGCGCTGGTCGAAGGGACGTCGATCATTGTGTTTGTGGATTCGTTGGAATTCATTTCACCGCGACCTTGGACGTCGACGCGCCGTACAAACCAACCGACGAGCGGCAACTGAGCGAGCGAGCGCCGACCTTGAGTATATATACAGCTCGACGGCGCATGCACTGTCAGCTGTTGAATGTTCTCGAAGCGCGACGCCACATGCGCGTCCACTGGAGAATCAGGAGAATTGTAGATGTCGAACGTGGTGTGTAGAGGAGGAAGGGTGCACAGATGGTGGAGGAGTGAAGCACGCGCGGTGTGTAGAGGAGGAAGGGATGCACAGATGGTGGAAGAGTGGGCGACGGCGCATGCGCGCGCGTCAGCTGTCGAATGTTCGAGAAGCGGTGCGGACGGCGCGGACCGCGCGGACGGCGCACTACAAGGCGCGAGTATAAGATGCTTCCGCATCTAATAATAAATTTCGGGGTCCCAGCAGGAATCGAACACAAGCATTCGGCGTGGCAGTCAAGCATTCTACCCCAGAGGTACGCCACGCCTCGGAACTACTTTTCAAATAGACGCTAATCTTTGTGAAACGTCAATAGTGGTTGCAGTGCTGCTTGCCCAATTTTATAAACCTTACATATGTGCTGCTTTGATAAAGCCTTCACGTCGGATTAACGTCAATTGGGGTTAGGTGCCATGCGTTGAAGTTTATTTATGTAGCAGCGTCCAGGGCCAGCATTTTCGCGAGCATCAGCGTTTCACATCAGCGTCTGGTGTTGCTAATACGAATATTCCAGTTGACATTCTTGCGCAAGTGCAAACAGCTGGTTATATAAACTTCTGCAACTCTCCAACATATCTCTGTACGTAAGACGTTTGTACACATATTTAGCGTCAATTCGCGACGTGTCGCTCAATAAAAAAATTGCAAAGTGGTCACCTTCCCTCCGCAAGTTTCGCATAACGTCTATTCCCAGGTACGTCGGATCTGCCGAATTTTTTCTAAACGCACAGCCTTTCTTTAGAAAGGTTGTAAACTGCAAGCTTATAGTGGTTTTCCGGATTCCGTGCAGTGAAACCTTCACAATTGTCGCATACGCCGATAATGTTTCGATATTTTATAGGGGCGAAGCTCCTTGAGAAGGGGTACGTGCGTCCGTGATGTATGAAGTAGTAGTAGTAGAAGTAGTAGTAGTAGTAGTAGTAGTAGTAGTAGTGTAGTAGTAGTAGTAGTAGTAGTAGTAGTAGTAGTAGTAGTAGTAGTAGTAGTAGTTGTAGTAGTAGCAGCAGTAGTGTAGGTTGGGAAACGCTAGAAGTACGGAGGAAAATGTCAAAATTGAAAATGTTGCACAACATATTTCATGAAGGAACTGGTATAGATAAGGACGAATGTTATTTCAACCGCACGTCTTACTACGAATCAACCATACTAACATGGTTATAAAATACAAGTGCAAAACCGAGTCGTTCAGGAATACATTTTCCCATGCACAATTTTGAAATGTAATCACTGATTCAACGATGTTGCCACCATCAACTCTAACGCTGCCTTCTACTCCATGTTATGATAACTACATGTTCTACGCCGTGGATCCATGTTCTCATCAAGAATATTGAGTACGTGTCCAATGCTTGTTCTTTTTATAGTCTTCTTTATTATTGTAACTGATACCTGTAAACATGTCATCATCAATCATGTACTGTGTAACCCTCTCCCCCTTTGATTCCCTATGGCTGTGATGGTACTGTGATAAAAAAAATAAGTAAAGCGAGATTTTATTCTAGTATATTTAGGTGATGCTAATAGCGGTGGCACAACTCGCAACATAGAAGACTGTAGGATAGGGCGCGTTATTACAACATGATTATGAGTGGAAATCAGCGCAGCCGATAGGCGGGGACAGAACAAAAAAAAATTGGCAGCATATCCACGGAGTGAATGATGGAGAGTGGGGCGAAGCATTCGTCCGTCCATTCGTTCTTGCTTCCGTCCGTACATGCGTCCGTCTGTCTGACCGTCCATGCGTCCATCCACCCGTCTGTGCGTGTGTCTGTTCGTGCGTCTGTTCGTGCGTCCGCTCTGGGTTCTTCCATGCGTCCACCCCTGCGTCCGTTCATGCGTCCATCCATGCATCTGTCTGTTTGTCCGTTCGTCCATCTATTGAACGCTCCAAGTACCACCATCTCAGATCTTTTCATCATATATTCCCCATATAGAAGCACCGCCATCCAGCGGAGATTTTAAGGACTAAACGAAAGGTGGCACACGCACACTTTCTTACGGCTTGCGCTTCGGGTCTATTTCCCACCTTTAACCACCTCGAGTTCATGGTATAAGTGTTTAGAAAAAGTTTATTCTACTTTCGGCATCCTTATCCATATGAGCACACACCGAAGGCAACGAGCATCGTCAACTGCAAACCTATATCGCGATATGGTTTTGATTATAAAACCATTGCTTTAGAAAACACCTGGCGTCTTTTCGTTTTGCTTTTAGAAAACATCTGGCGTCTTTCGTTGGTTTTTTTTTCATCAATCAACGGCGTTTTGAACATTAATCACGGAGGTAAACAATAGCTGCTACTGGGAATGGAAGACAGCAGAAGTCGGCTTTTAGCTAACACTTACACTTCTACTAACATTTCCTACTGGAACATGCCAATGAATGCTAATGGAAAATGAGAGAAGAATTTGGCTTTTAGTTAACGCAAACGCTGCGATTTTTTTATTGTTTAACAACGCACAGGAGAAATCTCCCACCGGCACCCCCTTGGAGGTCAAAGCGTAAGAGATGCTACGTACTACGAGGGACGAACGGGTGCCGTTTTAAGGAGCTTCGCCCCTAATAAAAAAATTGCCCGCAGCTTCCCTCGGGGGAACACTGAGGAGGATGCGGACCATATAATTGGTTAACGGGGTGTTAAAGTGCGACTTACTTGGGTCGATGGCTAAATTGGTTAACGTGGTTGTGAAATGGGGTGTTAAATTGCGACTTACTTGGGTCGATGGCTAAATTGGTTAACGTGGTTGTAGGAGGGGGTGTTAAATGAGTGAACACGTACACACGTATGCGAAAGGGCGGCGCTGGTCGAAGGGACGTCGATCATTGTGTTTGTGGATTCGTTGGAATTCATTTCACCGCGACCTTGGACGTCGACGCGCCGTACAAACCAACCGACGAGCGGCAACTGAGCGAGCGAGCGCCGACCTTGAGTATATATACAGCACGACGGCGCATGCACTGTCAGCTGTTGAATGTTCTCGAAGCGCGACGCCACATGCGCGTCCACTGGAGAATCAGGAGAATTGTAGATGTCGAACGCGGTGTGTAGAGGAGGAAGGGTGCACAGATGGTGGAAGAGTGGGCGACGGCGCGACGGCGCATGCGCGCGCGTCAGCTGTCGAATGTTCGAGAAGCGGTGCGGACGGCGCGGAAGGCGCGGACGGTGCACTACAAGGCGCGAGTATAAGATGCTTCCGCATCTAAAACGCCAAGCGTTGAACTGTTTAGAAAAATTTATTGTCACAGACGTCAACAACATTTAAACGGAACATTTTCTTCTTAGACATACAAAAACGTTGATGACAAAAGAGACTTCATTTATATGAACATGGGTATGAGATGACGTGGAAAGAACATGTACATTCGATGGTTCACACAAACACAGCCACACAAAAATGTATCACGAAAGGACAGATACACATATGAATATTTCAAGGTAAACGAGAGGCACAAATGAAACATGAATATGATGTACATTTCGCATATTTACATGTTGGCATGGCATTTCTACATGGCTGCATGGCTAGAGCACAATCGCTCTATTATTGGGAAGAGCACACAGCGGCTGCGGCCCGCTGCAACCGCCTCGCAGCGGTTGTGCCAGAGGTAGAAAGAACCGGCAACAATGAGAAGACAAGCGAAGCGGCCTCGAGAACAATGCACAAACGAAACGAAGCGATTTACTCTGAGGCAGGGAAATCCAGCATGTGCAGTTCTTCAAAATACACGAGCAATGACACAATGCCTCGGAAAATGCTGATTTGTTTCCCGAAGAGAGGAGTTCGAGCATGTTGCTCGCTTGACCATTCTCCACCTTTCGAGACGATCGAGAGGGAGAAGCACACCCAACCCCAGGTGCCACATGAAGTCTCGGAGGTGTCGAGGCCGCAAAAAGAAATCGTTAACGCGCTCCAAGACACCCGACTAGAGCGAGCACGGTGGGCTGGGGAAACCAACGGAAGCAAGGAAGCAGCAGTAGTCTCAACAACATGGTTGGTCAACACATATATGCCAGGACAGGTGGACTGGACATAGTGAAAAAAAAATTGCCCGCAGCTTCCCTCGGGGGAACACTGAGGAGGATGCGGAGCGTAACTCACGCTAGCCGAGGGAACTCGACCGGCAATCAACGACTGCTTGCACGTAGCACACACGACGTAATCGGCATAGTCGGTGCCCTTTCCAAACGTATCGCAAAGAACCGACAACGCTTTGGAGTTGTTCTGAATGTTGCCGATCCGAGTTAAGTTGTTATCGAACCAAAGACGATCACACACCTTGCAGGTGTGGCCGAAGCTTCGGTCGAGGAAGTCGCGCTTGAAGCGAGCGTTGGGCGTGGCATACTGCTTGGCGCGCCACGCCGCTACCTCGGCGCGCTTGCGCTCGCGGGCAGCATCGGGATCGGCCTCTCGTCGCCGACGCTTGCACTCGGCTTCCCGTTTTCGAAAGTCTGGGTCCTCTTGTCGACGCTTACGTTTCAAAGCGGCCGAATCCGGTGCTGCTGCTCGGCGCTGACGTCTCTCAGCGGCTTCACGTTCTCTAAGTTGAGCATCTTCCGCTCGACGCCGACGTTTACGTTCGGCGTCGCGAGCTCTTCTCAGCGCTGCCTTGTCTTCGGACGACGACTTGGTTGCGGTTCCGCCAACACTTTGGCCGGCGCTGGTCGAAGGGACGTCGATCATTGCGACCTCGGACGTCGACGCGCCGTACAAACCAACCGACGAGCGGCAACTGAGCGAGCGAGCACCGACCTTGAGTATATATACAGCGCGACGGCGCATGCACTGTCAGCTGTCGAATATTCGAGAAGGGGTAGAAGCGCAACGGCGCATGCGCGCGCGTCATCTGCCGATGTTCTCGAAGCGCGACGGCGCATGCGCGCGCGTCAGCTGCCGGCACGCAGTGTGTAGAGGAGGAAGGATGCACAGATGGTGGAAGAAGGAGGAGGAAGCTTGCGGACGGCGCCGCGCTACAAGCCTCGAGTATTAGATGCTCCGCATCTAAAATGCAATAGTTGTTGCTTAAAACGAAGGAAGTGTTATTGACTGTGATTCCCTGTTAAGGTGCACACCATGCATCAAATGCCGAAGGTGCATATCCAAAAAGTACTTCATTTTGTTGGAAAGCGTCACAACCGGAACGGTACCGACGGAAAGAGACAGTAATGCCGGATTACACAAATGTCGCCCGAAAACCTGTGCCGCTTACTGTCGTATGTTTATGCGTGTTTTAACAGTAATCGATGCTCATTGAATCATGGACTGGTCGGTGATCAGCTGCCTTCAATGCGGCAACAATATTCTTTATTGGGGTATTTTGTCATTTCATGCTTCCACGCTTCATGGTTACATTTCATTTCAATGCTGCATTTCAGTGTTTCACGAATGACGGTCGTTGTTTTCTGTACCAAAAGATGTGTTGCCCAGCTAAACACGTTGGGGAAGGTCCCATTCCTGGCATGGAGGGAATAAAAAGTTATGGAGGCGCATCGCACAATGCGATAGAAAAGAGACAAAAAATCGTAGGTCAAGCACAAAGAAGAATAAAAACAGTAAATATACTCCTTAGTCGGGCAATCACAGGCCAAGCTTTGCTTGTGCCTATTTCCCCGACAGGAAGAGGGTTCCTAATTTTTCAATTGATACGAAATGCAGGAGCGACGAAGCAGAGTACAAAATAGATGGAAAAGCTTAGTATAATTTGAGGCTACAGAGGCACAAGCAACAATTGCAGAAAGGTGCATCCCTTCCTCGGATGTATTCTTTCATAAAAACTACTTGCTATTTTGAAGTTTCTCCAACACACAGTAAGGAGATACTCTCCCGCTGCACATTTCTCTAGAGGAGCTTACAAAGCGATGCATACCCACAAACACAGGACGATATATTCGACAGGTCGAGGCTCCTTAACATAGGCTTTACTTCAAATTAATCAACTTCCGGCTTGGGGTTTTCGCAAGGCTGACTTTGATAAACCAAATGCAGACGAAACTTATCTCGATTCCACTTTTTTTTTCCTCTTGCCCTTAAACTTTTCCCGTCCCGTTGTAGAGGCTCTCCTACCATGCTCGGTCGAACGAGCTTTAGCGTCGAATCTTGTTTAAATTGCAGGGGACGAAGGAAGCGAAAATCGATTGGGAAGACGTTCGAAGGCTCGTACACGTATGTCGGGCTCCAGAAGTTATTCGGGCAACGCTTGAGCACAAGGGGGGAGGAAGAGGTTTCAGTAGAAGGAAAGGAGCCAGGGGGGTCCCATTATGTCTTGATCGACTTCATGACGACGCCCTGATCTGATGAACACGGTGAAGTACAGCGATAGGGCGGTGCCCACCGAGGTAGTCCCACTCACTGTGGTTCGCGTTGTACACAGATACACGCGTGAGGCCAGGGGCGGCCCCTCTCTCTTCACTGATCGATGCGAAATGTTCGGTACGTTTTCTTCACATCATCTTTTAAGTGCTAATCAGTCCATTTGGCGGATGCTTGCATAGCTGTCCTGCATTTGCGGAAAATGGCCAGATTGCTATTGCGTATATGGTAGAGTATATAGTAAAAAAATGAGCCCCAAGCGCTCCGTATACAGATTTTTAACCGTCGCAGCTTAAGCTAGCGGTTCCAGTGTTGATCACGAGCTGGGATCTATATAAGTGTCTTCTGTTATGGCAAAAGCCTCAACCTCCTCATCAAACACGAAAATAAACGAGTGATACGAAAATTTGTCCCCACATGATGAAGCCGCGGATCGTCAAAGCTTGTGACGCTTTCACGATGCCACACAAAGTGACGTCGTCATGCGACGTCACTTTATGTGGCGTCATGAAGGCGTCACCTTGTGTGGATTAGTGCATCGACCAACAAGAAAACGAGGATGGCTCCGACCTTTTTACTATCTAATCGTCTTAGATTTATGCGTCCACCACATTTGAGAGAAACGTACTTCAAACTTGGCGCTTAATAAGTTCGCTTACAAGGCGTTAGGAACATTTATATTGTTTTATGTGCAGCCATACATACAGTGGCACGTGTCTTCCCCAGCTACGTATGCCGACAAAACATGAAGAGAAACTAGTGAAAACATCGAGATCCTTCGAGGTAGCGCATTCCAGCATTGTTTTGTCATTATAGTTTTGGCGCACTAGCGAACTGCCGCTTTTTGTTTTGTTTTTTGCTTTGTTTTTGACGTAGTAGCCACTTACGCCACTGCATTAAAGCTGTACTCATTAAAGTTTCGCTGCCAAGATAGTCTACGCGAGGGATTTTCATGAACATGCCTAAACCTTCTGCAAAATATCAACGGAGAACATAGCTTGGAAGGCGTTTTACACGAATTCTGACGTGTGCGAGCGCGAACGAGCAAAGTGACTAATGGTGACCCCCCTACTTACCTCACGTCGCCATGCTGAAGTCGTTTAAAAAGTTATAATGATGTCATAGCCACCGTTTTTTTTTTGCCGATTTGCTCCAGCAGATCAGTACTCGGCGGCCATATATACTCGCGAATCCTTGGCCACGGCGCTCGCGCTGAAATTTTTGTGTTTGGCTACACTGCTGTCCCGCTACATGTTCGAATGGGCTTGTTGATGAATACCGTGTGTAGGAGGAAGCAACAAAAGGGAGAAGGCAGGCAGGTTAACCAGAAAGACATCCGGTTGGCTACCCTACACTGAGGGATTAGGGAAGGGGACAAGAAAGACGAGAAAGAGGGAAGAGAGGGAAAAGAAAAAAAAGGTGGGGGAGAGACTGACAGTCATTTCACTGCAGCGTGTAGAACTCTACCGCATGTCAGAGGCGTTCACACAATACCGTGTGTAAGTGCGTCACAGTTCTATGTGCTGACGTCGCCGAACGTCACACACACTGGGGGGCAATGATTGCACCCATTGGCTTGTTGTTTTTGGAGCTCCTCTAAGCAATAACTTACACTAGTCGGTAATGAAGAGCCTGTAATTATTTATTTTTCACGTGTTGCGGCACACTGACAGATGTGTTATGGCTAACAGGTCCTTAGCAGTACACTGCAGCAAGAAAACGCAAGGCCTAAATATTTTTGTCAGTACCCCTTTAAAAAGCTGAATCGGCGTGTGTCCTATGCTTTTTTACCTGTGATGAACACACGTGCAGGGAGTGATTATATTTGTTGTAAGCAACCTTAACTTGACGTTTCGTCATCACGAGCAGTAAGTTTTGCGATGGTGAGATACAGAACCAATTAGACTTCAAGCTAATTCAATGACTAAAGTAAACGTGCAGATATTTGCGTATGAATGATGAGTACAACATCGTAATCGCTTTTAAGGGTGCCCTAAGCGATGTGAAGTCGTATGTAATATGAATAATGCTCCAACAAAGCATGACTACCACGAAAACTATGAAGTAAAAATGCGCTAAGGAAACTCGCCAGTTCGCATGATTCTTCTACAGTTCTCGTCTATAGGGATTGCGAGTAGAAGATGGGCGAAGTAGAGACATTGTAATTGCGAACACATAAACATAGATGGCCTCTATCGTTTCTGTCAGCAAGTAGTGCCAGCACGGAATGCGCGAACCATACATCTTCAGTAACGTATATATCATTTCTCAACGATACTGACGAGATTTTCTCGTGCAACTTCGCAGGGGCTGGTTTCTGACACGAGTGGGATGAGGCATGCACGTTGCCTTCCGCGCTTAATAAATCCTCTTACGCAAAACAAATATGTAAAAAACCGTTTTAAGCTAAATACTAAACAGGCGCGAGTTCCCCCGGACATTCGGCGAGAACGGGGACCTTTTGATTTCAGAATGAAAGGGCTTTGCTTTGATACTGGAGGCTTAACAAAGCCCGAATCGTCCGCTAGGCGATCAATTGCGCCGGTCGTCGCGGATAGTCTCTTTTTCTCTGAGGGAAGGCCGAAAAGCAAATGACCGTACGCATCAGTGGTCGCGTGCAGACCTTCCCTCGTTGCGCCATAATTGATCGCGGCCGTAATGAAAACGGATCATTACTCTCGTACGTAACGATGTAGCGCGGGGGAAGCGATCGTGGACGTCATTATTTATGGAGATGTTTCTTCTCCGAAACACTCGGTTTGCCTCGTTCTGTTCGATGTCGTATGCGTCGAAAAGAAGTGGATTGCCTCCAATCGCCCATTGCTAACGAGATGTTCGAAGTTGCAGTTTTGAGTTCGCGACGAGTCGCATCTTAACGCGAGAAATATGCCGCACATATGCGCCGTATTCGAATGATAGCGAAGGCGACGAGGTCGATGCGTGATCGGGAAACGACGCGCAATTAGGCCTATTTTAGGTAACGAAGCTGTGTGGGCACAATAAACAATGAAATCTTCAGCGTGCAGGAGAGTAAGGACAATCGAAAGAAATCGTATTTGCTTAGTCGACAACAGGCGAAAGAAAGTGCTCTATCTTGTATTCAGTTGTAACTTCGCGGTCGTAGTGCTTTTCTTTTGTTTATGCTTAGTTTGCCCTTTGTTTCACTTTGTATTGGTTCCTTATTGTACTTCAATAGAGGGCGGGGACGACGGTGACGAGGTCGCTACACGCCGCTTTAGCCTGACAGACCTTTCCGGCAGATGCGCCGCTATTCGACATCCTACCAGTAACGACACGGGAAGTAAGGAAAGCCCTAGAAGGAATAAAACGAAGTGAGAGCGCTGGAGAGGATGAGGTAACGAGGGACCTCCTGAAAGATGGTGGAGAAATTGTGTTAGAAAAACTGGTCACCTTATATACGAAGTGTCTTTTGACGGGAAGAGAGCAAGAACCTTGAAAGAACGCCAACATCGTCTAAATCTATAAGCAAGGTTAGATTAGTAGAAATTTCTTCATTCTCCAATAGTATCTCTATTAACTTCCTATATGACCAACAAATTTGCTCCAAGTGTTGGAGGGAAAATGCGCATTGTTTCTTCGCATCTTTTCATTCATTCATTCAGTCATTCACTCATGTATCCTTCGATACATTTTCTCTCTGCATCTCTTCAACAATTTCCATGTCTGCCCATGTGTTCTACTTGTGTGTTAACGCAGGCATATCGTGTCTTCGACTACTGGAGATGTCAGCTCCGTCGGCGGCGATCCACGGTCGCGGCATGTGGCTCAACTGCAGCTTCGACCTCGAGTCCGACGAGCTGTACTCGGTCAAGTGGTACAAGAACGACACCGAGTTCTACCGATACATTCCGAGGGACAGGCCGCCCGCGCAGAACTACGACCTGCCGGGTGTGGTGGTCGATGTGAGTGCGTGCTCTTCTTTAAATGCGGTAACCCTTCATTCAAGTACCTGAAATCTACGCATGGATAAAAGCTACCCTCCCTACTTTCTCCCTAAGAAATAATATCTTGTCGATCTTCGTAAACCAAGAAAAATGTTCGCTTTCTCAATTGATTCAGTAGTGTTAATATAGTTCACAATCATTATCACCAACCTATCACAAATAATTTATCCTACTGTGAACATGGCAGTAAGATGAGACATTACATGAAGAGGGGAAAAAACGTGTTACGTGAAGTATAGCTACTGCCGCAAAAAGCAGTAATATTTCGCATTTATTTAATCACGCGGGAGCGTTTCCTGTCTAGATTGGTGAGAGCGCACACCCAAATGGTCACCACAAAAAAAAAACATGTCCGACAAAACACGTGACCGCCTCCACCGGAACTGCGCTGGCACACACAACAGCCGCAGCAACCATGCACTTGCAGCCACGGCCTCATTTCTTGGCTAGGTCGACGAAAACGTGCATCCATGCTGGCGTCGCCGCAGCAACACGACGCGAGCGCTGCACTAAGCCTCAGAAATCAACAACCACCGTGGCGTAGAATCAAAGAGCCGCGATGTACAATCAACAGTCACGGTGTATGAGATGGGAATCCTTGCAGTGCAAGGGGAAGTCCCGGCTCACAAGCGAGAAGGAAAGCGAGAAGGAATGGTTGGCCCCCACACCGACGTCTGCAAGGTGCAACACGTCGGGAACGATGGTGGAAGATAAGGATAAAAAAAGACAAGGAGATAGCTCAGCCTGGTTAGCTACCCTGCAATGGGGAAGGGGAAATTTGAAGAGAAGTTAGGGAGGAGAAAAAAAATTGGCACAACCCACGAATAGTGGGATTCGATGATATGCAAGGCAAGTATGAGGAAGGTTGATATGTCACTTTAAAATCAGTACAACGTTACGAGGCGGACGTGAATTATGCCGTACATCACTTCGAGGTCATGATTATCATGTTTGGATGTGTCATTCACCCTCGTCATCCATTCACGTCATGTAATACCAAATTTGGTATATATGAAGCTAGCGAAACAGCCGCGAGCACGCTATGAGCGTAGCATATAGTCGTGTTTTACATGACACGCACATCACGATTATATTAGAACGTGTCATTTACTTTCGTCTCTATGTACGTCACGTGATACCAAATTTAGTATACTTGAAGCTATTAAACAGATAGATAGATAGATAGATAGATAGATAGATAGATAGATAGATAGATAGATAGATAGATAGATAGATAGATAGATAGATAGATAGATAGATAGATAGATAGATAGATAGATAGATAGATAGATAGATAGATAGATAGATAGATAGATAGATAGACAGACAGACAGACAGACAGACAGACAGACAGACAGACAGACAGACAGACAGACAGACAGACAGACAGACAGACAGACAGACAGACAGACAGACAGACAGACAGACAGACAGACAGACAGACAGATAGATAGATAGATAGATAGATAGATAGATAGATAGATAGATAGATAGATAGATAGATAGATAGATAGATAGATAGATAGATAGATAGATAGATAGATAGATAGATAGATAGATAGATAGATAGATAGATAGATAGATAGATAGATAGATAGATAGATAGATAGATACGCTCAAAATTGCCGAAGTTCGCTAAGAAATGCTTCGCATTTTAAATAATCACAGCTTTGCCGTAAAGGCGAAGCAATTAACGCAATATCAACAAATTGGAAGGTCACGTCAGAATCGCAAGCAGATCGAAATGTTCCCTGCGTTTCTCACGCACAAATGACACACGAAACGTACTCACAGGTACAGATGAACGCGAATAAGCGTCTCAGTTGTTACTTCGCTGTGTCTGAAAAGCGCGCCTTTTTCGCAAACGGAGACTGTGCAACAATTGCCGGGACCTTTGTGCGCCCGGTCTCTACAACATAATTGTTCTGGTGAAAGTCCAAAGCCAGCGAAGACGAACGATCCTTTCCACGGCGAGATAAGGACGCGCGAAGGACCACCCACCTGCCTCCTCTCCGCGGGGCAAAGTACCCGTAGGAGATGAGAGCACGCGCAGCCAAGTCGTGGCGACGTGGCGACGTGGCGACGTGCGCTCAATGCGCCATCTGGCTGGTAATTCTGAAAGCATGATAGTCCTCCCCCCCTCCGAGATGCCCGTCACCAGCGGTAAGTGGTAGATATCAAGAGCTTGCCGTTTGAACTTTTAAGGACGTTCTCCTCGGTAGCTCAGTGGTTAACGCCTCGCACTCACAGCCCAGAGGTCGCACGTTCGATTGCGCTTGCCGGAGTCTTTTTCTCAATCATTTTTCTTTCTTGCGTTTTTAGTGGTGTCGCCGACGTCGAAGCTGCCGCTGGCGGCAAAGTACAGCCGAGAGTGTCCATCTAATATCTATCAGAATAAAATGACGCTGTAGTGAACATCATACCCTCTTTGATTAACGCTGACACAAGAAGGATGCACATGACACAAGGTGCTTGCAATACGACTGTTTATACTGTGTAATCTCTCAACGTGTTTTAAAGCGTTTGTACAATCAATATTTGCATTATTTTTCCT
The DNA here is from genome assembly GCF_043290135.1 of Rhipicephalus microplus. NCBI lineage: Eukaryota > Metazoa > Arthropoda > Arachnida > Ixodida > Ixodidae > Rhipicephalus > Rhipicephalus microplus. Next base: position 44,614,558 of record NC_134703.1, read on the forward strand.
CTCCAAAACGTAGTGCGATATTTCGAACGTATGATGACGTAAACAGCTTTCATATTTGTATCTCTCGTATCTTTGATCTTCATGGTGAGCCTTTGAAAGACGAGCCAAGAAAGTGCGACTCACTCTCATGTGTATCTGCTTTGTTATTTTAGAAGACATATGTTATTAGTGAAACATTCAATGAGTACACCTTGTGCCGTATAAGTATGGACGCTCTAAAATATAAGAGGATGGTTATGACCTCAGACATGAAGCATGCTTAGAGATCTAAAACTCAGATTCTGCTCTTCTTATCATTCGCAGATGTCCCGATCTCGAGAAGGTCATGTGTTCATCGCATCGGTGAACTTGTCCACCGAAGGGAGCTACCGATGCGAAGCTTCTGCCGAGGCGCCTTCGTTTCAAACCGTGGTCGGTGAAAAAGAAATCAAGGTCTTCGGTGAGACCATTGTTTTTTTTTTCTCTACGCCTGCGAGTGGTCAGACTAAGACAAAAAAATCGCATCATATCCAGAATGATGACGAGCGGACCGAAGCGGACGCATGGATGCATGCATGGACGAACGGACGCATGGACGGACGCTCGTAAATACGCACAGACGGACCAACGAACGCACTCACGGACTGGAGGACGCTTCGCCCCACTTATCATCATTCGCTCTGTGGATATGCTGTGACACCGTTTTTATTGACATGCAATGCAACTGTCTACTACGAGAACTACGATGACACGGGACATACGACCCACGGCGTAAAGAGCTTCGCCCTTAAAAAGAAAATCGCTAAGGTCGAAGCTAAACTTAGAAAAGAGGTTCGACAACAGTATGCAAAAAAAACATTGTCAGATATAAAAATCAGAGGATCGAGATTGAATGAACACAGTGTTGCTACCTCTAACACTGGATTGTGAACGTCAGCTGGCATTAGCGGTTAATTATGCAACAATGGCCAACATTAACCAATTGTTAGATAACACTTTTCTAGCATGCTGCAGCAGTTGTAGCACGCGCTATAAAATACGCTAAAAATTATTGTGGACTTCGTACCTCGCTACAGAAAGTGAGTGGAACAAGCACAACAGGATATTGTCTATAAAAAAGTCCAGCATCTAAAGATTATGGCTATGGTTGTAGTTATTTATATGATTCACTGCCCAAGAATGACAGAATTCTATAGTATCGTGGCGGCTCGGTCAATCAGAACTTCCACAGCATGACAGACTGTATATAAAACTAAGTGCTGCACATTTTGCGAGTGCGGCCATGGTCTGCTTATACTTTACTAATAATGCTGTCAGCAAGGCATAACCAGAAGCTTGCTGGGTTCATAAACGTGCTGCATCAATATTAATAAAGAAAAATGGTACATAACTTCAAAATTTATTTCGTAGAAACTATCGTAGCAACCCATGAATGGGCCTTCATTTACAGTTTGAGGTCGTACACAGCCCCAGCACTCTCGATTGCATGTATTCATGCTGGCGAAATATTTAGTGAAACTTATATCGAACAAATGCAAAAACTCCTAATGCATCCTGATTATGCGCGTTTGACAGACAAAAGTAAAGTTCCTAATAATTTTTTTATTTCCTTTAATGCTGTTTTTTTTTTTAGTGATGAGTGTCCGCAAGCACGTCGTAAATATAGGCGTAAATACGGGCGAAACCACCAAAGAGTCGTAGTAGGATACGCAACACATGGGGAACGTCCATGCGGTCCTTCAAAATTGAGCTGCACTAAAGCTTTAAAATTCCCGAAAACATTTCGCAAATTCACATAGCACACTGGCAAACGGGACGGCTTTGTTCTCTCCCATAGTAGAGTACCAAGTACTCTAAATCGTAAACCACTTTTTCTAAACACACGCTGATAAAGACACCTGTGTATTTATCAGTATTTCCTCAAACGCTGACCTATTTTTTTTCGACAAGACGTCATCAAGTGTGAGGCGCACAGGACGGCTTCATGGTTTTTCATTGTAGAGTACGATGTACTTTGAAGGGGTGAAGCTCCCTATGTCGTGGGTCGTGCGTCCGCGATGTATGTAGTAGTAATAGTATTAGGTAGCCACCTCTCGTTTAGTCCTTAGAATGTCCGCTGGACGACGGTACTTCTATATGAAGAATATATAATGAAAAGATGCGAGATGGCGGTACTTGAAGCGTTCACTAGACGGACGGACGCATGGACAGACAGAAAGACAGATGCAAGTACGGACGGACGCACAAACGGACACATGGATGGACGGATGGACGCACACGCATGGATGGTTGCACGGACGGTCGCATGCACGGAAGCAAGAACGAACGGACTGATGGATGCTTCGCCTCACTGATCATCATTCAGTCCGTGGATATGCTGTGATTTTTTTTTCCTAATAGACGGTGATAGTCCTGTTGGGACTACATTCTGCTCTCCAATGACTGAGTACCAAGTACTTTAAACCATTCAACGCCTGTTTTCTAAACCCCTGGACTTTGCAGCAGCGTCATACTGAGTAGAAGAAAAGAAACAAGGAGGTCGTAACGAGTAGATTGCAATCAAAGTATTTTATTCGCCCACAATTGGCTCACACCGCTCAAAAGCGCCGCTGTGTACATTCTTAAGCATGCTATGGGATGTATCCTGTATCATATTAGCTTACCGTAATGAAACGACGATGAAAATAAATATCCGTGCCTACCACTTGACTGTGCTGTATACACACAATTTACATTACTTGTCATAATTGTGAACTCAGCTCCTTAGTGACCACTGTATCAGAACTACAGGCATTGCAGGAAAATCCTGGGTGACTCTGCCAGAGAATCACAGCTGGAATCATTATTTCTGTTGTTTTTCGGCAAAGAAACTTTTTCCTCGGCGTGTGCAGCTTTTGAATTGTTAGTACGCTCTCTCTTTCATTCGCTTAATGAGAAGAGTTCTTTTGCTAAAGCTCGTGTAAATTGGCGTCTCAGAAACATCTGTCATTTGTATTATTCAGTTATTCCCGATCAGCCACCCAAGATACGAGGCACGCGAGCCAAGTACGAAGTCGGGGAACGTCTTGATGTGTCCTGCAGGGCACCGTACTCGCTGCCAGCGGCCAAGCTTCTCTGGTACATCAACGGCCATGAGGTGGGTAAATGGCTATTGTTTACAACGTTTACATTCGATATCCGCACAGGACCAACGAAGTGGCGAGACAGGCTAATAGTTGTCGAGAGCTTGCGTTGTGGCATAGTTGCGATGCGAAGTTGTCACTGCATGTACAACCGAACTATTCCTACCTTTCTAGATGCCTGTGTTGTCTTTTCTTTCTTTTCTTTTTTTTTCACATGTGCCGGGCTAATACAAGCTTAGTTGAAGGAAGAACTCTTTCTCTTTATTTGATTGTTGTTGTTTTTTTGCACGTCGGTAGTGGGTACTCACAACATTCATGGACACAGGCTCAGAGTTAATCGTAGAGGCTGTAGTGTTCTTTCGCAGGATCGTGATCAACCAGTGGTAGTGTCATCTACGTAGCGTTGATGAAACAATCATGCGACTGTCGCCTTCATGTATCTGTCACATATACGCGGGCATATTCGCCAGCCTCAACGAACATAAACATTAGGGTCAGGGCCGTAGCTTAAAGGGTAGGACTTCTAATTCCCCCACCCCCTAAATTTTTCATGAGTTTGCTTGCGTATATGTACACGTACACATAGAAATGCACGCACGAATATATACATAAAGAATGACGTAACCCAACCCTCCCGAAAAAGAAGGCCTGCTACGCCCTTGATGTGGGTATATACGGCAACCCTAAACGACTACCTACGGGCAGTATTTCGCTGGTAACATTTGTACTCACAGTGTGAGCAACGCGCATCGTTTTGTACTGCTTCTCGTATAACAATATTCTTTAACAAAGACCCGAATAACCTGCCATATATCGATAAAAATTAGTGTCATCGCGCAAACATCACTAATTTTATTGCGCACGAAAAACGAATCATAAACTTTTGAGACAACTTTGTTCACTATTTGAGACGTTTGTTCAACTCTATGCGTAACCTCGCCAGATGCCAGAAATATAATATTAGATTGAGTGATAAGGTTAGAAAAGTAACCACGTGATAGGCCCGTATGACACCTAATAAGCGTGATATGAGATCTATGAGAGGTTATATCATACATCAGCAAAGTTAAACCACATGGGGACGATATTGATGACCTGACTAAGTGGCTAATCTAAACATTGTTGAGCTATGTGATTGTGAACTGTGCCTTATCCGTTTCTCTCACGTTTACCGCTCACATAGCTTGTCAAAATAATGGCTCATTCTATACTCGGTTTGCGATATATTCTTAAGGACGTATCAGCATTAGTTTCTGTTGTTTCTCTTTACTTTTGCAGGTTCCCTTCAGTGCCGTTCATGAGCTGGAGACGCTGTACGACTCGGAAGGGCTGCAGAGTTCGGCAGTTCTGCTGTCATTCGTCCTGCAGCCTTACCACATGATTGGCAGCTCGCTGCGGCTTAAGTGTGTCAGCGTGATCTCAGAGACATTCCTGACATCCAGTGAAGAGCTTATCGTCGGCGACACGGTGCCCTTCTTACCGTATCCAGGTATGCTTTGATAAACAGCGAGGAAACCTAAAAAAATATTTTCTGCGGCTCTGACTCGAGTCTAAGGAAGCCATGTTTTTTAAGGAATGCTGAAATGCATATAGATGCATCCACTTTCTTACAAAAAGACGCTTCAAAATTACGAAAGGACGCTTCGAAAGTACGTCAAGTCTTTGTGGACAAATGTTACTGCACGTCGTACGTGAATCTTTTTTTTTTCTGTGCCTTATTGGATTGCCTCGTGTTCTACCTTTAGAGACAAGTCCGCACAGTCCTAGAATCGACGGTGGTCTGCCAAAGTACCGGGTCGACGACCTCGTGAACCTGACCTGTAGATCTGCGGAGTACGATCGGCCTCCGGAGTTGAGGTGGTTCATTAACGATAAGGAGGTAAGCAAGCGCACAAAAATACTTTAATTTTGAAGCCTGTTGGCGATGTACACAGTCAAGAGATTACACTAACGATAAAGTTGCCTGAAGAAACACTTTATTACAAAAAAAACTGAACTCGTTACACAGAAGCATAAAGTTTCCTAAATATATACTAGAAGGAACTCTGGTGCAGGTGTCTATGAGATCTGCAACGTACAGCACTTCAGCGAGAATGGCAATGGTAGGTAGTACACGGATTTCTCTAATATTCATACTTCTGGCTCCGTGGGTGTTCGCATGGCTTGGAGCGGGATAGGACGTCGTGAAATATATGCTAATAGATTGCAAAGAAAAAAAGAAAAAAAAAGCTCCGTCATGGGGCGTCGAACCAGCCACCTCTCGATCCCAAGCGCACGGCGTGAGCCACCGTTGAGTTTCCTATATATACACTAGAGGGAACTCTGGCGCTAGTGTCTATGGGATCTGCAACGCTTCAGAGAGCATAACAATTGCGGGTAGTACACGGATTTACCTATAGTACTTGAGTGATGTACATGTACTTGAGTGATGGAGCTGCCTGATGATTAGCCTGCATGTTTCCTTGGTTTGAGTTTCTTTGTTTTCTTTCTCCCAGTTGTGTTCATAATGCGTATCCAGGCATTGCTGTAAATGCAGGCAGTGTTTGCCTATTTGAAATGAGTTACACATGTAATAATTGATTGCGCTATCACCTGACATAGATATATACTGGCTGTTTTGTATTTGGTTGGACCCTCCCTGTAAGAGCCCTCAAGAAAGGGCTGACAGTATTATGAAATAAATAAATAAATAGCCTTCGTACTTTATGTTCATTTTGGCTTAGCATAGCTTCAAGCTGCTTCGTCACTAGATACAATTGAAAAATGTTCAGCAGTATCACTTTACCATCCTGATCATTTAAGCGTACCATACCAAATCAGGTCACGAAGTTCAAAAGGGTTCGTTCTTTCCTTCGAAGCAAAACCGAAACACAGCAATAGAAAAAGCCACAAGTGTGATTCACCGCTTGCAAGTACGACGACTAGGCAAATCTGCTTAATACCCATCATTCCCATGTTCACTGAACGATCGCAGTGCCAGAGTCCCCGCTAGTTAATTTTAGGAAACTCTATGCATATGCACAAAAGTAGCCACTTTTGTTGTTGTTCTTTCTTCTCTTTTGTGTCGTCGTATAGCAAGCCTGTTCTATATTGAATAGTGTGCTATACCTACGCTTGGGTTTGACAGCTTCATAGAATGGCGGCAGTACTGTTTGCAGCTTGTCGTTTGCAAAGCACATTGTGATAAAAAAAACATGAGCTACGAGCACAACCCATTCAATTCCTATCTCTTCACGTCAACAGACAACTCTTACCTCTTTTATCCAACACCTCACAGATCATGGTCTTCCTGTCCTCATACTGCTAGAAGCGACCTCCCGAACAACATTCTAACGCCGTTCAAAAATATTGACATGGAGAACCGCAAAGTCCCTTTCTTTCACACATATCGTAATCCCTGCGAATGATTGGAACAGAGCTGTACAGCAGTGATCGCGAAATGTTTTTCTAAGTGCAATCATAATTTTCACGAGAGGGCCCCACTCGCCATGACCTTCTATTCTCCATCAGCGAGAACCGAAAATAAGCTAATGGCATGTTGCCACTCGCAGGCTCGCCCCGAGTACCTGGTGAGGTACGAGCTCCATGGGCACCCGAAATATGCCGCGTCACTGGGCCTTCGGTTCAGAGTGAGGCCCGAGCACTTCGAGGATGAACGCATGCACCTCCGCTGCACGGTAACGTTGTCGAACGTCCTCAACACCAGTAGTGTGGAAGCGAACATCAAGAACAAGCACCGAACCATGTCGGGATTCAGAGCAGCTAGCAAAGACGGTACGTGGGAGTGCTCTGCGTGGTGTGTAGGTAACGTCCTCGGAAAGTTTTCAGTGCTATTGTTTACTGATGAATACCTAACGTCTCAAAGAGGAATAGGTTTGATGACCATCACGCTATCATACAGCAGACTTGCTAATTTGAAAGGATTTGTTTAAAATAGAAAGCTTGTATAGAACCCGTGACAATCCATTTAACTTCACCAATTTTTTCGAGACCCGTGTGTTTAAATTTAGGTGCATGTTAAAGAACCCCAGGTGGTCGAAATTTCTGGAGCCCTCCACATTGACGTCACTTATAAGCATAACATAATTTTGGGAGATTAAACGTGATCAAATAGTATTGTTATTTGTCTTTTCTTTTACTGTATCTCAGAACAACTGACTGAACCCGGAGGTAAAAGCTGTACTGCGCTGTCTTTGAAATAATGTTGGCACTAGCGTTATATTAAAAGCTATTTATTGTATATTTAGAAAAAGGTCCCGTGTATGCCTATTGATTTCATTGAGCTATTATAAGAATAAAATAACACGTGTAAATAGTAAATTCTAAATAAAATTCTGGTAAACCAACCATTGTCAACCCTTTTAAAAACCTCGTTCTACGTTTTTCAGTTTTTTTTTCTTCCTTTTTTTTCTCCCTTCACCATCTTAACATGCGCAGCCACCAACGGGGGAACCAGAGCGCTAGCGCCATTGCTGTCAAGTATACTGGTTTTCATCACCCTGCCGAGGCTGTGAACGGTGGCGGTAATCATCGCGCTAAGGGCCAGCAAGAATCCCCTGCCTCCACATCAACCCTGCTTCTTTCTCGTGCGTCTGCTCTACGAGGGCTTGTGCGCTATTCTATACGACAGCGTTTGTGGCCACTCGCTCAGGGCCAAGGACACTCGAACAGACCTGGACTGGTATAGCGAACCGAGCCTCGGGCCATGGTGGGTGCGGCAGTTAAGAAAAGAAAAACTAAACGACGGCAGGACAAGAGAGTGTGACACTTGCATCTCTACAACTTCGCGAATGTTCGGTATGCGTTGTGCTGGTGCCTTTGTTTCCATGAACTGTCATAACAACTGCGTGTTCGTAGACTGGGACAACAGTGCTGTGTGCGACACGACACAACCGTATTTTTTTCCTTTTTTTTTATTAAAAGCGTTGATGTCTTTACATCATAACGTTACCTCGCAGGAACGAAAACCTGATGCGGCACTTGGATTCTACCGGAACCAACTAAGTACCTACTGGAGTAGTTTAAGCAGGTAAGGTGTAGTGCTGCTAATATCAACGGTTAGGTTTTTGCGCCACGGTTGCGGCATTTTTGTGAGCGCGAAAATGTATACGCACACATGTATTTGGAGTTATGTACGTCTACCTCAGCTGGTCGATATTTAACCCGGACTCACCTGCTATGACGTGTTTTAATCACGAGGTAGTTCACGTAGGTAAAAAGCCACAATTGAATTGAAGTTACCTGGAAAGCACCCTCTTCAGATGAAGCACTAAAAATGGGTACTTATTTCGATCAGAGTATTTTTGTAAAAATGACATAGCAGTAGCGGAAGCAAGCTCTGAAGTTGAATGTTGATGCGATTCTTGTGTTATCCACACACCGTACACGAGTAAAATCATCCAACAATATTACCATAAAATACATCTTTTATTTTATTGCTGTAAAACTGCTTTTAAGCGCATCCTTATAGCAGTCCCACAACAAATTTTATCTTTAGACACGTTATGACACACTACTGCACCATTTACGTAGTTTAACAGTGTAATATCTCATATAACAGTAGGCTGAGTGTGTCATCATTTACAGCAACATAATACTGATGCTATTAGAAATAGTTGTCCCTTGTTTGACTTTTTTTTAAAGCTTCTAGCATTAACTCGCGTCAACTAGCTGCTGTAATGGCCACTTTATAAGACAGCATCGGCACAGTGATGGGCACAACCGTGACGAAACAGTTTTACAGAACCATTAGTCACACTTGACCTTAACATTTGCAAAAACGTTTGATATCTACACAGCAAGTACAACTGCAGTAACAGTACTAATCTGAGCATGGTCTTTTGCGCTCTCGAGGATGTCCTAAAAGGTTTTAGGGTTACAATAAGTCTATATTGCATGCTTTCCAACACAAATGAAGCTAGCGTAGAAGACGTTCAATCGTAAATCTAAAAAAGGGACAAGAAAAAAAACACCAACTCATGCCAACCTTCACGATGTGTCGGGTGCATAAAGAATTTTTTTTCATCTTGAAAAAGAAAAAAAATTACAGGAGGACAAAATTAGCGGATAACTATCAAATTACCATACCGTGAAATCCCTCTCTAAATTGCTTAGACATCTCTTTTCTAGCACAACACGACTGCACATTTAGCAGGTAATACCATTCTTACAAATATGTATTATTTACCCCCGCCCTCGCCTCCCCTCTCAGGACGTCATATACAAAAAAGTAATCAGAGACACTACCCTGTATAATAAATTTTGTGCAACGTTCTAGTAAGCAGTCTGATAAAGTGCAGTATAGTTGGGTTACTTTTTGTGCACTCCATACGATGTTCTGCAAACTTTGACTTTACATGATGGCATGGTATGGAATGGTATGGCACGGCATGGTATGGTATGGTATGGTATGGTATGGCATGGTATGGTATGGTATGGTATATGGTATGGTATGGTATGGCATGGTACAGTATGGTATGGTATGGTAAGGTATGGTAAGGTATGGTATGGTATGAAAGGAAGAAAAACAAAAAAGAGGAAAGGCAGAAATATTACCCATTTTGGCATGACCGGTATGGTAGTACAATATGGTATGGTATACGGTATGGCATGGCAGGAATAGCATAGTGTCGTATACATGTGATATCGCAAAACTTTACTGAAGAATCCAGCGACCTTATTAACCTGGGTTAGACTACCATGGGGTCTTTAGCCGAAAAAAAGGGGAGCGCGGGTGGATTGTAGACTTTCGGTGATAGTCATACTTCCTTGGACAACCCAGTGTTGACCTGGGCATAGAAAAATGTTCACAGACATTACGACACTAATGCGAATTCTGATCACAGCCGTGTAATTGTTTTGATTTTGCGATATATACGTTGAAGCAAAGAATGTAAAGAAGGCATTCATTTATCTTCAGTTTTATATCACGCCGAGAACAGAGTGGCTAGCGCCGACAGTTTCGTGTAGCTCATTTCGCAGCAACAGCCGCTGACGGAGCTTAGTGCGACTGCCTCGATAACCGGGAGACTTGAACGACAGCGTGAGCTTCCGTTCTACAACAGCTGCCACAGACAAGCCTGCGTTCATGATTATGGTGATGATGAAAACTTTATTTGGGTCCAGAAGAAACGCCGGGGAGATTTCGCGTCCCCCGGCTAGCTCCAAGAAGAGACGGCCAAGCTGAGTTTGGCGGCCCGTTCGCGGGCACCTTGGACGGCCAGGGTTTGGTCGTTGAGTTCGGAGCTGCACAAGAGAGCTGTGAAGCCCCCGGCTCCGACTTCAGCGAGGCCTTCGTTCATGCAGCCCTTTACTTCCATATAAAGTATCGCGGGACACTCTCCTATTTTAGTGATGGCGTCACTGGCAACCACACAGCGGCGCGCACTACTGTGGCGCCACGTGTGGTTGCGTGGATAGCCGTCGCGAAACCCATCGCCTCGGCACTGTTGTTCTTTCCTCCTCAAGCTGCCATCGTGACCACCGTCTTTCATCCTCCACTGCGCTCCGAGCTCACTCTCTTTCGCCCATGTGCACTCTGTCGGCTACGACGACGCCGACGCCGCTAAACGTGGAAAAGGGCGCCTAAGTGTTGCCCCTTAAAAAAAACGAGTGCATGTTTTATGTTGTGGCAACGACAACTGTATTTAAAGTTTTGGCTCTAGCAGTTGTAGCAATGTGAGCCTCAGAGACTCGCAGTGCTTAATTGCTACGCACACCACTTCGTCCAGTGCCGGCGTCGAAAACCAAGCGAAACGGCGACCGCCCTGGTACGACAAGCTGGAGTACTATAGCTTCTACTATAGTCTAGATAAGCGAAGCCAGCCGAGGGCACCTGCCAGCCGTGCATGCGTACGAGCTCCGACTGAGAGACCAGCACTTGACGAAAGAGGAAAGCAAGGTTAGAGGCCAGTGATTTGTCATATCGATAACCAGCGTTCACTCTCTTTCGTCCTCGTTCATTCTATCGGTCACGCCAACAGCGAAGCCACGCAACGCAGGAACGGATGTCAATGAGCTGCGCTCTAAAACATGAAGAGCCGCTGGCATAGGTAAGCGATGTCTAACGCATATTACTATAAGGAAGAGGTCGAACTATACATCTCATGTGGTTTCAAGGTTGCAAGCGTTGTACCACAAAAAAACTTCCGGTGGCCTCATTTACCAGCTCCTAACGTCGAAACTGATATTCAAGTTTGTTTTTCAGGGGTAATGAAAGTGTCTCTTTCGTTTTTCACATAAAAGGAACGTGCATAAGGTACAAGTGAATGTTTTATAACTTTATGTAGCTCAAAAGAACATTCATTTGGATACATTTTGCCAAATAAGAGAAGGAAACCGTAGAAAATCAGCGGGCTATCTTCTAAAGCTCTTGTTGTCTACCGAGGCGCATCAGTGAACGAAACCAGATGTCATCAAGGGCCTGTGTTTGTGAACATTGAAAGAGTGTGCATGTCATCTGATGCTACCGCTTTCACGTGGCGTGTTCAAACAGAAAGAAACAATGATCGTGTATCTACTGCAAATGTCATCGAAAAACGATATTCTGCAGGACATGAGTCCTGGTTTCATCTTCTGCCACCCGTGATGCTGTTCTCGTACCATTTCCGTCCTGCCAGGTGACAGCATCATATCGACAGAGGTCTTTTTTTGTGCACAGCATTTCATTTTCACCGCAGCGTAAGAAACACTAGAGTAATTAAAATTACATATCTGTGTATTTTCTAGTCAATAAATATACCGCCTAATAATACACCGCCTAATACTCTCAGATATGCGAGATATTTTCTTTTTGATTGACAATGTTCACAAGTGTAAACGCAGCCACCAGTGCAAAAGGGCTGGGCGTTCAGCAAGTGCTTAAATTATGGCTGAGCGGCTGAATCACATGACAGACAGGCAGGCAGGCAGGCAGGCAGGCAGGCAGGCACGCACGCAGGCACGCAGACAGGCGGGTGGGCAGGCATGCAGGCAGGCGGCCGGGTTGGCGGCCGAGCGGGCGGTCCGGCCAAAATTTCGGTGTTATCGTTTTTCAAAACATCCCTCACAGCGCTAGCAAAGGATAAATGCAACGCGACACCTTGTAAAGCACGCAACATACAATCCTACGTAAAGCACTCAACAGAGGAGACATCCTAATAAAACTTTGTCATCATTTTGTTCTGTTAATTTTTAGCAGCAACTATATAACTGCACTTTGCAGAGCAGACGAAGTCACCAAAGCTGCGAAAAAGAACACGCGTTTGCCGATGGGTCATGCGATGGCCGAAGAGCGGAAACGACGAAATAGCTCACGTGTGCCACGATATGTACTGTACACAAGACGAACCTCGCCCACAGTTCTTGATCACTGTTCTACAAAAAAAAAACGCGGTAGATTTTTCTTCAAAAATCATACAAGCGAAAACGAAACACGTGCAAGCACAGCACCCTTCTGCACGTTGGCAGCGATGTTCTACAAGCGGGCGTACGCATTCGCATCCGGTGCCCTATTCTCTTGATAGAGCCTCGCAATAACTCCTGAGCTGCGTACGCTCGTAAATTCCCGAAGTGCGCAAGGCTGTAACGAGCATGCTGAGCGCACAAAAGAGGTCGCTCGTTTAAGTCCAGCTTCCGATGCGAACTTCTAAGCGAAGTTTAAAGCATTCATTACAAAAGCTTGGGAAGCTGAGAGAGAGAAATTCCGAGCGTAGTATCGAAAAGAGAACGCCACAAAGGAAAGAAGCTGCATGCCCGAGTAACGCGATAAAAGAGACCCCATAGTAAGCGAAGAGACGAATGAAGACGAGACAAGTTGAGGAAGTAAGCCGAATGTGCATACGAAGCACCAATTTCCTTTTCTTCATAGTTTCCTCTATCTTTGTCCAAGGCGAACGCGACCTTTTCGCTTCGTCTCTATTCTCTCCTTGTCGTCGTGAGCCCGCGTTGCGCGTCGAGCGTGCGACAGGAAATCGATGGCCCTCTCAGTCGTCCCGCCTGGACACGAAGACGAGACGAAAAGCACGAAAAGAGTAATGCCCTCCGTCGTACGAAGTAAGTTTGAAGGGCGCCAGCGACATTCGCAAAGAGGGAAGGGATGAACTGCGAGCTCCCTGGGTGATCGTGTTTCTCTCGAAAGCGAGCGGTGTTTCTATGTTGCCTCAGCATTCGTCTTATCTCTCAATCTTTATACCTACAACGTTTTTCTTGCGATTGATATAACGTCGTGCCAATTTCGATTAGTGTTTCATTTCTCCTCAAGAGGTATGTGTGTCAGTTTTGGGATGCTGTACGGCGTTCTTAGCTGCAAGAGAGAAGGGGGAAAAGCAGACATGTTTCAGAAGCCGGCGTTGTATCTACCTGCGCTGTATCTACGAGTGCTCAGTGTACCTGCGGTCAATGATACGTTTAATGAAACGCTAGATATTGTTCGCAGATGTTAGCGTAATGAAGGTTTACATCGAAAAAAAAATTGGCCCCGTATCTGCATGTTTTACTGCAAATGTCGTCGAAAGACGATAGTCTTGCTTGTGTAGAGAGTGAACAAAATGTTTATTTGGTGTTCTGCGCGAGAAAATCGGTGAATTGCATACTGGAAGCACTGCGTTAGAGAGTCTCGATCCGTGCAGCGAAAGCGAACGAGCTCTTCGAGGCACGTTAGACACGAGCGCTATCTCGCTGTTATCTTCGAAAACAAAGGAAGGCGTGCGCGCCCACGAAGAAAGATGCGCGCCCGTCTCGGAGGCCATAAGGTGTAGAACGCAAAGTGACGGGCAGGTGCACCACGCACCACCGTGTAGTCTAAGCAAAACGTTGCAAACACTTCTCTTTTTGAGCATTTCGTTGCATTGTCAGCGCAGCGTGATAAACGCTACGGTCCTCAGAATTACTTATGTGTGCCTTCTATAGTATAAAGCCACGCATACAAAATATTCACCTGTTCATAATTGAAAATTTTCGTTGAAGCGCACTAAAGACGGACGGACAGAAGAGGCTGACAAGGACAGCGCTTGCCTTGTCAGCCTCTTCTGTTCGTCCGTCTTTAGTGCGCTTCAACAAAAATTTTCAATTATGAACGTAATTCAACTAGCCCAACTTGCCACCTTGCTACTATTGACCTGTTGTTTTGGTGCCTCAGATATGCGCAATTATTGCTTTTCAATTGACAATCGTACAAGTATGAACTCTGAAACTTGAGCAATATTGGTGGGTGCTGCGGATGGGGTTGACCGTTAGGGGTATCGTTTGGTGCCGTTTGGAGTATTGTTAAAGGAGACAAACAACAAATGTACAGACAGACCAACATTTTTTTTAAAGACTGTCATCCTTAAAATTTGAATCCCCACTTCAAGAAGCAAAGCAGTCTTCATGCTGTCTGGGGTCTAAATGCGAAGTAAGCCGTGACGGCACAGCCCGAGCAAAGGTGTACCAGTCTTCTCCAGTCTTCTTGGGACATGTGTCGAGAAACGCGCGTCAGCGCTCGTGACCGCATCCTTATGCTCATAGTTGCTGCTTGACCACCGCAAATTGCCCCACCAGCGCTCCTTCAGGCTCCTTTTTTCAACAAAAGACGGGGCTTGAGGATCCATGAAGGAAGGCCTCACGAGCGGAACGATGTTATCGCATGCGCCGTTTGTCAACGGAGCTTCTATAATTAACTATCTATAATTAACTATGCCTACAGCTGGTCGTCTTGTTTCAACTGTCCGTCAGGTGCGTTCGTCGTTAACGTCCACACGCTTTTACTCGCTTTTAGAGCATACCATGCGCGCGAGCAATGTTATAAATTTGGACTTTAACGGAGCATGACGGCAACAACGACGATGATGGGAAAAAACCCGCTGAGAACGTCTATATACTTTTAATCACATCAAAAGAAAAGAAATGCTAGGAAAAACATTGGCTGCGTATTTGTGTTTTGCTGGCAAAAGTCGTCGAAAAACGATAGTCTTCTGTGTGGATCGAGAGAGAAGGAATAAAACGTTTATTTGACCTTTGCGCAAAAAAATCAGCGTGTAGCTAGGCGCTGCATGAGATATGAACGCCATCTGTCACTATTTTTTAAAAACAAAACTTTTTATTTACAATGCAATGTCAGTGGCAGGCGACAGCACCATGTATATTTAGTCAGGCTTAGGAAACACCCGTTTTTTTCAGTCATAGCGTCGCATTGCCAGCGCCGCGTAATGAGCACTGCTGTCTCTGGAAGTGCATATTAGAAATAAAGTAACACACTACCTAATGACCCCGTACTGTTGTTGTGATAAATTATGCGTAATATTGATTTTTTGATTGACAATGTCAACCCGTGTGAAGGCAGACACACACACCTAAATTTCTGCGTTGAAGTATTCCAAGAAAGACTATCATGTTTAAAAGAGTATCCAGCTGCAATCAGTCCTTTCCAGTCGTATCTTCTGGGGTCCGTGCTTTAAATTTTCACGCGTATTTTATTAGCAACTATGTAACAGCAACTATGTCTACAGTCTTTTTTCTGGAACTCAAACAAAGAGTATAGAAAAAGAAACGCGTTTCTCCGACAGAAGAAGAATAAGAGGAATAGTTCTTCCTCTCGATCTTGAATCAATGGCCACGCCTTTGTAAATCTTCGTTTTCAAGGCGCTTTTTTTCTTACTTTTTTTATTTTTTCAACTTTCATTCTCGGGAATTCTCGGTTACGGCTACTTAAACTTGGCAATAACCATATGATTGAGAAGAAAGCGATGCTTTCTAAACGTAGAAGCGCGCAGCCCGCGCCAGCAAAACTAGAGAACCGCCCTGACATTCCGCGGCGCATATTTGATAGTGAGCTTTACGGTCGAAAAGTCAGGTATGCGTATTAACGGCGCCGGTTCCCTCCCTGCATCAACGCCGTGTGCAGGGTACGTAATTCGACTCGCAGTACAAACAGCGTCTCTCTTTGTCTTTTCTTGTATTTTTTTCTTCGTTACTCCATAGTCTTGCGCGTCACTACGAGATTGTAAAATGTGTGGTCGTTTTTTTGTTTATTTGTTCGTTTGTTTCTGTTTGTTTGTTTGTTCAAAAAATCTGTTGTTTCTTCCAGCCTATATTTGTGAAATTTGTTATATTGCAATTGTGCATATATTACACCCGCCATTATCACATAATTCGTACACAAAATAGAAGCACCATCGGATATATCAGAATACCAGACTTGACGAGTTTCAGCACAACATACCAAAGCAATGAGGTACACAGTGTCAAGAAAGAACTTGGATATTAGACTCTTTTTATAGCCTCCTTTTTTTCTTTTTTTACCAATTTTATTTATATTATGCCACAATATCTTGTTCGGACTCTCAAAGTACCTTGCTGCTGTAATGCACACATGTGAAAATGCAGATGTAATGGGCTGACAACAAGCTTTGGCCCCGCCGCGGTGGTCTAGTGGCTATGGTATTCGGTTGCTGACCCGCAGGTCACTGGGTCGAATCCCGGCTGCGGTGGTTGCATTTTCTATGGAGGCAAAAGGGCTATAGGCCCGTGCGCTCAGATTTGGGCGCACGTTAAAAAAACGCCAGGCGATTGAAATTCCCGGTGCCCTCCACTGCACTGATTATGAGAGACTGCCGACTCGCATAATAATACGATAGTTTTGGGAGTTAGACCCCACATATCTATCAATAAATCAAGCTTGAGGCAGAAATAATTGAGACTTATTTTTTTCTGTTGAGTCATGTTGATCTATTGATCACTTGATAATTGAACAGCAAATTACTCGTACAATATAAATTCTGGAGTGCACCGTATATAACAATGCCATGTTTTTGTTAGGTAAGATCTTCTTACATGGCAGTTTGAATTAGCTATTTCAACTTAAAAACTTATGCAATATCGCTTTTAGTTACAGTTAATTTCTATACGAGTGAATAATCTACAGCAATTAAGGAAAGCGCATATTATTTAATGCAAGGCGCGCTTCTCCCAGCTCATTTTTATGAAATACGTCCTAAACTATGTGCACTCATGGTTGTTCAGCCATCGTTAACATATTAAGAAATGCATATTGATTATAGAAATACTCTAAATTGTTGGCCTCTTTTTCTAAGCACACTCTGCTCTAAACATTTGCCTTTTGTTTTTCTAGTCCCCATAACGCTGTCAAATGAAACTGCGGATCATGGAAGCCAGAAACAGAGAAAGAACAGGACAACACATTGTGCAATCCATATTAACTGGCCTATAGCTGAACGCGCTTGTACGGCAGAATAACTTTGTCAGCTTTTGCATTGCCGAAAAATGTCAACTCTTAAGTTTAGATTATTTTACTGTTAGACAGCTCCGCGTGTCATTGCTTGTAAGCCCGACACTCATAGCGTCCGATTGTCCAATTAAACTCAAATGACATTTTGTGAATGAGAAAAGGCTGCTCCGAGAGGCTCCCCTTATATAGAAGTATGGCAGTCGAGCCTCACCAAACAGCAAAAGCTGCATGGTTTCAGTGCGATAAGATAGCGTACATTGCGGTAGTAAACAAGAGTGTGTTTAAATGTTATTTGATTGTCTCTATTCGGACAAATCTGGCCCATGTGCACACTAATCTCATTCGTCCGTCCGTTCATCCGCTCGACCATCAGTTCGTTCTTTCGTTCATTTGTTCGTTCGTTCGTTAGTTAGTTTGTTTGTTTCTTTGTTTGTTTTAACTCCAAAGCATTTCTCAGTGAACTTCAGCGATCTTAAGCGTATCTATCTATCTATCTATCTATCTATCTATCTATCTATCTATCTATCTATCTATCTATCTATCTATCTATCTATCTAGCTGCCTACGACTTTTAGCTCTCCTGGCCATTTCGATAATGCTATAGATACCTCGATAATGCTATAGTGCCTCGCTCGTTCGCCTCCACTGCACGCTCGAGGCACTCTAATGCAGCGCCATCAGAATACCATTCGCTGATTTTCTTGCGCAGAACACAAAATAAATGTTTCGTTCACTCTCTCCACACGCAAGACTTATACCGTCTTTCGACAACAGTTGCAGATTAACATGCAGATACGGGGCCATTTTTTTTTTTTTTTGGAAAACGAAGCGCTTGACCCTGAGACGGGCGTGCGGGCCCGTCTCAGAGGTGATAAGGCGTGGAACGCAAGGCGACGGGTAGGTGACGCCACCGTGTCGTCTTAGCAAAGCGTTTGAAACACTCGCTTCTTCGTGCAAGCTTTGCATGGTCAGCGCAGCGTGATAAACGCTACAGTCCTTAGAATAACTTATATATGCGTTTTTAGAAAACGACGTACATGCAGAATATATACGTGTTGTTATGGTGCCTCAGACATGCGCAATAATTGTTTTTTATATGACAATTGCACAAGTATGAACGCTGAAAATTGAGCAACATTGGTGGACGCTGCGGATAGAGTCGGCCGTTCAGAGTATCGGCTGATTCTGTTTAGAGTACCCGGTTGGCGTTAAGGGAGGACAAACAGACAGACCAAAGTTTTTGCGTCGAAAGTCCTCAAGAAAGACTATCGTCTTAAAAAACAACAGGAGAAGGAATCCACTGTCCGGTCAGCGACCGCAACAAAGAGTAGCAGCCGTCGCCTCTCGCTGGCAAGATGGGCGAGAATTAAGGGCCCCCTTGTCAGGCGACGGTGCTTAAGCAATCATCGCGGCTCGTTAAAGACAAACCGCGACAGTCTCGCTTGGACAGCGATGCTGTTTCTTTTCTTCTTTTTCTCACTTTCCTTCATTTCGGGTTCTCTCTTCTTTAAGGCACGTTCTCTCGCAATTTTTCTTCTCACTTTTTTTCCTTTATCACAACTCTATTGCACTTTCTGGTACATTCTTTTTGGAGACAGTTGGTGGCGACGAGCGGAGCAGTGTCGCGAGGGAACCCAGTGTTTCCACTCGGTTTGATGACTTTTTTATGTGCGGTGAACATAAGCGCGCCAGCCAGCCGGCAGCGGTTCTTTGTCGTTCGTCGACGTCGTCACGTCTCCATGGGTTTCTTATTAAGCATCTCGAGCGTGAGCGCTCGAGAATGGAGAACGTACGAGCGCTCGCTTGTCGCGAGGAAAAGGACTACAAAATGACCGAGACCGGGTTCCGGAGCAGGGGCGGGTGCAGACGCGACAGATCTCTCTCTCTCACTAGGCGCTTGTGCAACGAGCTTCAGCGAAAAATTTGGGCCGAAAAGAATGACGTGCGCAGCTGGGACGGGGGTGGGGGGGGGGGGAGCCTGAATGTCATTTGCATACAACCCTAACCCCAATTCCGGAACCTCGATTTCGGAAAAACTCATTTAAAATTAGCTTACAAGTTGAAACATCGTGAAACTATAGTACGTAGTGCGAAAATATTTTATTTGCGATACCATGATTTGTAAGCAGTCATTTGCACTCGCTGTTGTCAGTTTAGTCTACTTGTTTACCTGTGCGCCGCGAGGCGTATTGCGGATAGTGTTGCGCATGCCGATACCGCCGGCACGCGGCCTTATCGTGGTCCAGGATGCACCGCGATTCATCTGCGAAGATCATGGCCCGCACGTCGACCATTCGTTGATAACGAGATAGCGCCAGACGCTACGGCGACTGTATCTCCGATGGTGAACGCGCCTTGCGATCCAGTGGGACATTCTGTTCCCCGACGGCCGTCGAACGCGCTGTTCACCACCCGCTAAGCCGATGTGTCTGTTTTCCTTTAGTGGGCGCAAGTCCACCAAATAAACGGATCTCCTTCTATTTCTACTAGCCTCCCGGTCTCCTGTCTTCGGGCTACCCTCACTCTTACGTGACAATATGTTGCAATAATGTGATTATGAACATTGCTGGCTGAATTCATTTATCTTATTGTCAAGCTTTACTACTGATGTGCACATAGGCATATTTGCACTGTTAACCTGCTCTACATAGATTGGCTGACTAGAAATCATGCAGGCTATTGGTTAAAACAGTTAATAAACTGCTCTTGTGATTTATCAATAATGAATGAATGAATTGGTTGTCTAGAGATAGATGGCTTTTGTATAACGGTGACCATGCATGTGCTCAATTACCCTTTCTGTTTAAAATTCTCCAGCTTCTAATGCGCCAGTAAACGTTGGAAGAGAGTGGAGGGCGTTGGTTAATTGATTCACGCTCCCAGACCAAAAAAAAAAAATGGTACAAAAATGTAAAGTATGCATGTGCTAACGGGGAAACAGGCACTCAGAACGTTTAAATGAGCTGGCTGGCTCTGGTGCAGCTTATCCTTCTCATGCGCGTGCCAGTGTTAAACAACAACAAAAACAATATCAGCGTCATGCTAGACTTCCTTCGGCTTCAAAAAACATCGCAAGAGAGAGAGAAAAGCAACTCCGTACAGTCACCAAAAAAAAAAAAATGACGCGGTCTTTGACACCAGCTATTCGAGGTGGCGAATGTTATCTTTGCACAACTCCGCCCGTTAGGATTTAGCTTACTCCGCTGAACTCCAAAGAGGCTTTATGAAGCTTGTAGGGGACCAGCTTAGAGCACTGTATACTATAGATGAAACACTTTCTGTCACGTTTTTTTTTTTTTCGGTCAACCCAGCTCGACATTTCCATATAAGTTTTATGGCGGACCCCCACACACAGAGGAAGACGTCCGAGAGCAAAAGGGTTATTTGGTGTCTAATCTCCACTGGTGAGCGTTGTATTCACAAGCGAGCAAATCTCAAGTGCACTCGCGAGCAGGAATCCAATATAAAGACAATAAAATGTTAATCCATCGGAGACTCCCTGGAGCCGATACTAATCTATATTAGGGTCCCTTGGCTTTCCCAAGCATTAATCTTCTCCCGGTATAAAAAAGAAGTATGGCACTTCTTCGCCTCTTTGTTGTCGACACCTATACGACATGTAAAGACGCCTTTCAGAATCCTTCAAGCGATGCAACAGTCTGAATTTCTGCAGATGGCGTGCGTTATGGCGATGCTGCCACACGCACCTTTAGTGTACCGTATTTCGGCTTCGTTGCGCCTGCTCCAAAAAGCATGAAACATCTCTCTCTCTCTCTCTCTCTCTCTCTCTCTCTCTCTCTCTGTATGCGTGTGTGTGTGTGTGTGTGTGTGTGTGTGTGTGTGTGTGTGTGTGTGTGTGTGTGTGTGTGTGTGTGTGTGTGTGTGTGTGTGTGTGTGTGTGTGTGTGTGTGTGTGTGTGTGTGTGTGTGTGTGTGTGTGTGTGTGTAGGTAGATAGATATGTGGGGTTTAAAGTCTCAAAACCATCATATGATTGTGAGAGACGCCGTAGTGGAGGGCTCCGGAAATTTGGACAACCTGGGGTTCTTTAACGTGCACCCAACTCTGAGTACACGGGCCTACATCATTTCCGCCTCCATCGGAAATGCAGCCGCCGCCACCTGGATTCGATCCCGCGACCTGCGGGTCAGCAGCCGAGTACCTTAGCCACTACCACTACACGACCGCGGCGGGACGTGTGTGTGTGTGTGTGTGTGTGTGTGTGTGTGTGTGTGTGTGTGTGTGTGTGTGTGTGTGTGTGTGTGTGTGTGTGTGTGTGTGTGTGTGTGTGTGTGGGTGTGTGTGTGTGTGTGTGTGTGTGTGTGTGTGTTAGAAGAGCAGTCACAAGCATTAGTCTGACGTTCGTGAGGCGGATGCCCATTTGGATTCCCTGACAGAACATCTTTCACTTCGCAACTTCACCGGGCGCACACAAGGCTTTTAATCAGTGAAAAACCTTTATTTAGTCCCCCTTCTCATTCCCCCAGCGTAGGGTAGCAAACCACGGGCATGTGTCTGGTTAGCCTTCCTGCCTTCTCTCTTGTTGTTCTTGTCCTCCTCCTCTATTTAGCATGACCGTCGCCACTGAATATACAACCGCGAATAATTAATTAGTCGAACGTAAGTGTGTGCGTGTCACTGAGAGTTACTGTCTTTGTAGAGCTATTCCACGTTTCTGTAAACAGCGATAGGCGCCGTCGACGCACTGGGGCGCTCAGAAGTGTGTTTCGTTGGGCTAGTTGGTGACACACTGTAAAAGGTAAAAAACAGCGCAATATAGACGAGGAAACAAAAAAGCTCGCTCTTTTTTATTCTTTCTTCGTCTCCTCCATCTTACGCCAATTTTATTTTTCGTTTTTTTTTTAATGAGGCACTTGCTGTGACGTACACGAAAGCTCTTCGCCGACGCGCTGTGCTCGATGGCGGCTTTGCAGCTGCTGTGCCAGTTGTCACGTGTTCATAGACGGCGGTGGCGATCTTTGGGCTGGGCGGAGCCTACCCGCTGCAACGTCGCTACAAGTGCCCCCGTATGTCGACGGTGCATACTGCTGTTTGGAAACATGAAACAGGTCAAAATGCATAAAGAAAGAGAGAGGAACGACTTTCTTTTAGGCCATGCTTACTGAGGTATCCCTCGGTATTCCTCGGCCAGGGCGACGGAAGAAGTTAAGATTTCATATGAGCCGGAAGTGCACCCGGACAACGCGTGGTTATTCCTTTTAATAGTTGGTTACTGCTGCGTTCTCGTTCATTAACGAGAAAGCGCGTCTATGCGCCTGTATACAGTTCTAAAGGTCATTGTGGGGTTCACCTCTTAGAATTCATTAGGCAACTTTATATGGTCACAGAGAGAGAAATGTGCCACTGTCGCGCTTTTGAAACTACTCAAGATTTTGTCGCTACAATAATAATAATAATAATAATAATAATAATAATAATAATAATAATAATAATAATAATAATAATAATAATAATAATAATAATAATAATAATAATAATAATAAATAATATAACGATGATGATGATGATTATTATGATGATTTCACCTTACGTGCCATAATCATGATATTAGTATGAGAGATGCTGTATAGCGGAGGGCTCCTGAAAGTTTGGCAATCTCATGTTCACAAAAGTACTGTTCAGCATATACAATAAATTAAGGAAAATATTAAACTTAAAGTTAGTTGTTGTAATACAAGTGGCATTGTCTTTTGTTCAATCCTAACAAATAATTCCTAATAAAAAACGCACCTACCTCACGCTTGTGCCAACTTTCTCTGCCGCAAAGAGGAGATAAAGTCATTGAGAAAACTTAAGCTAAGGACGAGGCCTGCACTACAACTTGGCACGAAAAAAAAAGTGCGACGCAACCAGCGTTGCGTGCTAACGCAGTCTTCATCTATGATCGTCTTGACACACGCATACTGCTTCTCCGCTGAATCTCACAGCTCTGCTGCGATGGGCTCCCAAATTCTGTAGCTCCCACTTTGATGGTTTGAACGCGCTTGGATATAGTACAAAATAGCTTTTCTCGCAGAAGAGACAATCTATCGTGCTACTAGAAAATTGCGGAGCATGTTCGTAATTTTTAACAGCGTTTTCCACTCAAGCACTCATGCCGATCACTATCGGCCTCTAATTTACGACGTCTAAAAACTCCAACAGTGTTCTATGGGAAGCCGAAAAGGTGTACGACACGCCACACTTTCCTTAGAAATCACAGCTCACGGAATTCACATCTTGTAGCCTGCTCGACGCCTTACGCGGGGGTGTCGTATATATGAGCGTTGCTCAGTAACTGCAAGCACGAAAAGCACTCGTCTTTCAGAGTGTGCCTCTTTTTTAACGCTTTCACATGACGGTAACATGGCAGGGTGTTTGCGAATTGTCCGATCATATTATCCATGACTTACTACTGTGTTCGCAACTGTAATTGTGTAGTACAGGTGTGTGTGTGTGTGTGTGTGTGTGTGTGTGTGTGTGTGTGTGTGTGTGTGTGTGTGTGTGTGTGTGTGTGTGTGTGTGTGTGTGTGTGTGTGTGTGTGTGTGTGTGTGTGTGTGTGCGTGTGTGTGCGTGTGTGTGTGTGTGTGTGTGTGTGTGTGTGTGTGTGTGCGTGTGTGTGCGTGTGTGTGTGTGTGTGTGTGTGTGTGTGTGTGTGTGTGTGTGTGTGTGTGTGTGTGTGTGTGTGTGTGTGTGTGTGTGCGTGTGTGTGCGTGTGTGTGCGTGCGTGCGTGCGTGCGTGCGTGCGTCAGAACTCCATGACCGTATACAATACACCCTGGATAAGGTAAGGCAGAATGAGTGCTCGCATGTTTTACAGTTCTTTCTGTTTTCTTTCTCACAGATGCCTTTGAGACTAGCATGCAGCTGGACTAACGGGATTCACGAATAGATCTCACAAAGCCTATCAAGTTTTACCAATAATCACATATCCAGTGGTTCAGTAGAGTTTGGCTGCTCTGTTTCTCAAGTAATTTCACTCTTCTCTACTGTAAATGCGTTTACGCGACTTCACTCGGAGGACTTCAGTCGTGTTAAGAGATCCACAGGGTATATTTATTACTTTGATACCTATGACTATTCACTTACTGTTGGACAACGCATTGTAATGTATAGTATGGTGAATGAATGAATTAATATTCCCACATTGGTACAAACACAATTGCCACGCTGCTGTGTGGCACTATCGCATTTCGGTCGTTCGAATGAGAAGATCGATTGAAAGGCTGAGAAAAGCAGAGAAAAGTTTCCGTCACTCGGTTCCTCTACACGTCGCAGCTTCTCTTTTCTCCCCGAACGATTCTATAATACGGGCTGGCAAGGTAGCCACAAATACGGAAGGCCATCCTACCGGACATGCAGCGTTAGATGGGAGAAAGGGGCACTTTTATGGCGAGCGATTTGCTGTGTGCGAGTCTTCGAGCGCAGGGACGCTGGAATCTACGACTATCGGTATATACGAGGAGCCATGATTTTTCATGGTAAACCCAAAACCGCCATTTCGAAAACGAGCCTCCAACCTGTTTATAGCGTCAACAAGACTGCACTGTGTGTGTTTACCTTAAAGACGTTCATTTACACGTCTTCGTCGCCCTTCGTGGATATTTTTTTTATTCTGTTCTCTTGTTTTTCGTTTTATTCTGCTTTCAAGTCAATGTCCATATTTCCGGGCTTTTTAAAGGAGAAACTGCTTGCGATGTGAACGAAAATATCTTCCACGTTCGAAATTCCCCTCTCCTGGACGAATGGTGCTGCCCAGCGATTGCTTGAAACCACAGTGCTTAAAACTTATGTGACGTATGTTTATGCCTGCAAGCAAAGGGCTGCCTCATTCATGGCAGCCCCTTCCCTGTGCGCCACGTTTTAGAACCCTCTCTCAAAGTGACGTACAATTTTGCATTTGTAGTTGGTCAAGGCATTAGTTTATCTGTATACTTGCCACTGATATCGCAGTCCCGGCCCTACCGATTTTGAATGAAGAAAAGAAAGAGCGTAGTAATAATTAACAAGTGTATATACATGTTGTTGTGTGTATAGCTGATGCTTTTCTTTTTCAATATTTAAGCTGGAGATGCGCATCATATATGTTTAGCATTTTCTTACGCGCAAGCAAAAGAAAACCTATACCGCATGTGGCGTGTTATGAAATCATATTACGAGTTTTTTTTAGTTTTTTAAAAGTATTCAGTCGTTCAAATCGCAGGCTAGCGTCGCAGATGTACATGTTACATTCATGCATGCATTGTAGTTTTGTGTCAACGTTATCCTGTACCATTCAAAATTTGACTCTATAGGAATAGTTCACAGAAGTTGTGGCATGTTTGTAAAGTCAGAAATCAGCTAAGATTAGTTTTCCTTTCTTCTTTCTTTTCTTTCTTTTGTTTTTTTAGGAAATGGGAGAGGGCAGGGGGACGTTGAGGAGATCAGAAGCGTTGGTGTTATGAACGTCATAAAGTACACTGTGTTCCCCACCCTATAGTCAGGTTGGACACCCGTCAAAGTTCATACATCAGGCGGCCATCCATCAGTCATCTCTAGAAGTTATCAATGGTGGAACCAGGTAAGGTTGCTTCACCTAGAATTAACTTCGCTTTATTCTGACTATCAGGATGACAGTGGATGACAGCAATGCGAGGATCGCCTCCAAATCACGTGTCCTTATTTACCATTACCCGCAGCGCCATTTTAGGCATTATTGTGGGAAGGGGGGGGGGGGACTTCTTTTTTTATATAATGAAGCCACATTCTTGCAACGAATCAGATTGTCTGGTAACAATCTATTCGGCAATGGCTTGTGGAAAAAAAGAATGTTTAAGTAGATCAGTTCTAGGGATGTATACGGCCGTACTTTAAATTTGTGGTCATGACGAGAGGATTGATAATGTGCTAGGTTCATATAATCTGAAGGAATAATTGCTACTCTCTTGTTATACATTAAATAAAATAGTTTCAGTCTTAGATTACGTCTTCAGTCTTGCAAGGATTACCAAGTGAAGTCTCTCTTCATAAGTCGGGAGCTTTCAGTTCAGTCATAATTTCCCAAAACAAATCTTGCTGCGATCGACTGAATGCGCTCAAGTCTATGAGTATGTATATATATACTTTGTGGAACGGAGCTTGCGTCCTTCACTAAGTCAGTCGCCACGACTGATACATGGTGCCAGAAGTGGGATCACCTTGAGCCAGCACATTGGCCTTTACCAATACGAAACCGCCATGGAAAGCTTGAAGCCACCAGGGCCACTATGCATAGCCAGAGATGGTGGGAGAAGCCGGAAGTTTTTCAGGCAGCGATTTTAACTGCTCTTGAAAGCGACAGAATGCACTGGCAAGGTACGAACCGAAGCGGCAAAAACAGCTTTGTTCCTGAGCGTGGCCGGCGAGGACGCCATCAATAATTTCAACAACTTCGTTTTCGCTGAGGAAAAAGGAAACACTGGGATGGTTTTGCTCATAACAAAAGATGAGGGCGCGTACAAGCAGATATGATACACACAGGACATCCCTATTCGAGTATCGGTATAACGTATACGCATGGTATGGGGGCTGTTTAACTTCTCTGGTTGCATGTTTAAGATTTCTTTGCAAAGCATCAGGGGCTCGTCGGCAGCTGTATTCCGACTAGAGTGTAATACTAAAAAAAAACAACTCGCAAAACTTTGCTTACATATACGTGTAACTACCACCTATAGTTAAGCTAAGCATAACCAAGGGGACACACAAACAACATGCGTCGTAATTAGGTCGTTGTATTGGCCAAGAACTTTTTTAAATTTTCTTGTTTTTGAATTCTTTTTTTTTTGCCTGCGCTTTGTCATGACGTGCGAGTGGACATTTGCTATGTGGCTCACTGTCTTCTTAATTCCTTTCTTTTATTGTTCTTCCATTGAGTTCAAGGGACTTTGCGTGTCTCGTTCCTACAGTTGCTGTTATGCACAGTCAGCGTCCAGTGCTCAAGGGTCACGATGCACTTAAAGATAGCGTAATATTCCGGCTGCTTACGCAGGCGGCCTTCAATTTCGATAGCCGACATGTTCTAAAACGCGCTAACAACACGCACTGCGCAGTTCTACCTAATACCGTAACCAATGAATGGCTGGCAAATCGAACGTTCTCTCAGACCTATAGTGGTTTCTAAATTTTTGGCTCTGGCTGTACAGGATCGTCCACTCCTAAGGTCGGAATTGATGATTGCACGTCATATAACGGACATTTCTCTTGTTAGTTAGAATAAATGTCCTAGTTTTACAGCCTTGAATACCAATCATCTGTTCAAACCTAAATGTGGTCAACGCTGTGCATAAAAGCACGCTCATTCATGCAGTAAGTTTACTGGCTTCACGGTGTTGCCATTTTTGGCGCAGCTGTCAACCTGCCTTTACTACAGTAATTTGACCTTCGTCGTTCCTTATCGAAATATTCTACAATGGCGTTTCAACGGTGTGCTTGCATGTTCGCAGGTAGAAGGGTGAAGTAAGGGGAAAAAGTGAAGCAAGGTGTACAAAAGACGTATACTATAGCAAAAGATTACTCCAAGAGCTGCCTGCCATTCGAGACGAGCTTAAGCCGCTCAAACGCCCATTTCTGTAGTGAGGCACAATGAAACGTGCGTCGTCGAAGCGCTCGTCAAGAGAGGGAATTTTGAAATCATTAAACAGCACCCTTCAACTCGCGTAACAACTACGGACAAAGCAGCAGCTACAGGATTCCGGTGATTACGTCGAAGCGCAGGTCTTGCAATGTCCCACCTTGAAAGCTACGAAGTAAAAATATTCATAAAGACGGACGGCTTCCAGAAGCTAAGATTAGAATGAAGAAATTTGAGACTCGGCCCGAACGACAACGAAGCATTATTTGAGGGCATCTAGAATTTCACCGTCTCGCAGTTCGCCCGCGTCTCCAACATTTTGTAAAGCTATATGCACTTCTCTCTCTCTCTCTCTCTCTCTCTCTTGAAAACTGCGAGACGCACAGCTACGGGAGGCAGTGCCAATCCTTCGCACCAAACTATAACCAGCGCTGGTGAAGCAATTATTTCAAAATTACTTAAGCATTTATTTACGGCAAGGGGCGGAAGAGAGCGAATATGCAAAACGTTCAATTTTTTTTTGCACTCTGCAGTCTCGCCTTCTTCTCTTTATTCTGGTCAATTAACGACACCCCGTATTAAAACGATGCAGGATATGCAAAAAGAGATTGTACCGTCCTGCTCAAGTCCTCTAACCCGTACGAACTTTTAAATCTCTCCCCCTCAAATGGTGCCTTATAACATCAGCTGCATTGCTAAGCGATGCTTCGATTACTAATCATAACGCTAAATAATTACGTAGCAAGCACGTGAGCTAACTTCCTATACTCCTCGACTAGCTTCTACACTAGCTAAGGAGGGAAGGTGTTTAAGGTTCGGAAAGGGGGCCCCTCGATGACTCGAGTGCTCGGTGGCACCGTGAAGGAAGAGCCGTTGGCCGGTGAAGAGACACTCTATCGCAGCAGCTCGGGCGTCTGCCCGCGTCCAAGCCCGAACCTCCACTCCGCTCGGGAACCGTGTGAACGAAGGAGCCGCTTTTCTTTCCCCTGCGCGGGTCTCCCGCGTTCCCCTCCGACCGGTCAGAAGGGCGGAACGGGAGCTCGCTACGCGCTTTGCAGCACTCGCACGCCTTCCGCCACAACACATGCTGACTCTTGTCTGTATTATACTAACTACGTATGTTTAGAAAAAGTGTTCAGCGATTCAGAGTACTTGGTATACTCTACTATGGGAGAGCAGATAGCCGTCCCAGCCCAGCGTTTGACCTGATTTACTGAATAAGGTCAGCTCATAGAGTTTCCTAATATACACTAGAGGGAACTCTGGCGCTACTGTCTATGGAAGCTGCAATGCACGGCGTTTCAGTAAGCATGAGAATGATGGGTAGTACACACATTTGTCTAATCTTCGTACTTCTGGCCAGCTTTTGGCTCTGTGTGTGTTCGTGTGGCTTGGAGCTGTTTTCTCACGAAACGAAAATCAGCAAATGTTCAGCGGTTGCGCTTCACCACCTTATGTTTTTTTAGACTTACCTTTCAAAATCGGGTCACGATGTTCAAAAGAGTTGAATCTTTCTTTCAAAACAAAACCGACACACAGCAATAAACGAAGCCGCAAGTACGATTCGCCGCCCGCAAGTACGAAGACTAGGCAAATGTGTGTATTACCCATCAGTCCCATGGTCGCTGAACGGTCACAGCGACAGAGTCGCCTCTAGATAATTTTAGGAAACTCTATGAGTCAACTACCCCCACGTGGGAGTTCCCCGCGGTGTCGCCCTAAGAAGTTGCACTTCTCCGGACCATTAAATAATGTTCTTGATACCATACCGTAAGCACACGTTCTCTTGAGTGCAGAAACGCTGTTACTTGAAGCTTGTTTCTATATAAACAACACTAATGATCGCAACGAAACAGCTGCAGTCCTCTTCTTCGTAGGCGGCCGACGTGAGAAAATACACTGTACAACAATCATTCATTTAATTTTCTGCGCCGCTTTTAGATCAGTCTCACTCGTTAGGTTGTTTTTTCAAAAGACGCATTACGTACGCCAAAAAAAAAAAGTAGCTAGATGTTACTCCTCGTAGTGAGTGCTAATATATGCGGACTATCTTTTGGAGAGACGCGCTTCTTACGACTATTCGAAGCGAGTTAGCATGCACAAAAGGAACTAAATGACAAGAGAATCACTGTATTTTCAAATAGAATGAGAAGTTAGACTCAATTAAAAAAATTGGTGAAGCTTCCATTAAGTCAGGCTTGAAACAGCCAAACTGGGTGTTTCTGAACTCTAATCTATAGTTGCTTCTAGCTAGTTGCTAGGCTTTACAGGGGTGACTCTCGGTTCTTTCTTGATTGATTCTCAGTGCAGGGATGCTCGAGTTAAACCCCAGACAGTCATGAATGTACAAACTCCACAGACAGAAACTCGAGCTGAAACCGAGCACTCACACCTCTCAAATATTTACGGGCACGACGCCGTTGGCGTATAGGCGCATGTCTACAAGCCTGCTATCGCTTTGAGGCCTTCTCGCATCCGCCATTCCCTTTACCGATCCCGCGGTATAGTCTCTCATTTTACGTAGTCGGAGTCCTTGGCAGTATTCACTGCCTATGCCGTATAGTTACCAGCTACATCACCTGGAGCAGCATGCGAGACGGACATCTAGGCTAACATTGGCCGCGCGTCCTTAAAATTTGCATACCTCTCCAGATTCTTGCATGTGCAATAAGCGGCAAGGAACAAAGGGCGCATACTCCAGCTGACGCCACTCGGAGATGAAAGCAGGCTGGGTCTCTGTCACTTAAAACGATCAAAAGCATTACTCATAGCCAAAACTTAGTGCTGGTGGAGAGAAGAAAGAAACAAATGAGTAGTGGTAAAACCCGAATTTTTTATTCGAAAAATAGCCGCTCCATCGATTGCGAACCAGGCCATGTTTCCTCATTCAAGCTCACGCTGTGCTATATGGCACAGATTCTATTACGAGTTTCTTGAGTTTAACGACCTGCCTTCCTATATTTTTAGCAGTCCGGCGAGCCTTCCATCGGTACCCGTATAAACTACGGGCTACACCGGCAAAAGGATCATTTCACATGACGTCCGAAGCATGAAGAGGTGTGCTATATATGATGTCCGCAACTTCTTGTCACGGAGATTCAAGAGAGAGCCATGTACACCTGAGCGATGAAATCGAGAGTTGGAAACCAGTCTGGTCTGAAAGAGGCATGAAGACAATCAAAACAGGGCGCTGACCACAATAAAAGCAAATAAAAAACAAGACTTTTGGCTCCCGTATGGGAGCTGAAGCATTTTGTTTTTATTTGTTTTTATCTTGGTCAACGTATTGTTTTTATTGTCTTCAACACCTCAGCGAGAACCCACCTTCATTGTTTTGGTTAAAATGCTCGATAGCTCTCCTTAAAATCCTGTGATCGATTTCTGGCCCCGGCGTCCGCATTTTGAGGGCTTATGCCTAAGTGCAAGTCGAAGAGCACCATGCAGAACAACACGATGCGTTGGCGCGCTGGTTAGCGTGCATTCATAGCACTTTAGCCCAATAAACGACACCACAAGAAAAAAAGACAGGATAAGCTCTCCGTCCCAATTCTTTCTGGCGTAGATTTTTTATTTTCTTTTTGCTAAATATAGCACCGTGACAGAACATCAAGTCGTCAAAATTTTCTGAGTACTCCACTATGCTGTCTCTAATAATCATATCGTTGTTTCGGCACGTAAGGCCCCATTTATATTATCGCGATAGCAATTATATGAACACTCTGGGCGAGTTTTGGCCGTCGCTGTCGCCGTCATGTACCGTATAAAGTGCAAACTTATAAGCTCACCCACTGCATCGTGCGTTCTACGTGCGGGTAATAGCGTGCGAGCAGCGAGCAGGGGCGATGAACACAGCTGAAGCTGAGATCAAATGAGCCTGCCCATCTCCGTTGCTTCGAGACGCATGTGATAAGATCGCCCCCTAGGCTGTTGTACTAGCCGTGGAATGTTGAAGCAGAGGGGCAATGACCCTCCCATCTTTAACAAGTGGGTGGGGGAGGGAGGGAGCTTGCTCGAACAGCAACTATGAACTTTGATGTGACTAGCGTGGTCACCATTGCTGGCGCAGGCGCTATATCGCTACCTCACAAGCGGGCGGCTCGTATACCTTTCTGCGTGCAGCGCTCTCAGCACGAAGAGCGTGCTAAATGTGTCCCGGAATCGGCCGTGTTCTTTTTCACCAGCTTTTTGTAGAGTAGCGTGAGATCATATCCAAAATAGTTTGTTGCCAACCTCGCTCAATTGAACATTACAATTTGTTGCTATCGCATTCATTGTTTCACTCTTGCGGTGAAACTGACTTTTTCATTAATATTATTGAGCTTCGTGACAAAGACGAGGGTGTGTCCCTCACTGCCTCCGTCAGGGTGAAACTGTTTTAAAGGGCGGGTACATTCTTTTACCTTCCAACGACCGGGTATGGGCTTATCTAGCCTTGAACGCACAACAATTTTATCCTACTCTAAGAATGCATCTGCTTCAGGGATGCTATGGTCTTTGGGCGAGTGATAATCTGTATCCCAAAACTGCTTCAGCTCACAGATAACACAGCCGTACAGTGTACAGTACTCACAGATTCAAACATAGAATCAATATATTTTAGCATAACGAGTGATATGCTCAATTTCTCAAGATAACAACGCCTAGTCGCGACTAAACCGATCTGTCAAGGTAATGTTGGCCCTGATCTACGCGTTCGAATTGAAATCATGCCGATATGCCCCGAATAAGAGATGGTTGAAACGAAAGTATGTGTGTTACTTAGCCCTGAATTTTCCTGTTTCAATCCTTGGGTATGCTGTTCGTATATCGTATACCAAGCAGTCAATATACAAAGGTGCCCAGCAACACTGATGTCATGTTTCTGACCATGCAAGAGCACGGTCACTAAACTCTGCTTACCGTTATATAAGGGTTCCTGAAAGAAACCGAGCCACATATTATAGCGCAGCACGCGGCCTAGAATTCACAATGAATTCTCTAAGTGAGCTAAAAATTGCTTTCTATTCTCTCAACAAATGACGGAAGAGGCTCAAAAATCACTCGTCACAGCCGTTCAATCAGCCATTCACTGATTTGAGCATGGCGCGCTCGGTCGTTACAGGGATCGCCACGGGAGGCCGCGACTTGTCCACGTGTGAGCACGCGCTCGTATTGTAAATTAGAATTGTGGCAGCTTGGGCTAGTTGGTATGTCATGACGATAGTTATAGCGCGAGAACAAAACGACGACACAGAGACAAGAAGGACACAGAGACAAGAAGGTGTCTTTCGTGTCCTTCTTGTCTCTGTCGTCGCTTTGTTCTCGCACTATAACTATCGTCACGCATTGTAAAGCCGCGCATTCGAAGAGAAAAAAATAAACACAAAAAATTGGCCCTGTGTCAGCGTGTTCTACTGCAAATGTCGTCGAAAAACGATGGTCTTCCGTCTAGAGAGAGTGAATAAAACATTTACTTGATGTTCTGCGCGAGAAACATGAATCACCCCCCCCCCCCCCCCCTTCTGTTAAGCTCAGCTACGGGCATAATCCGGAAGGTGCACGATGACGCCCGGCAAGGCCAGTGGTATATAGTACATGTAAGGCTCGGCCTGGCGCTACCGACGTGGATTGATGCCAACGTTACTGTTCTAGTATGGTCCCTACAATATACTGGCTATTTTAGAGACCATAATTCTAGTAACGTTGGATCGACGCGGCCCGCCTCGGTCTGAAAAGACCGGGCTTCAGGACACTAGCTTTGTGAATGAATGAATGAATGAATGAATGAATGAATGAATGAATGAATGAATGAATGAATGAATCCCTGCCACGCATGGAGCATGGCATCGAGAAGAGGTAAGAAGTCGTCATCATCATTATCATAACAGCGTGGGCTCCCGAGCGAGTGCCACCGGAGAACACGGTGGCGTTATGTCACTTCACAAGCATGACTTTTAGGGAGCCTACATGAACAGGCGGTCATGTAGGCTCCCTAGTGACATTAAAAAATTATTCGAGACAGTGAAACCTTTGACATCTTTGGAAGAATTGTTGGCCTACGGTAATCAAAGCAGACCTATTCGTATCGTAAGTCCTTTGTCGACTGCTATGAACTGGAATTCAGACGGACTGGAGACCCATATATGCCACGACGTGGATGACATTTGCAACGACCGGTGAGGATATTTTAATCAAACTTTCAAATGATCTAGCAGTGCTCGATCACTTCTTGGTCGAATTGAACCATGAAGTGGTTCGTAATTTTTATGGCACTGTAGAGTAGCCTCCCTAATTCCTTGTATTAGCATTTGTCGCTGCTGCCCATACACTATATGAGCGCGCGTTCATAGATTACTTACTGAAGCAACGCAAGCGCTACGAACTAATTTTTCCTGAAATCATCGTACAGCAAAAGTGTGTGTTTTATCGTTGATTTCATTAACCTCAAGTCACTCAATTCCTTTAAAACTGTCAGCTTTCATCTCCCCCTTTCTCTTATGATACAAATTATTTCCATTCAGGATGAATGGTCCTGACATACCAAATGCACTCCAAGGTATGTCTCCATTTAGATGACCCTCCCACTTGTCACTTGGAGCCCCCTTCTCCCCACGAAGTAAATTATGCTGGCTATGCCGCCATGATTAAATATAATGATATATAAGGCCAATACAGGCCTACTGGCATTTTCTACATGGCTGGTTGGTTGCTATGCAGTTGTTGATTCATAAGACGGTTGGCTTTATACCAACATGCCCTGAAAAGTGACTTTTTGTTATGTGCTATTATTCTTGCAGAGCTGTTTATCGCTCAAGGGTCTCCGATGGGTTTTACGATCTGATCGAACGAACTGATCGGCGAGTGTAGTTTGGTATTTGTGCTTAACGTAAAAAAATGTGAATTTCATTATACGGCCTTGTATCGTTTAATCATTCAGCATAGTGATACGTTGCGTGTTTTTATTTGGTGAAATAGCCGCGTTAAAACACACTGTGCACGCGCGTCTTAAATCGAAAGCGAAACTAGTGAACAATAACAATTACCAAAATGCAACCCTAGTAAAAAAGTGAAAGTAAATGTTTTTCAAAATAAAAACTCTTTAAAAAGTTTTTTGTTCAACAATTCCGCGCCACAAAAAAGTAAATTTTGCGCTCTTAGCGTTAACTTTTTCTACAGTTGTCATGACAACACGTTTGTAAACAAATGACGATTTCCTGTCGTGCTCTCTGCGGTGCAGCAAGTCTCGGCTTGAGTAAGGAAGATCTCTATTATTCTCGTAGTTTATTGCTTTTTGGTAGTACAGAGGTTGTGGTGAACGCAGGGCCTTGTAATTTGATGGCCACTAAGATCAGTTGATTGCCTCATCGTGGTGTATTTCTATTCCTCGAATTGCGCACCGCTGGGCGTCAACTGTAAGGCTCGCGCGAGTTGCTCTCTCCAAACCTCTCGTTTGTAACCAAAGCGGGCGCGAGCTGAATGAGCCATATTTTACTCTCGTTCTAGCCTTCCGCAATGTCGTCCAAAAAGCGCGAGGAGCCGGCCAGCGTAGATGAAGTCGGGCCCGGTCAAGCGTACCTCCCTTTCGTCGTAATGGAGGACTTGTTGGACAAATTGAAGCTTATGAACTACGACACCGAGTTCACAACACAGTTTAAAGTCAAGCCTGTCAGCAGGTAAGTGAGTTCGCAGACGTTCATAATTGAGATGCGTCGGCTAACTCTGGTCGTTGTTCAACGTGTAGCTCCGTGAAAGCCCAAGCACACTTTTGACGATGTTTACCGAGAGATGCACGTTTCGGTAAGTGAACGGTGAATAATAATGAAGTTATGACCATATGGGTGATTCAAGTAAACTGAGACATCATAAATGTCGTAAAAAGGTTGTTTTTCCAGGATCATAAATAGACGAAGATTACAAAATAGGCAAGTTCTACAAAGCAAGGTCGTGGGAGGAAACAGTGCTATGAAAAAGAGTAGCGACTAGCTTCTCAATGATTATGAAGGGCAATGATGTTGGCCGTGAAACAAAAAAAATGTATATTCTTTGCGCCCTGGTAATTCTTGTGGCAATGTATGGGTGCGAGGTGCCTATCTTGTGGAAATATGAGAGTGAGAGCAAAGTTATTGTTTTTTTTTTTTTTTAGCTATAGAGGCGACGTAGACTTTTGAGGATTACATATGAACTGACAAAACAACAGACATATGGTCATGACGGAGACAAATCCCAAATGATCTTTCGAGGCAAAGGTGCTGAACCCTAGATCTTCTTTATTCTCATGATAACATGCAGCCTACCAGTTCAGTGGCTAGCAAAGTGGTAGGTGAGAAAAAAACATGGTGGACGATGCGCGAGATGTACATTATATAGACTGTATTCTTCAGGCCACCTAGAAACGTAACCTTGAGCTTAAAGAATGTGCATGAAAGAGATCTCACTGCATCACCAGTTGATTGTACCTTACTATAGCAACAATATTGTGACTTATGCACAGTTTATAAAGCAGCATTAATTCCATCGCTTTCCTTGTGGTGATGTGTCACTCGTTTGGTTTGTTTGTTTCAGGCATTATTTCGCAGTGCCAACGAACCCGGGAGAACAGTTCTACATCTTCTCTTCACTGGCGGCTTGGCTGATCCAGCAATCGGGCATTGCGTTTGAAACACCACAGGAGGTGAATTGATCGATTTTGTCATCACCTTGACTACTCTGAGTGGAACAATTTATTTTCTATCAGTTTTGTTGACTGTCTATGACAAAATGTATCATTTCTTTGAGGAAGGAACAATTTGTAAGACCTTTTTATGACCTACTTTATCATAAGGTTATAAATCTGCCAAAGGCGAAGTATAATTAAGAGGTTAAACAATCATGTCATAACTGTATGAATTCATAAGTTTCATGCAATTGAAATTATAGTTGCAATCTAGTGAAGCGGAACTGGCTGATTTGACTAGAACTGCGTTAATTTCTGTCTTCTCCTAGCGTAATGTATTTTACATAACTTCTCCTACGACTCACTACGTGCTTTGTGCCCCAATACTAAAGGCTGCTGTTCTGACATCATTATTGTTGTGGCTTTGTGACTGATTGCGCTTACTGAACCAAAGCTAAATTTCTCTTTGCAGTCGGATGATCCTAATACGACAATATCAAATATCCTAGATGTGCTTAGGAATGCGGTACGTATATAGTGTCTACAGAGACTTAGAGTGAACTTGTTGTCCCCAGTTGCTTGGATCTGTTTGCTTTCACTTCGTTCTCTTGCATAGGGCACCGCTATCGACTTCCCTCCGAGTCGCCTGAAACAAGGCTGGGGAGAGCACGTGATCTTCGTTCTCGACCATTTGGCTGACAAGGCCCTCAGGAAAAAGCAGTTTGCATGGAAAACGTGAGTAATTGAAATGTGCTCAGGTAACCACTTGCTGCATTTGATTGGCCTGTGGCAAAATTAAAAGGAACTGTTCACAGATATTCATAAATCTGAGCAGTTTGTGCATCAGGAATAGCGAAGCTGTATGAAGAATTTGTCTTTTTGTCTCGACAACACCTGCTCAAGACTTCGCAAGTTCGTCACTGTATGTAGTGTAAACCTGTTCACTGTGTCTGACTCAGTCACTTCGCTGTGTATGAGCTTTGTGTTCTCTGTACTCTGTTAAGTTCTGAGTATGTTCCTTTGGGCTGTTCTAGGTCCATCACCCACACCCTTCTCTAAGCAACACACCTGTGAATGACCTCAACACAGTGGTCCAGGGGCTATGGTGTTTGACCGCTCACATAAAAGTACGGATATCGAATCCTGGTTGCCGCGGCAGTATTTTCGGTGGAAGTGAAAGAACTTTCTGCCCATGTATATAGGTGCATGTTGAAGAACCAGAGGGGGCCGAATTTCTTGAGTCCTTCACTACGGCACACATCATTATCACATCATGGTTCTGAGACTATAAATTCCTACAGTTATCATTATTGGTCTAGTTGAAGCCCTGTATAAGCCAGTGATGTCAGAGACAAATGGGTATAAGAGGCATCACTGTGCCTGCATGGAAATACGGGTTGATCAGAAAATGAAAACATGATGCCCTGCTTTCAAGAGATGCCTCGCATAAGGGACCTGAAGTGCTTCCTGGTACGTGTTCGTAAGAAGGGGTTCGAGTGTAGTAACAGTTGGTTGGCGATATTGACTACACTGGCACACTTCACTGCTGTCATGTGGTAACCGTTGAGGCAAATTCACTTTTACAAAGTTTACAGCCACGAAAACAACGAGCTCATTGCCACCATTAACAATGTTACCTGTTTGTTCATTTTACTTTTGCAGCTAATTCTTTTTCTAGCTTGGGGCTACGACTTGTAGCTATGATACCATTGTTTCTGTGGCAACCTTTGTGTAACTCGAAGACAATCAAAGCGGACTGGAAACAAGTAAATTTCGTCTCTTGTTTGCCCTTTAAGCACACTGCAGAAATATATTATTTCATTCGTACTATTCAGTGCATCCCCTTGCAAATTGTTTTGTTTCTTTATTTGCAGAAACCACCGTTTATTTCTCAGCTGCACTTTACAGCACCACCTGTACAGCTTCACTTCTTATGCATGTGAGTTGAAGCAGTTGCACTTTATTGCCTGTTACTAGTGACAAAGACATTGTTTTACACTTTTGCTCACATTGAGTTCTTGCTCACTCTTTTTCTTTTGTTTTATAGTTTTTGAAAAAAAGTCGCATCTTTGCTGCAGAGGTGAAGCAATGAACGTGATAGCAGGAAATTGGAAGGTCACTTGCAGAACGGCAAGCAGATCAAAACGAGCCCTGCGTTTCTCATGCACAAATGACGCACGTAACGTACTCACAGGTACAGATGAACGCAAATAGGCATCTCAGTTGTTACTTTGCTGTGTCTGAAAAGCGCGCCGTTTTCGCAAACGGAGGCCGTGCAACAATTGCAGTGACCTTGTGCGCCAGGTGACTACAACAAAATCGTTCCCATGAAACCCAAAGGCTAGCCAAGACATACGATTCTCCCACTGCAAGATAAGGACACGCGATCGAGCGTACACCCCCTTATTCTCTACGCGGGCCAAAGTACGCGTGAGAGATCAGAGCCACCGCTCGCTCACAGCACCATCTTGCTGATAATGCTGAAAACACGATAGTTTCCCCCCGAGATGCCGCCATCAGCGGTAAGTGGTAGATATGAATAGCTTGTCGTTTGAACGTTGAAGGAGGCACCCTTCGGTGGCTCAGTGGTTAACGCCTCGCATTCAAGACGCGAAGGTCCCAGGTTCGATTCCGTGCGCCGGAGTCTTTCTTTCTGGGATTTTTTTCATGTGTTTTCATATATATAGATACATATACAGTGCATGACAACGACGCCAACATTGATGATGTTGGTGCTATAATTGCTATCGCAATAAAATGTATTTGCACTCGTATATAGTGCAAACATGAGGTCACCAGGCAAAGGCAACCTTTTTCGCTTGTTTATTTTATAATTGACGCTAAAAATAATTGACGAACTAAGAGACATATTAATATGTGGTTGAAGCATTATGCATGTGTACCTCAACAGAAGCAGTGGCAAAGAAAAAAATACTTAGCTATCTTGTCAGTGTATGTGAGTTTTATATGACTGCATGTTGCTACTCGCCCCGTTGCGGTGGTCTAGTGGCTAAGGCACTCGGCTGCTGACCCACAGGTCGCGACATCGAATCCCGGCTGTGGCGGCTGCATTTTCGGTAGAAGTGAAAAGGCTGCAGGGCCGTGTGCTCGGATTTAGGTGCACATTAAAGAACCCCAGGCTGTCGAAATTTTCAGAGCCCTTCACTACGGCGTCTCTCATTATCATATGGTGGTTTTGGGATAATAAACCCCAAATATTATTATATTACTATTTCATGTTGCTACTCATATCGAAGTTTACGCATCCTTTTTTTAATCTTTAGGAATTCCTCTGTTCATTATTTTCTTGCTTCCAAGATTTCTGCATATTGGCAATGTAATGTTTACATTATATGAGCAGGAAGCTGTTTCTGACTCGAACTTCTTTGTGATTGTTGAAGTACAAGCTGTAAAACAATTTTTCATAAGCATCAATTACTGCTGTTCAATAATTACCATTTTTTCCAATTTCTCTTGTTTTTTTTCTTCAGCATTTAACTTGGTATTCTGACATATACAAAGCTTATGAATTGAACGTAATAAAACATATCCCACGCTAAGGTCGAAACACTACAATGTGTCATTTCTTGGTTATTTTGTCGCTTTTTCAAGTCTATTTCCAACAGTGCACCACTTACCTCAGCCCAGCATCCCTCGAAGTTATCTTTGTTTAGTACAAACTTACTTGGCATCATTCAGTAAGCATTGCAGGTGACAAGAAGACTACCTATTTGGCACTGCATCATTTCCCAATGTCATATACAGTAGACTCTCAGTAAACGGAAATCTGTTGAACGGAACTACTGAATAAACGTAACAAATGCCTCTGCTATTTTTGGTTTAGGGCTTGTATTCTGCACCCTTGTTTATCTCTCATTAAACAAAACTCTTGTTAAATGAAACATACTTTTTCCGGACCCTTCAGGTTCCATTTAGTGAGAGTCTATATTGCCATGACATTAGATTTGTATGGTAGTGTCGAAGATTGGGCGAGTCGGTTTGTTGTATACTGGAATTGATCCAGCCTATAACAGGAAAAAAGAAACAGCCGAGCTGTCCAACACGCAAGGACAGAGCGCTTACTGTTGCCTACAAGACTATATATTTGATGAAATTTGCTAGTTAAAATTTGTTGGAAGTAGTGCTTTGTCCTTTTGTGTTGGCTGGCTCAAGCATTTCTTCTTTTCTGTTATGCGCTTGACCAGTTCAACTATTATTGGTGTAGAATAGTTGTGCACAGTTTGTTTCCTTCGAAGGAATGCACTTAGGAAGTTGAAGATAGACTGGCTTGTCACTCCATCTTGCTAACAGCTTCAGTGGGCAAGGAAGTGTACTTGCATACATGTGTACTTTCGTACGCACACTAACACCTAGAAAAGGACCCTCTCCTCTCCCCCGTTTGATTTAAGCACTCTTTCATCATCACCGAAAAGTGTGAGCGTGCATGCACGGGCGTGTTTTTCACACTTGGAGGGTATTATCATCAGCTGCAGCGCTCTCTACTGTCCTTGTTTGCTTCCGTAGTTACGCTGTAAGTGCTTCTAAGTTGCACTGTTTGTATATTCAGTTACGTCCTACCAACTTGCCCTAGTTTCCACGCTGCATTGATTACCTTAAGTGTTAAAGAGTCTTAGCATTCAAGAGAATTTTGCAGTGACTTGTCATAGAGTGCTGCCATAGAATGCAACATCAGAGAAACATGGAGGGCATCACAAGACATTCCATCTTACATGTTCATGTTTCTGCTGCTCAAGGCTTTTGCCACCAGAAGAACAGCTCGAAGAAGAAACAGTGGTTGATGATGCCGCAGAGGTGACTCTGGAGAAAATTGAAGAGGAGATGATGGAGGTGTGTTCTAACCCCTCTCTCTTTTCTTCCTTCTGTAATGTGAGCTACACTGGCCAAGGTTGAGCAGTTTCGCCTGGCTCCTGGAGAGCCGTAGGCTGTGCATGTGCGAGGATCAGTGATGTCATATGGCGCACAGCTGCCCCCACTGCACGCACCTCGCCAGTCTGTGGATTTCAGAGGAGTGACCTCATAACCATGGCAGACGCATGGGTGCGTGCCCAGTTGTGCGTCTTCATTGTGCGGTAGCAGAGTCTGACGCCGTGCTGGGGCCGTTTGATAGTGCTTTTCATTTTGGGTGCATGCACAGAGGTATCAGTGGCGTAATACATAGAGCTGAGCATTCGCCACTGTATTATAGCCATAGAGGAGGAGAGCCAAATTGCTGCTCAGTGACAAAGTAAAACAGAGAAGCTTAGTTTGTTGGATTTTGCTATTCGCACAGCTCTAGCTGATACCCAATATATTTGGGTCTGAAATACATCATCATCATTGTTAATGCCATGGTCATTAGAAGTATTGTTATGAGTAGTCGCAGTAATCATCACTGATTACAATTTAGTATTGTCTTCATGCAAGCGCTGTAACTGTTGCACAAAGTGGCATTTTATTCATTCGGCTCGCTCACATTCTTTAGGAGCAAACAGCGGAAGACGAGGACGATGATGACGGTCCAGTAATGGACCTGGATGGCTTGCGTACGCTATCGGCTGGCCGCTTGGTGAGATTGCAGTAACTTTTCTTGTGCAATTATATTGCTAAAATGTATCGGGTGCTCCATGAAAAAGATAACAGTGCTTTTGGTGGAAGCGA
Organism: Rhipicephalus microplus; assembly: GCF_043290135.1. NCBI lineage: Eukaryota > Metazoa > Arthropoda > Arachnida > Ixodida > Ixodidae > Rhipicephalus > Rhipicephalus microplus. The sequence continues at coordinate 44,656,739 of NC_134703.1, forward strand.
CCACATGTGGAATGGCAGAGTAAATTTTATACATGAAACACAATGTGGCTCACTGTTCTGCTGATGTTGCTGGTTCACTGTATTGTGTTATTAGTCTATTACTGCTCTGTATGTATCTAGTTAACATTTATTAAGACAATAATTAGTTGTAGGACATGAACACGCCAACAGATGTTGCACTATCAGGCTGTAATAGATTTGAACCATCTTATCTGTGCTGTGCTGCTAAGTGTTGGTCTACTCTTGTCTTTCATTTTTGTACATTGTGTGCACTGTCTTAAGGGTTTCTGGACCCATAGCGAATAATATTCGTAAATATATTCTAAAAGAATCTACCAGTGGTATCTTATCTTTAACTTGTCAATTCATTCAGAAAGAAACGGTACTTTTGCAGTTTTTGTGTGGCATTGAGCCTAGGTAGTGATAGCAAGAAGAGAAGGTAATTCAACATGACTCTAGCCAGTTCGCAGTAGCTCGTAGCTTTGTCATTGTGCTAGCATGCCTGCAACTGAAAAATCATTGTGCTGCCTACAGGTATGGCATGTCAAGATATTTTGTGCATCGTTGAATAAGCATGCCGATTCGCATGCACACTTCTACCACAATGTAGCTAATGCAACACCAAAAAAAGTGTGCCCACTGCTCGTTTTTTATGGGATATGTGCACATAACATAATAAACAGGGGACATACTGTTATGTACCGTGGAAGCACCTATCCCACTTTTGCTGAATATTTGGCTAATCTTGCTTTGGGCTCATGTCCCATCGAAAGCAGTGAAAACAAAGAAGGCTGCCAACAAAAAGCTTCAAGGCAGCACTACGTTTGCTGTGCAATCGTAAATCATGTGCTACATTAACCGTTTAACCGCTAACCCTGAGTTGCACTTGTCACATGAGTTAGCATCAATGTCGCCAATGACGAGTCCCACTCGCCCGGCCCTATTTTCTGCTCCTTCTGCTGCCAGACGCTTATCACAGCTGTCAATTGCTTTGCCTGCAACTTCTACTCTAGATAAAGGTAGTTGCCTCTGAAAAACTGCATTTCGTGGCTTTCATGTAGGTTTTAAGCCTGGCAAAATCATTTCATAATGCCGCTAAGAAGAATACTGGTGGTGGAAGTGCTTCAAGAGAAAGAGCAGTACAGAAAGCAGCGTCTGTGCCGACATGGACTTTGTGTCCGACGGTGACCCCAGATATTGCTTCAGATGAAGACAAAAGATAACGACGATCTTTAGACACAATGCTTCAAAATTTACCACACAAAGTGCGACAATTAATTAGCAAAACCTATGTTTCTACGTAGGAAAGTCAATGAAACTTTCAGTGCGTTATCATGTATTTCTTCAAATAGATACTTAGACTTTCGGTACGTTATGACCCATTACCATGACATGCACTAAGGCAAAATCTCTCTCAAAATTGGTTTTTTTTCTTAATTTGTGTGCTGATTATAAGTAGAAATAAACAATGTAATATATTTTCAGAAACATAAATGCAGGAAAAAATTATGAATACCCCGAAAAAATTGCCAATTTGGTATGTTTTTTGGCAGTTAAATTGGCAGTTAGAAGTTTGGTGCCTACTCATTGTCACTGTACCTAGCGAATTATAAGTCCAACTAAGTGAATGGCGAACTCGGCAAACAAAACCGCCTAACTCTTTGTTTAAAATAGGCCTGCCATGCGTGAGCTTGCGCATCATTTCTTTGCCGTAGTTGCAGTACTTTAGGGCGTCATGCTAGGAGTCCCACTCGTGGATTATTTCTCTGCATACTTTGAAAATGCCAAGAGGTGCAGCGCGGATAGTTTCTTGAGGCACAGTGACACACAAGGACTTTTACCTTCCTTGCGACAGTGTAGGAGCGCATCTTGCAGATTGCCGTGGTGGCCGCAGTGGAGTGAACACTTTTCAACAGACGCTGGCGCATTGGAACAGTTGGAAGAGCGGGTGCTTAAAGTATAAATTGGACAATCGTGGAGTTTCAGAAATGCTAATACTGATGGCTTGTGCAAAACTGGGTACTTATGCGGTAGCTTAGAGTATTTACTATTTTTAGATGGGCAAACACATTCCACTCCGACAGATGGAAATTACATTGAATACCGTTCGTGCAGTTGCACAAACTGATGTGTGTACAGAGAAAGTCAACACGGGGTACTCAAGCCATTCATAAACCCATCTTTCAAAGTAGGCACAATTAGAGATGCCTACCTGATATCTGTGTGTCACACTTTCAGTAACACCACTCATGCCACTAACGTGATCAACCAACTCATGCTTATTGGAACATTGAGATATGCCTTCATTGCGATAAGTCTGGCCCAGCTGTGTGCGAGTGTCACACGCCAGCACCATGTTTTTACGTTACGATGTTCTGCAGCTTGAATACGCATGTGTTTTGTACAACTGTACAGGGTGGATCATCTCAGTTGAACAAGCCCGAGGAGATTCTACAGTCAACGGTGGATAGTGCCGAGTGGAAGCTGGAAGTGGAGAGGGTCTTACCCCAGCTTAGGGTTACTATCCAACCCGATGCCAAGGTCAGTCAGCTGCGTTATTAATAGAAATACCTATACTACTGCGGTCCTCAAAGATTTAATAGTATTTGTGTTGGCTTTCGTTTTAGCTTGAAGGGACTGCGATGTGACAGCAGCTTTTTTGTCTTATCTGTAGTGCTAGCAGATGCATTATTGGGTGTTACATTTTTCCAGATCATGCATTCATTTTTTCATAAACACTAAAAAAAATATCGGTTATATTGTAGACATAGACAGGCATGCACAGGGTTTCCCATTATGGTGGACAAAATTTAGGCAGCCTACATAACCACCCATTATGTGGGCTTCCTGGGCAAAGTTTCATCATAGTTGGTCAAGTTTGAAAGACAGCATGCTTCTCACAAGGACCTGCCTTTGGTTCCTGGCTTTTTTGAAGTAAATACAAGAAGTAAACATTCATTGTTATGCAAGATCAGGGATTCTTAGCTGCCATAATCATCAAAAGCTTGCGTGGCCGTAACCCTGCTCTGGACAGTGATGGTCCAAATGAGTAAACATGTGGAGCAGACTTTGCACCACCTATGCCCCTCTTATACGCACACCCATGGTTATAGATGTGTATGACACAGATGACTTGCTGTCCCATTCTTGTATATCAGTGCTGATATTTTAGTTCCTGATTTACAGGACTGGCGTGGTCATCTGGAACTGATCCACCAGCAACGTCGCGAGCTTGATGAGGGCCTGCTTATGACTCGAGCTCAGCTCGAGAGGCTGTCGGCTGGGCTTGGCTCAGTTCTAGACAAGCTGGCTACTCGCGAAAAATACCTGAACGCACAGCTGGAAGCACCCTTGGCCCAGTACCAGTCAGTGCAGGAGGCCCTGGGGCGCACACGTGAACACTACCGCACTGTCAGCGGGGGCATCACCGACCGCTCACGTGCACTCGCACAGGTTGGTATCGGGCTATCGGCATTGCCTGTAGAATTTGACTATAACGAGGTTCCTCTGACTAATGCCCAATTCTACTGAGAGAGCAAGAGCACTTAGAAGCATTCTGAAAGTGCTCTTTTCGGAGCCGGTGTGTTTCATTGGTTGAACATGTGCAAGAGCACTGTCATCCGTTGGTTGAGCGAGAGTGCTTTTGCTGCGCTGAGAGAAGCCAGGAGCTATTTGCAGTGCTCTCGCCTGAAAAGCGGAGTAGCCGCAGTATGATGAGTCATGTGGTTTTTCAAAATCACAGCCTCTGAGTTTTTCTTCAGCCTGCGAGTGGGGCGGCAATGCTAGCAACCATGTGTAGTTTTAAAGCACTGTTCCACTGTTTTGTATGGGTGGCGACTATGGCAGCTGGACGTCTGCCAAATGTGTTGTTGCACAAACATACTATGTATTCGAATAATGAAGAACAAGTGGCTTTCCGAATTCACATGTATTTTGCTGCTGCCCCACAGAGAATACACCGGGGCTTGGAATGTTTCGATCACATGGTCTCCCCACTCGTCACCCTCTCACCTGCTCTCCAGGAGCGTGCCGCATTCCAGTGGCAGATGGAATGGCCCTGCCCCTCTACTCCTGTTCTCGCAATGGAATTCGCTATAAGAGCATGGCTTCTCAATAGTTTCTGGGCCAGTGAGTTTGGCTAGGGTTGAGGCTTGGGCTAGTTGTTTGACACTTGACGGGGAAAGGACAGCGAAAAACTTTCGACAGGACTCACAAGAAGGCACGACAACAGCGCTATGGTCGTGCCTTTTTGTGTGTCCTGTCGGAATTTTTTCACTGTTATTTTCCCCGTCATAAGCTAGTAATAGCTGTTGTTTATTTGCTTGTTTTGAACAACCACTCTAGTGGCTAAAATTTAATGCTGAAGTATCACGTAAATTTGCTTTTTCTGTGCATTTGAGCCATTCAGTAAGATGGCTCATTTTCGTGACTGACCCACTACAAGAGTCTAGTGGTTGAGGTGCCAGACAGCCGACCTGGCAGGTCACGGGATCAAATCACAGCTGCAGCGGCCGCATCCCAACGGAGGCAAAATGCCAGAGGCCTGTCTGCTTAGATTTAGTTGCATGTTGAAAATCCCCTGGTGGTCGAACTTTCCAAGGCTTTCTCTTACGGCATCTCTCATAACTGTATCATGTTTGTGGGATGTGAAACCCCAACAATTAATTATTAATTGTTTCTATGAGTGCAATCAATCATGGCTGCACCATTCCTAAAACCATGGCATCCATGGCCATGTTGAATCAAAAGTTTAGACAGGAGTGCATTAATGTACCTAAAGGGACCCTGCAACACTTTTTCAAGTAGCCATGGAATGGATTCACTAAAGGAGCTTTTTTCCGAATGAATTCACTGCTTCGAAAAGGTCTGAAATCTATCTAGTACGAGTGGAGTTACAAAGATTTGTCGCGCACTGCAATTGCATTCTCTCTTCTCTCATTCCGTTCAGAAGGCTGGAAACTAAGCAGGGAAGAATAGACCAAGGAAAGAAAGTCGTTACGTGCACCTCAAGACCTTGAGTGCTTTATTTATTAATTTTTTTTCATCCAATACGAGGCTTATCAGTGCACGCAGGTGAACAAGTTGCAGCCTCCCGTGCCAAGCCAAGTAATGACCAAGCAAATCGGCCAATGGCTGATACAATGGCTGTGATTGTGAGGAGTTATTTTCGAGCTTCTATCGTCGTTTTTCAGGAAGGAAAAAACAATATTTAGCTGAATTTGAGAATTTCTTGTGAATTCTAGGCAACGTGCTCCACTATAATATTTGGCTCGGGTTTTCTGGGGAGCCTCGACTACCCATCGGCATTATTTTCTGACCACACGTGAAAAGTGTTGCAGGGCCCCTTAAACAGAAGACTTTACATGCCACACAGGCTTCAATGCGCCACACAGGTGAACGGTGCACATGTTTCTCAACGTCAACATCGCCATCTTCTTAGACTGTCTTGCCATAATGTGGGCTTCTCATGAGACACTAGCAATGTGCAATGGAGGAAAAGAGAACACAGAGCACTGCATGTGCCAGATGTGCTCGACCTTATTTGTTGTGGTTGTTAGGCACGTCATGTCGTAAGGTGTGTGATGCGAGGAAGATGGAGACGATGCAGACACAATATGGCAGCTATATTCGACGACAAAGACATTACAAGAAGCACAATGCCACGAGCCCAGGCACCAAAAAACAGAAAAGAATAAGAGGGAGCAGTCTCACTGCCTCTACGATGTCCGGTGCCTTGTGAGTTGAGGCTTATTGCATGCTTATGATGTAGTCATCGCTAGGGTGCACAGGTCAGCATCCTGATGCAGAAAGAACCACCAGGCGCAGGCGTAGCCGCAAGCTGTAAGTGACGTCGCACTTCACCAGTGGTCAGCGGTTTTGGAGTCTTGAGGACACTCGCTGTCTCGGAGGTGTCAGTAGTGGGCCCACCCAGACTCGTGCTTGGTTACACGATGAGTCAGGGACTTCAGCGGCTTAAAAAACGGACGCCCTGACTTCTGAACCTCACATGTAGTTGTGGTTTCTTCATAGGCCCTCTGGCAATGTCTTGCCAGCGTCTCTTTTTCTGTTTTTTAATTCGCAAGCTCCAAATCTGTATTCTTTTTCATCTTCTAAAAGGAGGCTGCTTCACTGGTGTTTTTCGTGTACTTCGGTGCATTTGTCCACAAATAGCCTCAGCTTGAGGTCAAGCCAGCTTTATGCTAAGCACAAATCTTGTTGGCTCATTGTGATTCTAGCATTGGACTAGCTCTGGCGACATTGTCTCCAATGCCCAGCACGTGGTTCTGACATAGTCTGTAGTATTACTCGTGTTCAGCCTTGCCGACGGTGGTCTTTTCTATAAACCATTCTCTTTTACCGAGGAGGCACTACAGTTATCGACATGATGAACAGGGACTCTTTCTTTCAAGATTCATGAACAACTAATTTTATTTCGTATTTATTAGTTTTGGTACCAACTATTATTCCTCATCCCCCACCACCAACTCCGAAGGGCATGGTGCTTCTTTCCCCTTTTTTTTGTGCATTCATAGGGAATGACTACTTGAAGCAAGAGGCTCTGAAAGAGTAAAGCCTCTTCATAAAGTATGGTGCTGCTCTGTTTTAAAGTGGCATTGCCTTTCGACGCACCAGCGCCTATTTGGTCCCACTGATACTAGAAGAAGGTCTTTATCCTACTTTCTTCTGTCGTTGCCTTCCATGTTGTTTTCGCACTTGCTGAAAACATACATGAGCAAGAAGTATCCTCGTTTGTCTGTGCTCCCTAAGCTTCGTTAAGATTCTAATTTGAAGCATTATGTTGGTAGATGGTCGGTGAACAGGACAGCAGCAAATAAGCTTCTTGCTCTGTGCTTCAGGTAGCTGTGTGATGGTAATGTGTTTATGCCGGAGAAAACATTTATATTGTCATTTCTGCTCTACAAGAAACAAACAAAAAGGCAAGACTCCACTTCATCTGAGAAGTTTCTTTCAGCACTGTGAAGGCTACAGGCCCCTTTGCCACTAGGAAGGGCGATGGGCCCTGCCACATGTGTTCGTCTTCTCAGCATTTCTCTGGTGTCTGCTTACTCATCTAGGGCGAGTAAAGCAAATAGACGGCACCGCTAAAACAAGAAAAAAAAAACTGCGGAACCTATTTCGTCTGGTTCCCTCTGCTTCAAGTTTATCGAGTCCTCATTGTGTGCTGATTGACCTATAAGTTATAAACTGACGCTGGTACTATATGCTTTAGGCAAATGGGCTGATGCTTTGATAGCAATGTATTTGTGCCTATACTGCGCCGATTTTATGAACCGTTATCAAATTCTCGGTGGGTTAGGCTTAGCGGGTGTGGCTGAACAAACAGCTGATCTAGCAAATAACAACAAAATGCACTTGATACTTGGTACTCAGCATAAGATAGCACAAGGAGATGTCTTATTGCACTATTTATTGGTAGCTGCCAGCACATTTGGATCACCGCAAGCGCGAATTCCTATCAAAGTGGGCGGTCACGTCTGTATGGGTGCTGTCTTGTTGATTTGTAACCACAGTTACCGGCAGTTACTTACGCAGCAGTCAGGGGAACACGACATAAATGTGACGAGAAGTAAACATATCACATGTTGATGTGGCCAAACACCTACCAAATGAGCGTAAACCTCTCAACCCTCCTAACTGTAAGGTAATTTATATCTGGAACTATGTTTTGCTTCGCAAGCATGTGGCTTGCTTACAACTCATCGACTTGGTAGTGCTGAACGGTAGTGGTGGGTTGGAGTATACTTCTTTAAGCTTTCGTCTGGGTCTGGCTAATGAGAGAGCACCAATGTATGGTGGTGGGACGACACAATTATTATGTCATTGTAATATCTTTCGTTTGTGTCAAATATTTTCTTTTTCGAATTTAGACATCCGCAAACATTCCCTGAACATAAAGAACAGAGTACCGTCCTTCACGCTACATTAGTACTCATATAAAGATTTTTCTCTTCCTTACAAAGCACCAAAGGCTGTCAAAACTGCAGTTTTAGGGAACCACAGGCAAGTTAAGCAGGCATAACTAAAAAACACTGAACCACAATTCCTTCATGTTGGCTCTTTGTTGTTGTTTCTTTCTTGTTTTTTCCTACTTGGCACATTGAACATTCAGTTTCTGCTGGTTTCATGTAGCATTTGGTTATATTTAACAACACGGTGTTGTTAATTTTTTTATTGAACCATTTCTTGCAGATTACTGAAGAGCTGGAGCAAATAAAACAAGAAATGGAAGAGAGAGGCTCGAGCATGACAGATGGAAGTGAGTTTTCTAGAGTGTATACCTCCTTGTATCAGTAGGCTTCAGAGCAAAAAAGGAAAATTCGCTGGAAAACCAGATGTAATATAGAATACGTATAGCACTTTTGGCACATACAGTCAGTGGCTGTAACAAACACTGGCTTATTTGTATGCTCAATAACGGTCTCTCATCATGCTTGAGTATTGCAAACAGGCAAGCGTAGTGCATGTAAATCTTATATTGGCAGTTGCGTCTGGAAAGTTCTGTCGCACCAATATCGCACCCAAACATCCGATTATTCAAACAGGACATTTCGCGCTCTTCTTCTCGAAGGGTCCACATAGTGAATCAGGGATATTATTCATCTTAAATATAGTGCAGCTAAAAAAGTTCAGAGAGAGATGAGAGATGCAACAGGGCGAGTGCTGTGGTATGATGCAAGGCCCGTAGATGTGATACATCACGTACCCACATAAGTAGCAGCATTATGGGGAATCTGTATCTTTATGAAAAATGCAGAGAGCGAAAAACTGTCTCCGAAAAATTTTGCACCCAGTAAAAAAAAAAAAAAAGACTGAATGACAAATAAAAATAAATAGCCACTCTTATAATAAAAAAGAAATTGTTGGGAAGTCAGCTTTAATGCTTGTGAAAGAAAGAAAAGAACTGATGTCTGAGGATGCAGACCACTACGGAGCTGGTAACACGCCACTGCTTTTCACAGGCCCAGTTGATTTGCTTTTAGCCCTCGCCGTGGTGGTATAGTGGCTAAGGTACTCGGCTGCTGACCCGCACGTCACGGGATCAAATCCCGGCTGCGGCGACTGCATTTCCGATGGAGACAGAAATGTTGTAGGCCCGTGTGCTCTGATTTGGGTGCACGTCAAAGAACCCCAGGCGGTCGAAATTTCTGGAGCCCTTCACTACGGCGTCTCTCATAATCATATAGCGGTTTTGGGACGTTTAAACCCCACATATCATCAATAATTTGCTTTTACTTCATTACCTAGATTGTGCGCTGTTTTTTTTTTATCGGCGCAAGTGTGAAGCCCTCTGAACAGTGCCGTTCAAGCCTACAGCTCCTAAAGCAGTCAGCTTTATTTCAGCTGTTGATTGCTGTGTAGCAAACTAAAGGGGTAGTGACGCAAAATTTTCTGGCTGGCATGTTTTTGAATAGTAAAAGTTCACTGAAGACAAGCACGCAACAAAGCAACACACTGTCGATAAGCATAAACTAGTATGTACCAACGTGCCCAAATTATTACCTTGGTAGCTGAGAAGCATGCAGGATCAATCCTCAGAAGATGTGTATATATATTTTTCTTATTCTTTATTACTTTATTTTGAACGACATTGAAATATTTGTCCAAGAAAACACGGCTCTTGCCTTTAGCTGTGATATCATCTACGAAATATCAACAATTAGTATAGCTTGGGAGGGAACTTAAGTAAAGTTTTATGTTTCTGTTCTACCTTGCGTCATTGGCATCATCCTTGGTGACTGAAAGGGGACCCCCAATTTCGGAGACACCACCGCTGTAGCTGAGCTCCAAGCTGGTGAAGATAGTATGATGGTGTCATAGTCACCGTTGTATTCTTGCTGTGCTTGCGCTGCCACGCTACAAAATGGCAGCTGCTTATGTGTCCATGTCCACGGTGAATGTGTGGAAAGCATAGATGCCTCGAGAAAGTTGTTGCCACTAGGTAACGACGACATTGAAGGTGCAGGGTATGCGACAGGCAAAAGAAAACGAGCAGACCACGCAGGCATTGCAGAAGTGCATCACAGTTCTGTGTGCCATTCCACGCAGGTGGCATTAGTTGCATTTACCGGCTCGTCACTCTTGGAGCTTTCTCAAAGTGAAACCAATAATGGTCGGTAATAGACAGGGTGTAATGAATTATGTAAGTCATGCACTGCAGCAAGCAAAGTGCCACGTTGTAACTAATAGACCCCCAGCAACATGTTGCGGCAAAAAGAGCGCCAAACCACAATTGTCGTGTCACAACCTTTTTGAAAGAACACTAAAGGCAACTATCAAGTCGACGTTGATTGTTGAAATAGCGATCCAGAAACCTCATAGTGTTACTTTTCTGGCAAGAAAGGGCTTATTTCGATATGAAATCACGTTTTAGTGGTCCGCATCGGGTTAGCGCACTTCAAAAAATTACCCACCTGAAGAAGCGAACCGTATCACTTCATTGTTGCCATGCACAACGTTGCCCGGTTTTACTGCGTGGCCGCCAACACTAGTAGCAGCAGAACGAAAGCAGTGGGAGCGACAACAGCAACAACAGCAACAACAGCCATTGATCAATTTCTGTCCATTGGCTCCAAGATGGCAGACATGTTTTGATTAAACTGGGCCCCGCTAGATAACACAACCTGTTCAGTTTAACTAGTACGCGAAAATTGAATTTTCGAACCACTCACGCCATTACTCATAGTAACGTCTTGCAGTTCTTTTTTTTTCATGAATCAAACAGAAACGAACAAGCAGCATTTTATTATGTCTGTTTCTTTATTTAGTGCAGCTATCGATTGCTAGTGACTAATTGTAGGCGGTTGGTCTGATGTCACCTGGACCATTTTGCAAATGTCCTACTGTAGCACATGTTTTCTTAGGCATTAACCTTAATTTCTCGGTAAGTATGGGAATTCCTGTTGATAGTATTGTGGGCATTTAGTATACCCATCCTCTTCACCTGTACATTATCATCATTATCATGTGTTGCTCATGCATCCTCATCGTTGTCACCTAGCATAATCATCTTGGTTCGTTCATCGTAGCTGTCGGCTGACGGTTCCTCGGGCCTTACAAAGATCTTCCAAACAAAGACTTCATACGTGGTAGAGACTTCATCGACGTTTCCTCAACATCTTCAATGCTTGGACGAGGTCCTGACTTGCCTTGCGGGTGCTGGTCTTCAAATTAACACCAAGAAGTGCCATTTCGCCAGCAGATCTATTAAGGTCCTCGGTCATGTTGTGAGCAAGGACAGAATTCGTCCAGACCCTGAGAAAACTGCTGCTGTGCTTTGCTTCCCTCGCCCTGACAAACCGAAAGAGTTGCGAAGTTTCCTTGGTCTCGCCTCTTACTTTCGGCTATTCATACAAAACTTTGCCTCCATAGCCGCACCCCTCCATAAGCTACTTACTTCCGGTACGCCCTTTCAGTGGTCTCAGGTGTGTAAATCGGCTTTCGACAGGTTGGAGAGTGCCCTCACAACCGACCCTATACTTTCTCATGTTCACGACGATGCACCAATCTTCCTGCATACAGACGCTAGCGGCTGCGGTTTAGGAGCCAAGCTCCTGCAACGCGACAACTCTTCGCGAGAGCGAGTCGTTGCATACGCCAGCCGCGTCCTCTCCGCAGCCGAAAGGAACTACACACTCACCGAGCAGGAGTGCCTTGCCATCGTTTGGTCAGTGCAGAAATTTCATCCTTACCTGCACGGAGGCCATTTCACCATTGTGGCCGACCACCACGCTTTATGTTTGCTTTTGACACTCAAGAACTTGTCGGGACGCCTCGGCCGCTGGATTCTACGCCTCCAAGAGTATGATTTTGACATCGTATACAAGTGTGGCAGAAAGCATAGTGACAAAAATGCTTTTTCTCGCTGCCCGCTACCAGCGGCTCCACTCAGCGTTTCCGCAATCACTTTGCACAACACACCCTCGAAGTCCACGTCTACGGCGGTTTTTTCTCTCGCCTCTATGGACCAGCTGCCTTCGGACGACCCCCACGATTTTCCTTCTCGATAGTTGGCTGCCTCATACTGTCGACGTATTATAGGCTACTTCACTGGCAGTTCCCGTCCACCTAATGCGAGGCTTCGTCGCCAACTCTCACAATTTAAGCTGGACAACTCGGTGCTGTGCCGCAAAACTTGCCATCCTGACGGTCAGCGCTGGGTTCCCGTTCTACCCCAATCGCTTCGGTCCGAAGTCCTCAGAGCGCTTCATGACCATCCGACTGCTGTTCACCTTGGTTACCATAAAACCTATGATCGCCTTCGAAGTCGGTTTTATTGACCAGGCATTACCACTAGTGTAGCTCGGTACGTCGGGTCCTGCACTATGTGCCAATGTAGAAAACTACCCACATCTGCTCCAGCCGGTAGACTACAGCCTCTTCCGTGACCAGCCACACCATTCGAAGTTGTAGGCGTCGATCTTTATGGCCCCCTTCCAGTCAGTGCTGCTTGAAACCGGTGGATAGTAACAGCCGTTGACCATTTGACGCGCTACGCCGAGACGGCATCCGTCACTACCGGTTCAGCTTCTGAAATTGCCGATTTCATCCTCCGAGCCATTATACTGTGTTATGGTGCTCTACTTGTATTGCTCATTGATTGTGGAAGGGTCTTCCTTTCACAACTATTGAACGAAATTCTTCACGCCTCAGGCACAACTCACAAGACTGCCTCTAGTTATCATACCCAGACCAACGGCCTCACTGAGCGATTCCACCGCACTCTTGCTGACATGATCGCCGCCTATATTCAACCAGACCATAAGAACTGGGATTTAGTTCTACCATTCGTCACTTTCGCATACAATACGGCCATTCAGCGGACAACCGGCTACTTACCATTTTAACTAGTTTATGGACGCTCTCCTACTTCTTTCCTGGACGTCTCTTTCTTTACCTGCCACGCGAATTCATCTTTATCCTCTTCAGAGGAATACGTTTTACGACTGGCACAGTGCCGCCAACGTGCTGGTATAAATACTGACGCATGACCGCAAGAGAGAAAGCTAGTTTATGATGAATCGCATTGTGCTATATCCTTTCAACCTGGAGACGAAGTGCTTCTTTTGACGCCTATTCGCACACCTGGTTTATGCGACAAACTTCAGCCACAGTTTACTGGGCCGTACACAGTTCTTGAAGAGAGACCAGTGAATTATCCTGTAACACCACTTGTAGCCCCAGCAGATCGCCGTTATCAAACTGCTGAAGTCGTCCATGTCTCCCGTATGAAGCCCTCCATGCGACGTTCTTTGTCCCCTTGACTTGCCGCGGCCAGGCTGGCCGCTTTCACGGGGGGCAATTAGTGTGGACATTTAGTATACCCATCCCCTTCACCTGTACATTATTATCATTATCATGTGTTGCTCATGCATCGTCATCGTTGTCGCCTAGCATCATCATCTTGGTTCGTTCATTGTAGCTGTCGGCTGCCGGTTCCTCGGGCCTAATAAAGGTCTTCCAAACCAAGACTTCATAATATTGTCATTTTAGATGTTGCCCTACATTGAGCATTCACTCTGATGTAAAGTGTTATTTGACTTTAGTGTACCTTCGACAAAAATTACTGTCCCTCCAGCTGCGCTGGCTCTTCTGCAATATACTAGTCGTGTACTCATGAGTGTCTTGCGTTTCTTCTTTTCAGCTCCCTTGGTGAACATTCGTAAAGCGCTCAGCCGTCTCAAGCAGGAGATAACGCAGATGGATGTGCGGATAGGTGTAGCAGTGCACACTCTTCTCCAGGCCAAGATTAAGGAGAAGGGAAATCTCCAAGACATGGCAGATGCGCCGGCGGCCAGTTACGACTCTGTGTACTAGTTTTTTTTTCTTGCTTAGAAAAGAACTCTCCTGATAATGAAATCGCTTGCCGTTACTTTTTTGTGATGTGTACCTGATTTGTTGTTGAACCTTTTTTGGTGGAGTTTCTTTGTGCTATAATAGCATTACTGCCAATTTCCCCAATTTACCACCAACAAAACTCCTTATTTTTTAGCGGTCCTTCCAATCGTGTGGTCGCAGTAATAAATTTCTGAATAAATCTCTCAATACTTAACAGCTACTCAAAATGAAAATATCAAATGAGAACAGTTCTAAAAAATTTCCTCGTCCTGAGGAACCAAAACAGCTTCTCATACCCTCCCCTCCTACCCACAAATGTTAGGAAATGGCAGGCTGCCACGTTACAATGGAGCCGTTTTTATGTATGGCTTTGATTACTTATGGTTTAGCATGCTATCTTCGTCTCAAAGAGAAGCTCGCGATAATATCGCACTTCAGCACAACCACTGTTAGCTTCACAATCATATAATGTTAATGTTGTCAAGCATGCCAAGTTTGCAAAAAGGCTACGATATTTTGCGAGTCATGGCAGTTTTCTTTCTGAATGGGCGCGTATTCATGTTTATAATTACAGGCATCAATATGACTGTCAGTGTGCAAAACCTTTACTGCAGCCATTCACAGCTGCATATGATGTTACTGCAACCCTGCAGAGGAAAAAAAAACTTTTTTTCGTTGTCCCCGCATCCATTCTACGATTCTCCCAATTTGGGAGGTCCTTTGCTTTCTAGTGTTTTCTTGTTTCCACTATACAGCACAGAACTCCCTTCTGTAGGCTACCTGCTGAGATGCACTTACATCACGCATCTGAATCCTTTAGGTACAGTGTACCATACTCATTCAATGCTTCGAATAGTGCATTTACTGCTTTGGGTGGAAGAAGTGGAGCAACGTAATCCGCTTTTTTTTGACAACCACGTTCTTTTTTTTTTTTTCCATCAGTTAATTCTTTATGTGTTGTATTTATTTACATTTTCATTGGCCGCATTAAGAATGAAGCACAGTGAAGGTGAGGGATGCAAATAACGAATAAAGATGCATAGGTTGTTGTTAAAAATATTCTTCAGCATTTGATTTGCGATCCTGAACTGAAGTGTATAGAAAGGGGACTATAAACTTAAAGGGGCTCTGCAACACTTTTCCAAGTAACCTTCAAACTGCTTCATCAAAGGAGTTTACTGCCTCATGAATTGACTGCGACAACAATTTTTTTAATCCGTCAAGTACAAGCGTAGTTACAAAGGTCTGTCACACGCTGCGATTGCTTTTTCTTTTCTCTCATACTGATGTGCATACTGGAAGCTAAGTAAAAGAAAGGGATGACACCGGGGCAAGAAGCTACATCACGTGCACATCATGACGTTAAAAGCACATTGTATTTCTTTTTTTTCTTCGAACAAGCATCTTACTTTCAATGCGATCACGTGCGCGGGCACGTGGTGGCATCGTTTGCTTCATAGTTATAGTGGCCACGCTTGCAGCAGCCAATATAACTATATAGATATCAAGAGCGTGTAAGAAGACAAGAAATGAAACTATGACTATCTCTATAACTATGAAGCAAAAGGTGCTGAAATTGGCCAATAGCCATAAATTTCAGCAAATGGCATCGTTTGTTGAGAGAAGAAGGAATGATTTCCAGCCGACTTTGAATATTAATTGCAAATTCCTGGCTGCATTATAATAATTGAATTGATTGCACATTCTCAGGAGCCTCGAATACCACTAGGCAGCTTTTTGTGGCCATGTTGAAAAAGTGTTACAGAGCACTTAGAAGAACAAAAAGAGGGCACATGAATGCAATAAGCGAAGGGGAAAGACAAAACCGGTGGTTCAGACTTCTTGAACCATATGCACGTTCCACAGAGTGAAGGTGCACTGATTCGCTGGGATAGTCTATTAAATCTAGAAAAACAATGAAAATTACAATTAAGAACTAAACTTGGCTGGAGAGTGTTTTTGTTCTTATAATTTTACTCCTCAATCCCACAGATTTCTGTCAAATATGTTGTTTACCTTAATTCACTGAAACTATCAAAATTTTCTGGGTGGCCACAAAATCGGCCCATTGAGAAAGCTGCTCATGCACCACAGGCCTTGCTGTAGATGACGAGTACTCGCTCGCTTTGTTATACACGCCCACTACTTCTCGAGGGGTCCGAGATTGGCACCATAATCAACCATGGATTGCGAAGGCATTTCTTTTGCTGTCTCTTATATTCATTTTACTAGTGCAATTATGGCGAAGAAACTTCATAAGGGCGTCCCTATTAGAATGTAAGTGGTTAAATGGGTACATTATTCTGCTACTACTTTGCATCTTAAGTGCATATTGCATCACTGTCTCGTGTCGATGTGCACTTTTTAAGTGTATTCTCGTTACCTCAGACACTTGAGATCAATATGGAAACAGCTTCACATTAAAAGTATCCCATGTAGACCTGCAGTGACAAAAGCCATTAGCCGTCACGCTATTGTTCGGTTCATGATTAAAGGTTATTTGGGATATGTGTCAACTTTGAGTCTCCATGCAAAGGGTAGCATCATGAATATTGCTCAGTCCTGTGCGTAGGCTGCATGCCTGTCATCTCATAGAAATCTGAAAATTAGTGCAGCGAACTGAAGCAGACAGGTGTTAACACAAAGCGGGGAACGCCGTACTCGGTGGCCTCACGCTTTCCCAGAACACCGCACGCTTTCCCAGAGCGTATGAGACCTCGCCCACTAATTTTTCCCCCACAATGCACTAAGATTCATGGCCTTGCGGTGAATGTTGTGGTAATCTGAACAGCAAAAGATTGAAAGCAAAGTCCACAACCTACTTAGTCATTAAAATGGGGCTGCAACACTTTTTTAAGCAGCCATGAAACGGATTCACTAGAGGAGCTTATTGCCTCATAAAATCACTGCCGCAAAAATTTTTAGAAACCATCCAGCATGAGCTGTCACAAAGATTTGTTGCACGTGGCAAATGGGTTCTTCCTTCTCTTGTGCTGATGAAAGCATTGGAAGCTAAGCAAGGAGAGATGGCATGGAAAAACACGACACATGTGCCTTGCGATCTTGAGCACTTTTTCCTTTTTTTCTTAGAATGCGTAGCATTTTAGTGCGATCACACGAGCGCGAACAAGTCGCAGCGGCCTGAGTAACGACCAAACGTGCCATACTGAAATCAAACAATTGCCGATACAATGGCTGTGACAAGTGATTTTTGAGCTTGTATCATCATTTGTCGAGGGAAAAAAAGCAATTTTTGGTTGACTGAGAATTTATTGTGAATTCCATGGCACATGTTGCACTATAATATTTGGCTCGCATTTTCTCTGAGCCTCAACAACCGATTGGCAGCGTTCACTGATCATGCTCAAAAATGTTTCAGGACCCCTTTAAGCAGATTCTGTGCTACACATGCAAAGGTTGCTCAACATGCAGTGGTTACTCGCATTTCACTATTGCCAGGCTGAGCGTGACCGTGCTTCTAATAGTCCGATGATGGTAATACCCCATATGGCCATGTTTATTTGATGGCCAAAGAGCAGCAGTACATGATTCAAATTGTCCAAGCCGGAGGAATTGCCTCCATGTTTGAAAAACACGGAGGCAACTACTACCGTTCTGGACAAAGTGTGTCAAACCAGCCTTCATACGTCAAGACTGCTCAGTGACATCAGCTCCCCTTTATCACGAGTAACTCTACTCGTAAGCATGCCTGTGAGCCCTTACAATACACCAATGGCCACCTTGCATCCATCTTCCACTGTGGTGGTGTAATGATTAGTGCTCGACTCCCGACCCAAAAGTCGAAGGTTCGATCAAAACTGCAGCCGTCCTATCTTTATTTAGGCGAAATGCTAGAGACCTATGTACTGCAGAATCTCAAAGCACGTTAAAGAACACCATATGGTTTATATTTCCAAAGCACCCACTACGGTGTGCCTTATAACTTACTGTGGCACATAAAACCACACAAACTGTTTTTGTCATCAGCCAATGAATTCACATTCCACTAGATTTGAAAGAGCTTAGGTTACAGGGCATACTCTCAGGCGCCCACATGGACACAGTGCTCACCACATGGAGTCTTGAATGCTGATGGTCTTTCCCGCAGCAACTGCTGAAGTGTGTATCTGGTAAATCGTCACACCGACGTCTGTCACTTGATCGCGAACGGACCCAATATGATTAGAATTTCTCCATTACGACTGGCTTCTTTATGCAAACTGGAAAAAGGAGTAAATCAGTGCGGGGCAATTTGATCAAAATTGGGCTTAATCGTAATAAGCTGTGCACTATATGGCACCAGTGTTAGTTACGCCCAATATACAAATTTAGCGAAGAGAATGCAGGGGCATGTTCGTAATGAGGGTTACTGTGG
The DNA here is from genome assembly GCF_043290135.1 of Rhipicephalus microplus. Taxonomy (NCBI): domain Eukaryota; kingdom Metazoa; phylum Arthropoda; class Arachnida; order Ixodida; family Ixodidae; genus Rhipicephalus; species Rhipicephalus microplus. The sequence goes on from NC_134703.1 coordinate 44,674,971, forward strand.
GTTCTGCGGAACCCTGGGAGCCCACAGTACACCAGCATAAAAAGTTGTAGTGTTGATATATACTAAGTATGCTTCAGTTTTAGTGGCCCACTTACGCTGCAACATGTTATTGTACCTTTAGATGCGAAACATGTGCATTAATAAAGCAGGGTTGTTTTTTTTTTTTTTTTTCCTTCAGAAACGCTAGTCATTACGTCATGAAGAAAGGTCAGTGCCGACGCACACAGCACTGCTCTGCGAATAATGAAAATGCACTTTTCTGAGCACAGCCCGACAACTCATCTATGTGTACCGACTTCCCCACTAAGCACGGCACAACGAACAACAAAAGGTGACGGGCTGCTCATGCGACTGCCCCTACGACTTCCATCTGTGCCCAAAACCAAAAGTGCACGTAGCCGCCGCGAAAAACCATTACGTCACATCTGCAGCATCACATGACACGACGTTTTGTGTCACGACCAAAGCCGCTGACAGCTCCAACGTCGATCGACGAGAATGAACACAAATCAGTTTCTTCTGTAAAACACGTGTATTATTACAGCAACACATGTCCAACCACTCCGTCAAGCGATCTCTTTAGCCCGCATGTAAGCGTTCCACTGCTCGGGTATCTTCTTGAAGGTGTTTATCTTCTGTCTGATCTGGGCAGGCGTGTCTTGGAAGTGATTCTTGCGATCTCTCGCCATGGCAGCGTAGTCCTCGCCGTACTTTTCCAGCATGTAGACGCAGAACTTGACGTCATCGACAGACATTCGTAGCGTGCTGGGCCTAGGCTCGGAGGCATGAGCTTCTAGCTGTGCAACGACGTGTGCCTTTGGAGCGGGTGTCTTTCGCTTGCCTTTGGTTGTCGGTTGAGCATCGACATCCATGGGGATGGCCTTGTTTGCGTCCGCAGCGAGGCCCATGTCGCGCATGTTGTCGAAAATGCCTTTGTTTTGCTCCCAGGCTTGCTTGATGAGCGTGCTTTTGATCTTCACTTGGCGTTTCAGCTTCTTTTTCATCTTCTTCTTGTGGTTGGCACTGTACGTTTGGCGATGCCGCCTCTTGGTCTTCTTGGCGTTTCCCATGATTTGATAGCGCTCGAAACACGGAGCACTGGCTGCCGACAAACAAGCGTAACCACGTGCGTCTCGAGTCTCGACGCTGTCTGGATAAATGATGTACTTATCTTAGATTGCAATGGCTGCAGCCTCCAAGCAGCAACATTAGAAGACGTCTGTGACTGGATATTTTATGTCATTTTAACAGTTTTAAATAAAACACAAACAAAACCATAATACAATGAGCTATTAAATAGTTTGAATTTATTTATATGTATGGTATAGTTCAACCAAACATTTTATTTTAAAACAGTTTTTTTACAAAATTAGTACATTAGTTCGCCGCTTGAAGCGCATGTCTCCGTCTAAGAGATACATCCATGCATCCATCCAGATCCGTGGCGATCCGGAGAAGCTGTGCGACTCTTGCATCGGAAAAATTGACGCTGCGCTAGCTACGCCGTCAATTGCGTGGATGGTCGCTGTCTGATATTGCCGAAGCAAGATTGTGTGCGCCGCTGAAACGAGCTGCCGCCCTCTTACCGACGCTTTCATCTCCTTCGTTGCACGGACATTTCGTTAAACGCCGAGGTACGACAACAATCGACGGAATCCGTGCCCGAGGAAATGAACAACTCGTCCGCGGACGTACTTTCGCAAGCGATCAACGTCACTAACTTGGAAGTCGCAAAGGGACAAACTCAAGACAATGACGCCGAATCTGACTGCGACGTCGACAAATTGTCCGGTGAGAATTCCTTTAAGTGTTGTCCCCGATGAACGGAATAGTCGACTGGTTTTCGATGCACTTTGTTAGTCAGTTTCGTTTCTAAGATCTGCATGTGGATAAAGATATTTTACCGTTACGACAGAGATACTTGCACCTGGAGAAAAAAAAAGTCCTTTTCGCATTTGTTTTGCTAAAACGCCACTGCTAAAGCGCCGAAAAACAACCGTAAGAACGACGGGCTTGTCGTCATTTACAACGGACGCCCGAAACAATGGAAAAGCTCAGTAACCGTGCATTATAGCGGCGACGGCTCCCCGCGGAGTTGTTCTGAAACGGCTCAGCTGTTATATCCCCGCTATCCAAGTCGGATAAATGTACTAATGCCGCCCACTGAATCGCTATTCAAACAATGCGTTCAAACAGTGCTACTCAAACTCACTTATCCACACCTCGCGCTGCTTCGGTACATAGTTCGTTGCGTCATGTGCATTCGCGGGCTACATCACCGCACAACGAAACGTGATGTGGTGTAGCCATCCTCGTACGTGCAACATTCAGTGGTCTCCTTCGGTTAAGATACGACACGACAAGTAAGTAAGTAAGTAAGTAACTAAGAACTGTAGCTCGAATTGTGTTTTACACGAACGAGTAAATCAGATACAAGTGGTGGACAGCAAGGTTTGATACCTGCCCGTAACACTTCAATATTAAGTAATTCGGGAATAGCGTGTCGGTTTTGGTTGTGATGGCGGCTAACTGTCAGCTCAGCCGTTTCCCTCGTTGTGACGGACATTTAATGGCTGTAAATATTCTTCTTTTTTTTTTTTTTTGCTAGAATAAGTCAGACTTTGACGTCTAGGCACTTTCCCATAACTGGAGCACGTACAGAAACATTTTCTTGTAGCTCCTATTTTTTCTAATTTATTATAAATATGCTCTTTCGGTTGTGGGCGCTCACGGAAAGCGACTTCTCGAAGATCGTGGCATTTAAACGAATGCATAGATTATCTTTGGCGGAATAACGCTGAGCAGCTGAATTCACTGATCAAGCAGACTTGAGTGGAACGGAGTTACGTCATACGCGTGCATAAACTGGTGATCAACACGAATCGAAAATATAGGCCCATGTGAGAGAAAAAAAAAGTCAAATCGAAATTCCAGAGGTTGATATCAAATTTAAAGCATTTTGTGATTACGTATCTGCGCTCCAATGATTCTCTTTTGAAATTTAATGCGCAGCGTCCTTTTGCGCCACATCGCGTTACATTTACTGCAATGAAGCGTCGCGGACGTTTGTATAAAACGCACAAACAGATGTGGTTTATAGCTGTGGTTTATAGTAAACGTGAATGATAAGCTTGTGTGAACACGAGCCTGTCGCTTTCGTGTACCTGTATATTTCTCACCGTAAACTAATCGCCTGTGACAGATAGCATAATTGCTGTACTTTATCTATACTATAGCCGAAGTGGCGTCGGCATTACTTCGACGAGAAATCTTACCTACTGGACTAATCAACAGCGCTTTACTAATTATAGCAATCAGTTACACTGCGCCACGCTTACGTGTATTAATGCACGAATTGAAACGGGTGAGCTATAAATGCCCATCTGCGAGTTTTCGGTCATGCGCTTTGGATTTCATTATCTCGCAGCTGAAGTGTCGTGCTGCTTTATATAGAATCTGTAATTTCTTTCAAGTAGACAAAAAAAAAGTGCCTACTTTCAGACAACGTCCTTTTTCCATGACGCCTCGATAGCTGCATGTATACGGCTCTTCACCGCCAAGCACGTTGTTTCAATAAACACTGAATCGTAAAATTTTTCCAGATGTAGCGTATATTACGGCGTGGCACACGTCAGTCAGGCTTGCATAACGCATGATGCCTCTGTATTACGTCGTTACTTCATTTGTGTAAACGAATCGGACGAATCACAGCGCTGGATGGGCTCCTGTGTAACGTTCTGTATGCTCGCAAATAGGGAACATCGCACTATACAAACGCCCACGAGCGCGATTTCAAGTGTGTATGGGGTTGGTAAGGGACTTGGGAAGAATTTTAGGTTAGCGCGCGCAACGGCCCTGAAAGAGGGGTCTCAAGAAGGGGAAAGGAACAGAGGTCGTCCAGTGCCTCCAGTGTACGCTACCCTCGACTTGTGATAAAAGTAGAGGGGCAGTGAAAGCACTGCCCTTGTGCGTAAGGGTACTCAGAAGGAGATTTACAATCGGTCACCGAAGCCGGTCTTTAAAAGGAAACACCGCGAATCAGTGTACGCGGCCAGGGTCTAAAAACCTTAAAGCCTATACTATTCGAAATACATGTTTTAGCCAGGTGTTCCAAGCCTATAGAAAAAATAAGTTAAGTGAAAAGTCGTACAGCGTACGGTTAATAAAACTGCATGATGTTTGGGTACCTGTACAATTACTCAACAACCCTATGCACACACATCTGAGACTCAGCTAGTTGGAAAACTTGAACAGAAAATCAAACAAATTCGCTAACGTTAGCTTGAAACTTCTAAATGCATTATCATATCGTCAATAAATTTGAACATGGTCCAAACCAAATATGTATATACTGTTTTGCGCGCTTGTATACCGAATGAGTGCTGCCTCTTCGTTCATTACATTCCTGTTATTTTGTAACAGCCGCGGCACTTATGCAACGTTGACGGATGCGTCGACAGCCCGACCTATTCGCGATAAGGGCGACCTTCCTTCGCTGGCCTTGGCCGCGTGTTTTCTGTAGGCCCCATTTTTTTCCTCCTTCTTCTTTATTTCTCACTCTTTCTCTCCGGCGTGTGCTGTCGTCTTGCTGTTTCACAATATGGCGGCATTAATCGGAACCGAGCCTTTTTTTTTTCCACGCATTTCTACTGCCCCCGGATTGGTCGTGCTGATCTCCGGCATGGTGACTGACCTCCTACCACGGATGTCGAGTTATAAAATTTTACGGCCGAACTGCAGCTTTGCGAGCTGTAATATGATCGGATGTGTCTCGACGAGGCCCAGTTCGTCCAACGACACCGCCAACGTTGTTAGTTTGTTTAGAAAGGTTAGTTTACGTTGGCGCAGGCGTGATCAGGATGATGCTGATGACGATGCATGTCTCATGCGATGGTGGTCTTGTGTGACAGGACATCGTCGACTGTAAATCGTAAAAAAACAAGAATAAAAGAACACAAACGGAGTGAGTGTGCGAGATGCGCGCGCACATCGTCCTTACGAAAGCTTGAAACATTAAAAAAAACAAAAAGAAACCATTAACGGATAAGATAAAGACGGTGATCCTGGCATGCAGCGGACCTTGTGGAAAGCTTCCGCGGAGCGGCGCCGTCTGTTTGGAGAGCACAAAAATGAAGGGGGGGGGGGGGGGGGGGAAGCACATGCGTTTCTCGGCGTTTACTGATGCCTATTGAATAAGGCGGGAATGACTTTTGGTCATGGGATATGCTGAGCCACGTGTGATATGCCTGACCCCCGTATTCTATAACGCCCCTTCACTCATCGCTCCACCTTCACTTGAAAAAACCGACAGAAGCACCATCTCTAGGCAAGGAAAACCACTGCATATCAGTAATAATTTGCCGCTATTCTTGAGTTGCGCAGCGTTTTTTTCAGCCGAGCAGCGGCGCAGTGCGCAACTCTGTCAAGTGAAGGGTGAAAGTCCAGTCGAGGAGCGTTTGTGAATACGGGGGTAAGAAATGGGCAGTTCCCGAGCAGGCTCGACAAGCATGGAATGTGTCACGACGTGCGAAACGTCTTGTCGATTTCTTGACTGGTCGTATAATGCATCGGCACTGAAGCCATCGCCTTCGAGTCGTCCTAAAGTTGTATGCGAGAGACCCCATGAACTTCCGTTTATTGATTGAGTTGTCCATTTCTTTATTTAGGCATGATATACTTTAAACAAGGCTATTTTTGTCCGAGTGCTTTGTAGTGTCTGGGAGCCGCCGCGGTTCTCCACTTCTCACCTGAAGGTCGCTGGATCGAATCCCTCTCGTGGCGGTCGCATTTAGGTATAGAGGCAAAATTTCATAGATGCCCGTGTGCTTAGATTAAGGCGCACGTTAAAGTACCCCAGGTGGTCGAAACTCTCATAAACGAATCGTGGTTTTCGGACGTAAAACCGCGACATCTGTAGCGTCTTGTAAGCATGCGTTTGTACTAGTTGGTAACATGAAGTAAAATTAGTTGTTACCAAGTGTAGTTCTTACAACGGGTGTTGTAAGAACACCCGTCTAACACCCGTTTGTCGCACAGCGACGGCCGTGTTTTGGTTATGGTGAAATCATAAGCGTAATGGAGTTTGTCTTTGGGACAAAATCAAACCCATCCTGGAAATCTTACAACTCTTATATATACATGTACACGCACACGTACAAACGCACGTACGAACATACGTAAATGATGGACGAACACCCCTTCCCCCGCACCCACTTCCAAGGAAAAAAGATATTAATAATCCACCGGGCCTGCGAGTTAGTCGCAGCACAGTCACAGCAAAAGCTGGAAGAGTGGCCTAGCTCTTGTGGCGACTACTATACGAGTACACTTGCATGGTACACACTGTACGCCATAAATTGTCATAATTTTTGCTAAATAGGAAAGGAGAAGTGAGGAGCCTGCTACACATTTTTAAGACATTTAAGTGCTTTTTTTTCTAAGCTGATAACGATGAAGAATTACGGCTGAGCCCTCTGTACGAGGTTAGAAGCGCTTAACTAGCCACTCGTTGCGCAATTTGCATCATGTGACGCCTGTTTGTTATTTTACTCTTCTACTTTGCTGTATTATACATATTATGCCGCGATTTCTTGCCCGACGCGACGCCTGTACGGGGTCATTAAGGGAAGCGGTTTCGAGCACCGGCGCTATTATGTGTATTATGTCATGTGATCTCGGCTACGGATACTGGTGGCGGAAAACTTCGTACGCCATCAAAGTCGTCTGTTGGGATCTCATTACAGCGTTCGCGTAAAATAAAATAAAGGGAGGGAGGAAGGAGGAAAAAAAGGGGGGAGGGATAAATAAATATATTGGATGTTGTGGTTTGACGTCCCAAAACCACCGTATGATTATGAGAGAGGCCGTATAGTGGAGGGCTCTCGAAATTTCGATCACCCGGGGTTCTTTAATGTGCACCCGAATCTGAGCACACGGGCCTCTATCTACCATTTACGCCCCCGTCGGAAATGCAGCCGCCGCGGCCGGGATTCGATCCCGCGACCTGCAGGTCAGCAGCCGAGTGCCTTAGCCACTAGATCACCGTGACTGGTGTAATAAATAAAGATAAAGAGGTTTGAAGAAAGAAAAAAAGGCATTGGTCACGCCCATGGATAAAATACGACAAACGGCCCGTCTGTGCGTATACATAACTTCACTTCGTATAAATTAATCTTGAAACCCACGCTCGAGCATCTAGCCGCAGCGTTGTTTTCAATTGGTATATCAATTTTATTCGAAGTTGGCGAAATACACGACAGCATTTTATGCCACGGAATGCGCGGTTTAGAGAAAAAAATATATATATTCATGTATTGTGAAAGGCTTTTCCGGTGTTCTGCGAAACTTGGGCAGAAGACATTTCTAATGTTTCCAGTTTTTTTTATATATATCTTGAAATATTGCTGTAACGTACGTTCTCTAACCCCCTCCCATGCTACCCGCTCACTTGGTTCTGCCCTCTTTTTTTATTCCTCGCCATTTTTTTCTTCATCTCTCTGCAAAAGCTTTGTGGCGTTTGAGACGGGCAGCCCAGGCCAATAGAACGGTTCCGACCTCTGGCTGTCTCGCCGGAAGACGCAAGTTATTCGATTGGAACCATCTACAATTTTCACGATTTTCAATTCTGCGGCGTATTGCCGTTACGCTATCTATATACGTCACACGCCAGCCGGCTACGCACATCGTCCTCTGGGCGAGCGATAAAGGTCGCTACTGTAATTTTCGTCGCCGTCACCTGTCCCCTGTGATAAACGCCTCGCGCCGTTCTCTTAGCGCTGCGTTTTGTGTCCGAGTTGCATGTCCGTGCGTTAGCGTCCACTGCGACGCGACGCGATGTGCATGAATAGAGGCATCTCTCGGTACTCGACCGAAGAACCTTGGTGATATATGTCTGAGAGCTTGTCTCGGCGCGACAGGGGCTTCAAATGGCTTTTTATTATTTTTATTTTTTTTATTTTCACACGTTCGTGCTTTTCTAGTATATATATATATATATATATATATATATATATATATATATATATATATATATATATATATATATATATATATATATATCCGGAGTGGGAGGGGGTCACTTATACACGCTTTCACAATGCCATAGGCCGACGTCATTTTTTGTGTGCGCCGACGAAAATGTCAGACAGCGATAACACTGAAGCGGTCATTGTAACTTCGCCGCCGCCGAAACGACCCGACGAGTGGCTGAAAGAGGACCGTCAAAAACAACAACAAGAAGAAAGATACGCAGAATGCAAGTCCATATTACCGCAGTGTCCCGTGCCTTGTATGCTGCGATACTTATATTTATTTATTTATGTTCAAAGTATGTGCTCGGACTTCAAAGCTTGCAGTCAGCGATTCAATCAAACAGCTAAGAGGAGCATGGGAATTGAAAACCACTGGCATTGTGTTCGCTTATTTCTGTCCCGTATGTCACGGTTGCTCCGTCTTCTGTTTACGTAGAGGAAGAAGAGGAAGGAACGACAGCCCTGCGCACGTGCGTTCGTGTCAGACTATATTATAGGAATTTGTAAACACGAAAATCTTGCGGTGTCGGTGAAGTCAGTGAGAAAGACAAACTCCTTTTCGGTGTGTGTGTGTGTGTGTGTGTGTGTGTGTGTGTGTGTGTGTGTGTGTGTGTGTGTGTGTGTGTGTGTGTGTGTTGCGCGCGTAATAAACTTTGGTTATGTCTAAAGGCTGCAACGTACAAATACGTAGAGCAATTTCATTAATGCCGCTGGTACAGCTTTTCGTCAGCTCCTCCTCGCGCATTGTTGCGACCGGGGTTTCCAGACACCGGAGGTCCGGGATGAAGTTGTCGAGGCAGGAGGAAGAGAGACTTGAAGAGGGTTTATTTACAATATGTACATTGCGAACTCCCTACACGGTGAGCTCTCAAACGTGGCAGGCCTCTACATGTCTCCTAACATAGCGCTACATGGTGCTTGGTTCTACATGGTTCTGCTCGGTTCTGCTCTCGAAAAAAAGCACCCACGAATGAGCCGTGGGGGCTCATTATAAAGGGTCTGTCCTCCCCAGATCCCTAGATCGGGGACCGCGTACAGAGGGCACCGTCCAACCACGGATCACACATTACCCGCGAGGGTGACGAGCACGCACGGTCCACGTGAACGTTCAAAATTGAAGTGTGGTCACTGCACGGCCATGTGGCACGAACGTGGCTCCTCCTCGTCAAGGGGTGTCGCTGGGCGAGGGGTCTGAAGTTGATGACTGCATCCATCGAAAGGGCCGCCGTAAACAAGCTTCAAATGGTCGCCGAACGACTCGTTCAATTAGCGGGACGATTTCCGGCCGCCGCCGCCGCCGTCATCTTCCAAAGAAGAAGCGGCACTTGTGGTCTCCCGAACTGCTCACGGTGTCGTGGCGGCAAGACGCCGCACCCTCCGGCCAGGGGGGAACAATACATGGCGGACACAGGCCGCCAGCCCGTTTGGCGACTAAAAAAGGAACATCAAAAGGAACGCCGATCCATTGTCAGACCTGGCGCCGGTCCTAACAGTAGGCAGCCGGTCGTTCGGTTACTTGTTTGAAGATTAAAGGAGCGCCGCTCCCTCTTCCGCTCTGGCGCCGGTCACAACAGCTCGTCCGCCGGCGGGAGAAGCGACCTGAGGGTGACCAGCTGCACAGGTTGCCCGAAGTGTCGCTGTGTAGTGCTGTCTTCCAGGCCACTGCTGATGACGCTCAGCCAAGGACTCTTTCCCTCTCGCTCCTTGTGGCTCCCCTCTGGGAAAAGCATTCATACACACCACCACAGGCACGGGAGAGCACCCTGCCCGCACTGAGACACGTCGAGTCCGACAAATTATCCAAAAGCAACCTTACTTAAGCGGTATTACCAAACACAAAGCAGCAATCGGGACGTTTCTCTGAGGTTTCACCAAAACTCCTAATCCCGATCCGATAATAATCTTCCCATCAAACTGCTTTCAAGAAAACTAACTGTCAAGTGATGCGCTCACCGTGGCATACCCGAGTGCTTGCGTGAGCAATCCGCCGTAACCCACCAGGTATCATACTCATAAAATAAAGCATTTTACTTCACGCTATCTTTTAGTTCCCGAAATTTAGTGCCGCCAAAGCCAGTCGTCAATTCCTTTTGAGAAGACGAAAGCATAACTGCCGTGCTGCACCTGCATTAGGAACATCTTTATTATATATCCGCAAACGCACATCACAGTGCTCCTGCCTGGATGAGATACCACCTAATCGTTCCCTTGCTGTTGCCACTTTCACAAAGCATACATATAAACTCACGAGCTAGCTTTTCTTACACACCGGACACATGCGAACAAAACATTAAATGAACAACAAAAAAAAGTTTCGCATGAATCCTGAAAAATCTCGCAAGCAATAACTTTGCGTCTCTACGCTCAGTCATAATTAGTTCATAACGTTGCTCCTGCTCATTTACACGTATCTACCATGACGCAGGCTCCTATGCGTGTCGTTTATGCAATCGCACAACGCTTACCTTAGCTAAACGTACAACGCCCAAGAAATGAACAAAACCAAAATTGTGTTACCTAAACACTATTTGGTAGACGAGATTCTTAAAAAACACATTAAAATCCAAAACAACTTAAACAGTCAAAAGCAAATTTCAAAACAAAATAAATCCACTAATGACCATCGTCAAAAGCTCACGGATGTCTACTCCTTTTTGGGACTAACGCGCGGTGTCGCGTCCTGTGGGTCTTTCTAGGCGAACGGGAAATGGAACAATGGCAAAACCCATTCGCTTCGCCTCCGACCCCCGCAAAGCTCTGCGCTGACAACCTGCGTTCTTACTCTCGCTGAGTACCTCGCACTCCCGCAGTCCATCAAACATGCCGTCGATAGAGCGACGAAAGGGTCTGCCTTTCTACCCAACGTGCTTTTTTTTTTTTTTCGTTTTGTCCGGCGGCTCGGACGCATACAAACCAACTCCGGTGCCGATGACAAACGCCTAATTCTGTACGCTCTAATGCGTGTCACTATCCTTCCAATAGATCTATACAACGTATATAGGCTACCAAAATGATAGAGCGCTAACGAAAACAAGGTACAAACGAGTTATTTACAAAATCACAAAAACAAACAAAATGTTCCTTTCAACAGTCCCGAGTCGACGTTTTCCGAGAGGCTAACAGCTGTTCGCAACAACTCTGAGTCGAACTCGCGGTGGTCGCGCCCGGAACGATTTTCTCGAGAAACGGGGTCTACAACACGCGTCAATCGCCCTGCTACCGAACCCCGCGACGTTCCTCGAAGCCGACTTGCTGTCGCTTCCTGCCCCTCGAAAACCACCGACTCTTTTGCCCCGCACCCCGTCCAATGCACCGCGAGAACAACGGAAGGGTCTCTTGCCCTTCGACCACTTACGCACACCATGCGCTTCTCTTTTCTTTGTTCTCTGGCCGCTTGGACGCTTGCGATACGGCAACTTTCTTGAAATTTCGCTCCGCCATTTGAATACATTCCTCAAACGCGTCGCGATTTCTGCCTGCCTGTTTTTACGGCGCTTTCTCCGTTTTGCACGTCTCTTGGTGCCGTCTACGGAGCCTTTCGCCCATCTCTGATGCTCACCAGCACCCACATGCTCATCTGATTTTTCGCGCGGACTGTCTGGATAATTGCCTAGCAATCTCTCCTTCAAACACTGCCGCGTACGATGCGCTTTTCTTTTCCGGCGGTTCGGACGCACACGATACAGACCCGTCAGAGATGACAACGGCACTTTTCTCGCGATTTTACCACGCCGTTTGAAACCCTTACTCAAACGCGTTGTGCTCATCTCGAGCTTTGCCTTATTGTTGCCCTTCGGACGCTTTCTCCCCTGTGCACGCTTCTTTGTGCGGACCTGGGAGCCTTTCGTCCTACTCTGACGTTCTTCATCACCGATATGCTCCTCCGCCATCTCGCGCGCCCAGTCCTGATGATTGCCTATCAGTTCATCGTAAGACCGCGGCCGCGTAGATTGCGCACTTCTGTTCCTTACTCTCCGGCCGCTCAGACGCCTGCGATTTAAGCCAGTCAGAGAAGACAACGGGCCTTTTCTCGCAAATCCGCCACGCCGTTTGAAGGTCCTCGTCAAACGCGCCGCGCTGATCGCGAGCCTTGCCGCGCTTCTGTTTTTCGGACGCTTTCTCCGTTTGGCACATTCCTTGGTGCCAAACCTGGAGCCTTTCGTCCGCCTCTGACGCTCATCAACATGGTCTACAGGGCTGCAAGGTTCGATGGAACACTCTGTTAATCTTAACTTCGTTTCCCCCACCACGGAACCCTCACACCCTGCTGTGACCGCGAGCTCTTTTCCCTCAGAATGGGTTAAAACCTGTTCCATTCCCTTACAGGCACTAGCCTTCTCTTTGGCCTCAAACGGCACCGCCGCTATATCTACAGATATCAGACCCGCAGCACTCTCTTCGGCCCTAAACGGCACCGCTGCTGAAACGCACCGTTCGTGCGGTACATCTGCAAATTTCTGACCTGTAGCCCTCTCTTCGGCCTTAATCGGCACCGCCGCTACGTCGCACCGTTCGTGCACTTCATCTACAGATGTCTGACCTGTAGCCTTCGCTTCGGTCTTAAACGGCACCGCCGCTACATCGCACCGTTCGTGCGCTACATCTATGGATTGACCATTCTGCTGCAATGCCACCAATTCACAATTAAGCCTTTCTATCTCTTCATCTAATTCCTGCATCCTTTTTATATGTTCTTCATGCCTGCGCTCAGCTTCCAATTCCTCCTGGCGCCATCTTTCCTTTCTTTGCGCCCTTTGTACTTCCTCCTTCTGGTCCAATAAGTACATATTCCCGAAGTGCTCGATTTCCTCATTGTCACTATTGCTTTCGAGAATCACTTCGCGGAGTTTAGAAGCAGGCATATCATCATTAAAATCTAGCTCCAGATCCCAACACAGGTTCAGCAGGTTCTCTCTCGTCAATCTCGTAAGATCCATGGCGACTACTTTGCTTTGGCTCAGCTGTGACAAAACACAAACCCACCAGCGCTTCAATTCTGGGTCTAGAGAAATTGAAGCCTGGCAAATCTCACAGCGGAGACCACAAGCTTAAGCACCCAAGTAGCACTACGTGGCCAACATCCCTCTCTACTTTTTCTTGTTAATTTTTCACTCCTGCTTTTTACAACATCCTAAAATTTAACCCGCAACGTACCCTTAGAAATTTTGAAACATTACCCCTTGTTCCTATTGAATCATCTAAGCTTTCCTGCTTTAGCGTACTTGCTCAGATAATCATCCAGTGCTGCCTTGTGCTGAGATAACAACCACAGTGGCCAGGCAGTTGTTGGTCATATCTATCTTTTAACGAATTTAGGCTAAAAGACTCGATATATCTCAAGCACAAAGCCAGGCACTCACCCCATTACGTGCGGTGGTGGTACGCTGCTTCGATCCCGCCGAGTTCCAGGGCTTTCGGCTGGCCTCCGGTACATGTCGCTCTCCGTCGCAGACTCGTATCCCACCGCTGCCAACCAGTTGTTGCGACCGGGGTTTCCAGACACCGGAGGTCCGGGATGAAGTTGTCGAGGCAGGAGGAAGAGAGACTTGAAGAGGGTTTATTTACAATATGTACATTGCGAACTCCCTACACGGTGAGCTCTCAAACGTGGCAGGCCTCTACATGTCTCCTAACATAGCGCTACATGGTGCTTGGTTCTACATGGTTCTGCTCGGTTCTGCTCTCGAAAAAAAGCACCCACGAATGAGCCGTGGGGGCTCATTATAAAGGGTCTGTCCTCCCCAGATCCCTAGATCGGGGACCGCGTACAGAGGGCACCGTCCAACCACGGATCACACATTACCCGCGAGGGTGACGAGCACGCACGGTCCACGTGAACGTTCAAAATTGAAGTGTGGTCACTGCACGGCCATGTGGCACGAACGTGGCTCCTCCTCGTCAAGGGGTGTCGCTGGGCGAGGGGTCTGAAGTTGATGACTGCATCCATCGAAAGGGCCGCCGTAAACAAGCTTCAAATGGTCGCCGAACGACTCGTTCAATTAGCGGGACGATTTCCGGCCGCCGCCGCCGCCGTCATCTTCCAAAGAAGAAGCGGCACTTGTGGTCTCCCGAACTGCTCACGGTGTCGTGGCGGCAAGACGCCGCACCCTCCGGCCAGGGGGGAACAATACATGGCGGACACAGGCCGCCAGCCCGTTTGGCGACTAAAAAAGGAACATCAAAAGGAACGCCGATCCATTGTCAGACCTGGCGCCGGTCCTAACAGTAGGCAGCCGGTCGTTCGGTTACTTGTTTGAAGATTAAAGGAGCGCCGCTCCCTCTTCCGCTCTGGCGCCGGTCACAACAGCATCTACTAAGTACCTTACCCTTACTTTTGCTTCCACTGTATCGCAACCTCTGCAGGTCATTACGTTGCTTTGCAGAGCACGAGGAACTGGGTTCGAGTCCCGATCGCGTTAGTCGCATTTCGATTGGCACGAAATCTAGTCTTCATTAAAAAAAAAGAGTCCCGGTTAGTCTAAACTGATCCCGCGTCGCATAGTACGGCGAACATAACAGTCGTATCTTAGCTGCTGCTCATAAAACTTGAGAAATTTGTTTTGAGAAATCATCCGACTCTGTCAGCATCAACTTTGCGTCCAGCGAGAGTGACACTTGATCAACACATCTCGAGCTAGTTGGCCGTTCATCACCACAAGTCAAGTGCAGCGCACGCTTCACGAAGACAGATACAAGGGACAAGAGGCTTAGTGCGTGCGCCTCGTGTTTCCTGTGTCTATAATCGTGGAGTGCGTACTGAATTTGTTCAGGAAAAGCTGCAGTACAGATACCGCCTTCTTATGGGATTTAGTAGAGCGTACTTTTGCATTTTTTTCCTACGTATAACGCTGATCGTCCTCTTTCCTGGTGTGTAGGCTTCGCGCATAGCGACAATGTGCATGGGAGAAGCCCACCGCATGCTCTCTTGTGGGGGTGACTGGTTTTTGCTGGCGAAGTTGCCGTGCCAGCAATAAAGCTCTTTCCATCCGACTCGACTTAGCCAAGAGTATACCGTTGACCGAGCGGTGATTTAGACCGCAACGCAAGTCCTAGCTTGCGCAAATTTCTATGTTGTCCCACTGGTCTCGCTTTCGTTTTGATTCTCAAATGCGGAACGTACTCCTCCTGGCGCTGAGTTTCTTTTTTGCATTGGCTAACGTAGTGTCAATCCAAAAAATTTCTGCCGCCTAACAGACGCTATGGGTGAGCGATGGCTGCTGTACCGTCAGGGGCGGCGCCAGAGGGGGGCAAGGGTGGGCTGGAGCCCCCCCAAAATTCTCGCCTGCCCCCCCTATGCCCACCCAAGTGCCCGGAAGCTTATATTGAAAACCTAGTAGGAGCAGAGCTAGCTTGCCCCCCCAGAGGAACTCACTTTTCGTGGTTGCCCCCCCAGTAAAAACATCCTGGCGCCGCCCCTGTGTACCGTGGTCAGGAACCGTTATTGAAAAATTGTGGGCGCGTTTCTCCGTGTGAAGAATCTACTATTTCGTAGGTTAAACAGCCTGATGTTATCGCATGTGCCGTTACGTCTCAGCTTCATATTATATTGAAACCTTACTTTATTTCTTTTAATTCTATGATCTTTTTTTGTATACAGAGATTACATATCAAACTCCGACATTTCTGAAGTATGACGCAGTGGAAGCTGACACGATTGCGAGCTCCGACAAACGTTCATTAGAAAAATGAATGCGCGCAAATTATTTTTGTCTTTGTGCTTACTAATCGGGCCCAGTCCGTTCAGTGGCGACAGCTACAAACACGCACATACACGAACCCTGTCATCATGCACCACATATATCCTGACGTCTATAGTTCTAATCTATGCCAGTACTGTACCACCAGAGCCACTCTCGAACATATCCTATGGGCACGTCCAGCATTAGTCAGAAATTCTGGGGTCGCGGCCTCCAATGAAGACCTTCGGGCGCGTTGGTGGACTGCGGTGCTCAGTTCGGGCCTGGACAAGCAACTTTAGGCAATCCAGCAGGCCAAGGAAGCTGCCGGGAGACACGGTCTCTCCGTTGGCCCCTAGGTGGGAGACCATCCCAGCAATCTGCCGGAAATTAATAAAGTCTATCTCTCTCTCTTTGTGCTTACCTGTCCGGAGACACTTATATTATACTACGCGGCGCGCTTTAACTGACTCGTTCGCCAATTTGTCTCAACCTCCAATGAGTCTAGCCTATAGCGAAGCTGTCCAGAGTCACGAGCGAGATGAAATTACCTTCACTAAGACTGATCATGCGCGAACGAATTTTTATTCGAGTATTTTATGCGGGCCGCGTTAATTAGAAACGGAGCGGCGTCTGCTGCCCCCGTCTCGCTGCGCGTGAGGAAATCGCTCTCCCGCGGCGTTATAGGTATACATACGGGCTCTGAGAGCAGTGGAGCCCGGGCTCCGTGTCGTAACCTGGCCTCTATAGTAGGCTGACGTGGGAGAGCAAGACTTGCGACACCACTCGCCGCTGATGTAGCGAAACAGGGGGTAAGCGTTGTTATGAATTAGGAGACGAAGTGCAAAAGGGCTGACTGCCAGGGGGACTGCAAAACCGAGGCGTTCTCTCATCGCAGGCCTGCCAGTACCTGTTTGTCAATCTGTGTAGCAACTGGGATGAAAGAAGGCGGTAGCTGAGGCTGGCTCTTCGCGCAACAGCCCCGCGGAGCGGGCGAAATGACTCCGGGGTTTCGTGCTTGCTTTGGCCACCCTCGCGCGCCCAGAGGAGGCGGCTGTTGATAGGCGCCCCTCTCGGAGACTCGTTTTCGCTAACCGACGTTGCCCTTTCAACGTTGCTACTGCGTCGTCCCGCTCAACGTTCGTGTGGTTTAACTTGTAGTTCACTTCGCTTCTTTATTCTGTCGTTTATATCTGTGTGGCGTTTCACACTCGCTGGAGGAGAAGCGCGAGCAATGTATGATGTGTATTAAACGCTGTTCATTGTCACGCTTAGGTTGGTTGATGTTAATAAGAGCCGACAGGGGTTTCGTGCCGAAGCTGCTAGTGCGGCAAAATAATCGCTCGATACAGGCGCGTCTGCCATGCGTGCTTGCACTTATTTGTGTTGTTCAACTTTGTTATTTCTCTTACGTTTATTATTAAAATGCTTTTTTGGTTGTCTTCCACTCGCTATCTGTAACACGTTATTGTTGTAGATGCTGCCATCTAGTACAAGCCAGGCGAAGGGTGATCGTGTGTGCTCCAGGTGCGCGTGGCTGGGCTCCTAGGTTAGAACGTGGTTCTGGAATAAACCCGTGTCCACGTAACCCAGCCTCCTGCCTTCTCGCTCGTGCCTGATGACTTCAACAGTTATGAAGTGGGATAATTATTGACTTAACTTCGCTGCCGCATTTACTCGCAAATGAGAACTTTACCCGAAATGCTGACTATTGATGGTTCTTCTTCGCCAATGTCGGCTATCTGCTGTACATAGAACATTGTCTTTATTAGATCTCTTTCCAGTGGTCGAGTTGGTTATCAGGCTTTGGAATGACAAATTCTGAAGGCTGTTTGTCCAAATCTTTCGTGGCATTTGCTTGCCTGCTAGTTTTTTAGTACTGCAGGATACTACCGAATAATAATAATAATAATAATAATAATAATAATAACTCAGGTATTGCGGCCCCAAAGCACGATGATGTGATTGAGAGGCGCCGTAGTAGGGGGCTCCGGAAATTTTGACCGTCTGGTGTTCTTTTTTAACGTGCATGCACAAACATCGAACAGCACACCAATCTCCTATCCACTCGTGCACTAGCTAAAAAACCGGCGGGTAATTGAAACGTTAACGTTAAGACAGATGTCGGGCAAGGGAAAATATTACATTAAAATAAAAGTAGCTAGAGAATCGTATTTTGATTATACATAAATATTAAATGAGCAAACAATTCTTATGAACAAAAAATAGCAGCTTATACATGAGTAAAATATTGTTGCTTCACTGTAGTGCCGAATACTTTTTGCTGATCAGTCTATTCTCATAAGTATTGTAATCTTCTTTCCTTGGTATCAAAATAGTAGTACTTCGTTAGAACTACCCTGTTCTTGGTCAATCCCACAGCGTGGCTGTGTGCCACAGTTTCCAGGCTCTTCTTCTTCAAGAAGAAGTAAACTGCAGTCTACTGGTGGCCAGACGTGCATGCGTATTCTGTTTTTTTTTTCTGTAGGGATGTCCGCTCTATTGTCTTCGAATACGTAAAAAAATATTACTGTGTTAATCTACTTTCACCTATTCTTATTCTTGGTTTTCCGTTGTTACTCTTGTCAACAATCTGTTGTTACTTTTGTCAGGAGTTCAAATAAAGTATCGCATTCATTCATTTCGTCGGGAGGCTCGGATGGTCTGACCGTTTGTTCATTTTAAGCATTTTCATTCATTTTGTGTTTTATTTTTAAATTAGAGTTCCAGCTTGATTTCATTTCACAGACCTTTACTTGAAACATCCTGCCGCCGAGTTCTTGGCCTATTACCCTTTGTGGGTGAGCGCCATCGATACGAGGACGCCATCATCATCATTATCATCCTCATCTTACGCTTCTTTTTGTATACAACACACAAGGCCCGCAGACACGTGCGCCTCCCTCAATGAAGCAGCAACGAACTAGGGTGAATGTGTGTTCGGTCGTGGTGCATGGGACGTGCGCAGCTGGCATCTTGGCGTGTTGTTCAGCGCTGGCTGGGGCCTCCAAACAAGAAAGGGAAAGAAAGTTGTCGATGGAGAAGTGGTGGCGTGCTGATCGCTCGGTGTCCGGCAGCCCTTCTCGTGTCGACGGCAACGGCGTCTCCAGCAATTGCAGCAACAGCAGCAGCAGCATCCGCGGAATCGCGATGATGACCGCTTCGCACGAATCAGTTCTATCTTGCAGAGGAAATCGAGGGAAGCAATTGGTTGGTTTCCTGTGTCCGCATCTCTACAGCCTTCGGTCGTCTCGGGAGAAAGGTCGATACGTGGAGCGGGCGTGTAGCGCACAACAACGCTTGGCCCTTTGTGCAGAAAATGTTCGACTCCCGTTAATTCGGTGGTTTTTTTTTTTTTTGAGTTCGCTACAATTTAATGGAAGGAAAACTGTTCTTTTTTTTTCGAACGCAATAAGGGGGACTCGTTTGATTCGACCCTCACCAGCTTCTTTTCTCTTTTTCGCCCAATGATTACGCGCTAAAACCACACGAGTTCCGGCTGATATGATGTATTCTGGCTCAATAGGCATTCTGTCTATAAGATCATTCGTAGCTTTGAATGTTTAGTTGAGCAGCTAGTTTATTAATAAAGAAACCTTGAATCAGGGGATTAGCCATGGTGGGGAAACATCTGGCCCGTGCACCCCCTTCCCCCCCCCCCCCCCAATTTTTTTCGCCATGGCATACAAAGCGAAAAACGACCATTTTAAGAGAATGCCCTTCCTGAAATAAAGAATGACACCCCCCCCCCCCCCTTTGCCGAAAAAAAATTGTGGCTACTCCCCTGCCTTGTATCGTTCGAAATTCTGAGTTGGCGACCCTTGTTCGTCAATTCAGACTCTTGTTTGTCAGTCGGGGCCACGGTAGAAGTTAAGTAGCCAAAGTTAATAACGCGACAATAACAAAAGCACATTCAGCATTCTTGTAATTAGGCAAAATCAAAACTAGGTACTGTTACTTGGTCGTCGATATAACGTTAATGATTAAATAGCCACAGTGGATGACTTTCGTCGTCCGCTGCGATGGAACATTGCTCATGCTCGGCTGCTGACCTGGTAGTCGGGGGTTCGGCGCCGGCCATGCATGGTGGTCGCATTTCGGGGGAGGCACTTGTACGTTCAAGAACACCAAGATGGTCGAAATTTCCGAAACTCTCCTCTACGACGTCCCTCATAATCATATATTGTGGTTCTGGGACGTAAAATCTCAAATATTAAATTAATCAATGAAGTTAGTGATAGTTTATTAGTTAGTATTAGTCGTCGATGTAATTAATATTCATGGTGAAATAGCCACATCGAGTGACTCGTCTTTAGTTGTCCAAGGTAAAGGCGTAAGGGACCGTGCGATCCTAATTTTTTTTTCTATGAGTATTCGTCCTTGCAGCTTTATTCCGTCGTTAAAACCGCTTTATTATTATAATTTAAAAGCCGCGAAAGGGAAGCAAGGACAGGGACACTAAGACGTTTGTCTGGTCCGTTAACTAACCAGCGTTGGAGGAAACGGAGAAGTGGGTGAAAAGTCGGAGAATGCTCGTCTTCTGACGGTGACTTGTTGACCTCAAGTCTGTGTTATCGACGCACATGGTTGTGGTTCAAGAATTTTTACGTGGACCCTGGACTATGGCCGACTGTCTCGAGTTCAGCCGACCAAATGCTATAGCTTAAGCAGGTTTCGTATGTTTTTCGCTTATTTCTCAAAACTGTCACTGTTATAGTTTTCATACGTAACTCCCTCAGTATTGTTATGAATTCGGGTTTGATGACATCCCACCGCTGCCACGACTGTTAGGAATTCGCTGTGTTGTGATGGTAGCAGTAGCCGAGAGCGGCGAGTAGTCGAACGGACTTCGCTGAAGCCTTCGCCCAGAGGCGTAGTAGGAAGGCAAACGTTTTGTAAAACAAAACAGGTAGCAACGTTTATAGCAGAAGTTTATCGTTTGTACAGAGCCAGCCAGCACGATGACGTCGGCTGGGGCGAAAATTCTCAAACATCGGGCCGGCACGGCCTCAAATCACGTTTTGGTCTTTTCTCTGAGACCAATTTCCGGGGCTCGGCGGAGGAGGCGCAGCTTTCCCCGTAACTGCACGGTGGCTCGGCGGGGGAGGCGAAGCCTTGGCCGGTACTGCACGTGGCTCGGCGGCGTCTTCGTGGAAGGTGGCGCTGGGAGGGGGGGGGGGAGAGAGAGAGAGTTTGTTGGAACTGCACTCGTTCTTGTGGGAAGAGTCGCTCCCGAACGAGGACCATGCCTCGGGCATACCAGTATTCAACAAAATGCGCTTTTTTATTTTTTATTTTGTCACTTTTGTGTTACGTCTCTTTGACCAGCCCACGTGTGGGATTTCATGCATGCCGTTATTTTCTGTGGCCTTTGAAATGTGGTTGCGTACTTATATTGGCAGCATACCTTAGTTGGCGCGCTGAAGCCGACAGATTCTATTGACGCACATGTTTTCCTGGGGATGTAAAAACGATTTGCAGTTTTATTATCCACTTATCCTTTTTGTTGTTTGCTTACTTTTAGTGCCAGTTGCTTTCCCTTTCTTTTGGTAAATAAAAAATGCGATTCTCGCAATGCCACCTAATTCATTGCTGTTATCATAAGCTTGGTTGCATTATTGTTGTATGTGTGTGATGATTGGAATATTGTATGCTGTGTGATGCTTGGATTGATTGCCTTACTGCCTGTACCATTCCTGCTTGGGCTCCATGCCTGCAGTATCTTGTAAAAAAAATAAAAAAATATTGAAGTAAATATAGGCGGCGCCTATGCGCCGTAGGATGGCGGGGCGCGTGTTTTGATATAGTTAATGGTGTATCTAGTGCCTCCTTCGTCATGGCAACGCGGCAGAAAAAGCTCCGCGCAAACTCCGCACCCGTTCCAATTGCGTCAGTGGGTCTTTATAAGTAGGGCATCCTGTTTCCTATCGCGACGTGACGTGACGTGACACCTGAGCGTTTTCCAGGACGCGTGGTGTATTTTTACGTTCGCGCGCGCGCCATCGAGCTTTTATCGCACAGGTTTAATCTTTCGTCCTGGTACGTTTTTCGCGAAATCTTGGACTGCTTCCTGCTAACCATGTGCTGCCTGAAGTGCTGCATCTGCAGCAGCTGGAACGCGCGGGTCGATCCTGATTCTCTCAACTTTATGCTTTCACTTCGCAAAAACAATCTTCTTTATGGTCTCCTTTTCTTCTCCGAAACTGCGGAATAACGCAATTCAGTACACCAGGGGTCGGCAACCTTTTGAGGTGGAGGACCCATTTAAACGAAGCCAACACAGCGGTGGGCCGAAGGGAGGCAAAGAAGGGAAGAGGTGGAAAGGGAGGGGGAGAAGCTTCGCAGGCAAAGCGTTAGTATCCGGCGAATTGACAATATTTAGTTAACTACAAAAGAAGCCACGAAACGTCGAAACCGGAAAAGGCAGAGCAGCAGAAACTTAGACAAAGATCAGAGACGTGTTTTTGTTTCTGCTGCTCTGCTTTTTCCGATTTCAACGTTTTGTGGCTTCTTTTGTTGTTAACTAAGTATGTACCAACTTGCCCAGCAAGCAACTCTCCTAAATTGACAATAATTTGCAACACTGTATCCTGCTTATTTCACGCTTATTTTCGCGCTTATCACGCTTATTTTCAGCACTCAAGTCAGAAAGCTGCAATTGAAAACATTAAGTTACGAGCGGAAATTAAATTTTAGGTGAAAACTGCCATGTCGGCCTTCAGATATGAAATGACAAGGGAAAGGGTAGGATAATGGGGAGGGGGCGCATAATACTACCCTGCCAGTTGCAGCATACCGACCCCTGCAAAATGCGCCACGATTGTCTTAACTCTGTAATGGAGTTTGGAGCTTATGTCTCACTTTCTGTCTAAAGGTTATACTGCTATTCCGTGCAGTCTTATCGTTTCCATATCGTATACCGTTATCTCGCATTATAGTGTGCGCTAGCTGCTCATTTTGTGTGCGTGCAGTTGGCGTCAGAAGTTTAGAGACCGCTATGTCTGAGAAAACTGAATTTACCAACAATTTGCGACTGTATTCGGTTGAACTGCACAGTACAGGCGGCGTCACCGCATTTTGGAAAAGGTCGGTAATACTCGCAAGGCTGCCTGCCGAAGCAGCGGAAATTTTAAGCTTTTTCTTGTCTCATGGTTTTTAAACACTTTACATCATATGTATGTATGTATGTATGTATGTATGTATGTATGTATGTATGTATGTATGTATGTATGTATGTATGTATGTATGTATGTATGTATGTATGTGTGCATACATGCATGCATGCATGTATGTATGTATGTATGTATGTATGTATGTATGTATGTATGTATGTATGTATTTAGTACTTTCACTGTAAAGAACATATAGGCGGAGTCGCTAACGACTGCATAGCAAAAGTGTGTCTCAGGAATCGAACATTTAAAATCTACCTCAGAAATTGATTGCGGTTGGGCTCGGTTTAACATTAACGAGTGGGAGGATTGTATCGTTGGCCCCGCGAAAACGTCCCGCCCGAGGCGCATGTTTTAAAGGCTTGTAATGAAGTGAAGGACTACTTCGAAGTTGGGCTACAACTAATGGGAGGACCCGTGCCAAGCTCGTTGGCACGGGTCCTCCCAGACTTTTAATTGCTAGCCGCCGCGAACTGGGTGGAAAAACACTGCCGCAAAAACTTTCTCCATCCGGGAAACTTAAGGACGTGCAACGAAATCGACGGTTTCTGTGCTGTGTTTACGAAGATGATAGGCTTCCAGCGAGACATTGGGCTGTTTGTATTGGGCTGGGTAAGATAGACCGCTGTAGAACAACAGAATGGGCACTCTTTCTTTTTTATTGATAAATCGGGTCGCTGCAGCGGCTCCCTTGTTTACGTTGGCGAGGAGAATGAGTTTTGGATTTCGCCTCGAAAGCTTTCCACGATGCCCCGTGTAGTTCAATTAAGAATGCTATTAGAGTTTGTGAGCAAACACTGAAAACGTAGCAGAACTCGTCAAACGTTCAATTTCTGCTATTGTTTGTGATCGAGTTGTTGCATCTCATTTTGTACGTGTTTCGTAAGAGAAATAATGACGTCGGCGTGAACTTATTACGCTTTCGAAGTTCGTCACCGCCTCCGAGTCGTTTCTTTGTGTTTCTGAGGAACTTGCACGTGTGCAAACAGTGAGGATTGCCTGAGAGTTAATACGCACAGGATTGTAAGGCGATGTGAATCAATAGCGAATACAAGGCTATGGCAAGCAATCCCGGTTGTTTATTGTGCTAAACAAAAAAATGCATTGTTGAACTATGTGGTACGTCCAAAATATGGGGTGAAAGTGTTGGGCTGCTTGGATCTATAGTGTGCATGATTATGAGGGATTTTCTTATGTGTACCGTGTGGGTTCAAAAATTGAGGAAATCGAACTGATAAAATACGCTTTACATCTAAATGCGTTACTCATAAAACCTGCACACATATGGCTGGTCTTTTGCGTCAACCGCGCACCTGCGTACGTCTGTCATCGAGTGCTGAGAGGCACAAAATTAAAATCCGCGTGCGCTATGCTCTTAATCAGTGGCGTAGCGATGGGGTAGCACACTGGGCGGCACACCTGTATACACGTAGGCGTCGCTGATAGCACCGTACGTGCGGCACGCGCTCCCATACTCTCGACTGTATACATCGTTAAGTGGATGTATTTGCTTTTTTGCCGGTACACCCATTGATATGCCGTTGTAAACAGTAAAGCTTCGCCGGCAGAGAATCCAAGCAACACAGCTGCCAAGTCTCGGACAGCCGCGTAAACGCCGTCGAGAGCTGCACAGACGGGAAACGGCTGCGCCCGCACTAATATAGACCCGCACCCTGTCGGAAGACATCAGCTGAGGCCAAGCCGAAGCCAAGCCTGTTTCCGTCACTGCTCTTTTTTTTCATGCTCCGGCCCCTTTCGCTTCTAATCACTCGACATAGACTTGCAGCGCGGTTTCCTTGAGCGAAAGGGTCGACGCCTCTACTTTTGCAACGCGTTCGTGGAGCATTGCGGATGCTCGCCGGAATCCACGCGCTTTTTCTCCGTGTGTGAGGCTTATCGCAATAGACGGAGTGGGGTCGTCGCGGAGTAAACAGGTAAACACAAGTGCAGTGTATACACTCTGAGAAGGGTGCGCGAGTCCGTGGCGCGCGCCGCTCGCTCAGCTATTCTGGTAGGGGGGCGACGGAGTTGACGACGCTGGAGCCTAACGCGCTGCCAGCCAGCCTTCTTGACCCTGCAGCGCGCGAAGGCCACCCTTAACGCGCATATTTACTCCGCGCGCGCGCGCGCGCCTTGATTGTGTTTTTTTTTAATTGCTTGGTGACGTAGTGGTCTGTCAGCAAAACTGCGCTTTGACCCCCCCCCCTCTCTTCCCCTCGCACATCTTTTTTTGCGTCTCCGTGTCTTAGCCGTGGCAGGGCTACACCGCTGTAGGAATACATTGGTCTAGCCAAGATATGCCCCCGCATATCAGCTATTTACCCGAGACCAAATAGCCTTAGGCGTTGGTCGTTTATGGTGCTTTGATCGAAGGTGTCTAATCCGTGCCTCAACATCACGTTTGCTAACTGTGGTCACTGCAGTACGAAGGCCTCTGTCGGCGAATTTTAGTTCAGTTATTTTGCCCGCTAAGTCCCGAGGCTACGGAATATCCGATCGTATATATCAGAGCGCCTTTTCCTGTGTAACACTTCCAAATACCTGTCCCTTTTCCAGGCATCGATTCGTCTACTCTTGAGCATTGATCGCGGTGGTTGCGTAGAGTCTCCAACGAATATTCCTCCACACCCACCTCGTAAAGAGAGAGAGAGGGCTAAGGGAAATTCCTGGAGATCCAGCTGGCGAGCGCCTGCACGGTTTTTTACCCTACATTGGAACTTGGTGGGGCGTAGAGAAGGAAGAAATGTGAAACGGAGAAGGAGTTCGCCCTGTGCACAGAAGGATTCTCATAAGGACCGCAATCCAATTCAACACTGTGGTCAGTGTTTCCCTGGCGTACATGATTTAAGCCATTCTGCGATTTCGCTGGAAGACCGCCACCTTACTGGCCTGCGAAAGAAATCTCCTAGCGCTCTCGAGAACTGTTAATCTATGCGAACGAATAACGGCCGGAATCGTCCCCCTTGCTTCTACTCTGTAGAATGGATGTATGGCATTTGTTATTTCTTTTGCTGTCACGTTTTATCAGGTTTGTAGTGGGTCAGTGAGCTTGAGAGAAAGAGAGAGAGAGAGAAACGCTGCTCGCGACGCTTTGCGAGAATGCACAGTCGACTTAACACGATGCATTGCCCCACGAAGCGCGAAACAGGCGCTGGGAAGACGCGCGTTCTATTTCGGTTGCTGCTGTTTACGTTCCTGTCACGCGCCGGAAAATATTGCGTACGTGTTGGCATGCAAGCCTACATTGCAGCTGTGCGTTCGAAGATGCTGAACTCTGCGGATGGAAACTCTGGTATATATCCCAGCAGACATTGAAAACTGCTGTTTCAATGATGAGCGATGTCGTTGGCACGATCCCTCAGTCGCGTGACTGCGCAGCTGTTTGGCGATGGCGTTGTGGGTTTAGCCTCTGCTGCGATCAAACAATATGTCGGCGCGTCACTGTGACGGGCATTCTTGACAACATGTGTCACGCTTGTGAGATGTGCGGCGGGGACGCGCGCATGCGCTGTATGTAAAGTTGGGTCGAAATTACGAGCACGTAGTTCGTCGCACCTTAACCATGGATCCAGTTGACGAGCTTCACAAGCGTTGATCCCGTTTGGGCAAACAGTTATGCAACCTATGTTGATGATTGATGTGTGGTTTTAACGTCCCAAAACCACCATACGATTACGAGAGGCGCCGTAGTGGAGGACTTCGTAAATTTTGACCACATGGGGTTCTTTAACGCGCGCTTAAATCTGAGCACACGGGCCTACAGAATTTTCGCCTCCATTGAAAATGCAGCCGCCGCATTTTATGCAGAGCCCAATTCACCATCTGGCGGCAGGTATTCACAGACTACCACCGCTCATCCAAGTCCGCTAGCGTATCATTGATCCTACCTTGGTATCCGTCATGACAATACCTGCAAGGTTTGCTGTATTGAACCTGCTGTAAAATGTGATGGAATGTGAAGCAAATGTTAAATGCATTACTTCCGACGTTTTCTTGGTGCGGGTGTATCGATGCTCTGCACAGCTCAGTGCTTGTCGGCCAAATCTGGGCCCTCTAGTAGGCCCGTGAAGTGGCGACTAAACAAGACCTCAATGTCCCGACGTGGGATACCCGCCCGGATCAGCGAACTGCACAAAACTCATTATATTTTTTTCACCAACCAACTAACCAACCAACGTAATCGGTAAATAATCTGATCGTATTAAGCAGCTTAGCTTCGGAGTCGTAAACATTGTGGCATGTTGAATTTTGCAAGCTCGAAGGGAGTCGCCGTAGTAAATTGCAACCACTTGAGAGCACCACAAATAATAATAATAATAATAATAATAATAATAATAATAATAATAATAATAATAATAATAATAATAATAATAAACATTCGGCCGTACTCGTCATGTATGCTGTTTGCCGCGCATGCTAGTGAGCCGCGGACACGTTTGCTTGTCGCTGAGAGGCGCCTAGGCGGCGCCGTCAGCGCGCCTTCTTCATGTAAATAAGCCGGCCGCTTATCATTACGCGAGCGGCAGCGTGTCCCGCGGTGCTTCTTCGCACTCATTCGCACGTGCTCCTCTCGGAGTGCCCCTGGCTATCGCGCGGGTTTGCGTGCGCAAAAGCGCATCTTCCTAGAGTGAGACGAGACGCCGGCGCCGGCATGGCCACTTATAGGGATGTCGTCGACCACTGCACAATGAAGAAACGTGTGTGGCTCGCGATATTCGGGTTGCTTTTTTTTTTTTCTGTAGTTGTACCTTGGTTTCCGCGAGGCTTCTTCGTCTAGTTAGGTTACAGGCCTATTCCATGTTTGTACACAGCTGTAGAGGACGTCGACATACCGAGGAGCTAGCTTGTAGCGACGTCGCGGCGCGCAGGCTCCGCCCAGCCCAAGGCTTGCCACCGCCCTTTATGATCATGCGATTATAAGGCGCCTGTGCGCTGCATGCGACGTCGATACAAGCACTTCCGCATATCGACGGTATCCACCGCTGTTTACAAACATAGAATAGGTCTGTGGGCATCACTTGCACGCACTGTGAGCGGCTTCGGGCCTAATAACTCACGCACCAATGAGCTCCAAAGCTCATACACGAGTTATATAGGATATAACCATGACTCCAGTCACTGAAATTGGCTCGCGTTATCGAAAACATCGGGTGAAAGCAGATGCTCTAGCCTGTTAGAGTTGCAGGCCGCGGTGATCGAGTGCTTATGATGCTTGACTGCTGACTCGAAGGTCGCGGGATCGAATCCCGGCCGGCTGTGGCGGCCGCGTTTAGATGGAGGTAGAATGCTATAAAGACCAGTTTACTTGCGTTTAGGGGCACGTTAAGGAACTCCGTGGAGTCGACGTTTCTGCATCCCTCTTCTTACGGCGTTGTTCTGGGGCGTGAAAATTAGACAATTATTGTTAAGCCTTCCAGAACGTATACTTATCTCCGTGGTTGCTGTAACGCTGTGCATTAATTCGCGGCCGTTGTATATACGTGTCGGTAGGCACGTACTATCCTCGTTCTCACTTGCCGCGGTGGCCGTCCATCCATTAGTCATGCACTATGCGGGGTCTGGTCGTTAGCCACAAAGAACGACTTCGACAACGTGCCGAGCGGGAGCTGTGAGGCTTCGCATTCCAAAAGCTCCTTGCTGCGCTGCATGCGTCGTGTATAGCACGAAAATTGCCGAGCGGGTTCCCCCACTATAGCTACACGTCACGTGCGCGACTGCATGGCGCGAGAAAAGGGCCGCTGACGCTGCCGTGCAGGCATGCAACGTTCGCGCTATTGCAGCGCTGTATGCGCACCCGTTTGCGTTGTTTTTTGTTTTTTTTGCTATACTTTTCGTAGTTATACGTAAACTAAGCACGGCATGCCTGATTGATATGTGGGGTTTAACGTCCCAAAACCACCATATGATTATGAGAGACGCCGTAGTGGAGGGCTCCGGAAATTTCGACCACCTGGGGTTTCTTTAACGTGCACCCAAATCTGAGCACACGGGCCTACAACATTTCCGCCTCCATCGGAAATGCAGCCGCCGCAGCCGGGATATGAACCCGCGACCTGCGGGTCAGCAGCCGAGTACCTTAGCCACTAGACCACCGCGGCGGGGGCTAAGCACGGCATGCATCAAAAGTGTTTCTGATTCTTTTTTTGTTGACCTTGTGTGTTTTATCTGAAACAGAGGGAAAGGGAAGTCCTGGCAGTACTTGTCGCATTCCTTCCCGCACTGCTCTCCGATTTGCATATGTGGTACATAGAAAATGTGGCATCTGTTGAGCTGTGAATTCCTCTGACGTCACAATATCACAGATGTCTGCATCTATGTCCAGTACCAAGCCGCATGTTTTTGCAGTAGTATATTTGAGGGTCTGAAATGATTATTCGGGGCGATGTTCATCGCGTTGTTGTGGTTGCATCTAAGTAGAATGAAATACCGAAGTTTAAGGCTGCCTATTCATGTGTCCTTTGGCGGATTGTGCGAGCTGGGTAATGCGTGGTTCCTATCGCGAAGTCAACAGGCTCGAACAGGTTTAGTCTGTAGCTTCCAGTTATCTATTGTCTGTTGATTTTCAGTGCTTGTCGCTTGCTGCGTGTGATGTGATAATTAAGTTGTCTAAGTGTGGTTTGTAATTATTACTTGTAGAGGCTTCGTCGGACTTTGCGGGCAGGTTTATCCCGTCGGTACTTCCATATGTATAGATGGTGTCTGAAGAAACACCTGCACATACTGGTAGCAAAGGTTCTTCTTCGTCTGTGAAGCTGACGTAATAGGTGATTGGTGATGTAGCTTGGTGTGGGTGAAGTATTCGACAGGAGATGTTGAATGATTATGAGCTAACTGTACTACAATTGCGTAGGGTAATTATAGGTGAGAAGACTGTAATTTGCACGTTGCAGCGGGTGCCGCAACCAACAGGCCCCCGCTCTCCTACACCTCATTTTGTGTAGGGCACTGCGGGGAATTGCGAAGCACTCAGTCTCGCCGTTCCACCACAGCGTGGTTGCAGCCCAGGCTGCTCGCCCGTGCTGCGTCGTGCGTTTCGCGATTTTTGTAGTGCGGGGCAAGGCCTCAGTTACCGAAGACCAGTTCTGTGCCTCCGAGTGGTTTATTTTTCCGACCCTCAGGAAAACGTGACTTTTCGTCGGCGCCAGTCATGCCTGGTCGCTAAACCATGACGCTATGCGGCTTAACTCACGTCCGGTTTCCCCTCAGGGTATAACTGGGTTAGTTCAGTTAGCCTAAACACAATAGGCCCAGATGCGGCATCGGGAAAGCGTGCGTTCGTACACTCCTTTGTCCCAAGACAATAATGCACTGCAGCGTAACTTATGCCCGGCAGTGGTTCTCTATATATGTTCAAGGTGAACCTTGCGCTGTGGTACAAGACACATACGCCGTGAATCTAAATGAGATGTCGATTATAACCTTTTTAACCTACCATATTGGGGTATAATGCAGTTTTCAAATACTATTAACGGTCAACAGCTAGGGTGGTTCATTTTTTCGCCGAGAGGTGCACCAATAGTAATAATTAAGCAATAAATCATTAGTCAGATCCAACAAAACCGAAACGTGGAGCTGCTTCGCGCTGGATATACGATGACGTCGCAAATTTGTTAAATGCTGGCGAGGATGTAAACATAGCAACGCGTGCATCTTCTATCACGTGTAAAGCAAGCTGGTGATGTCGTCGACGTGTAATCAAGCTGTGCCAGCCCGTCTTAACCCTACCAATGACGAGTTCAACGATGATAGCAGTTATACTGCCTGACAACGGAAGCATTGCATTTCGACTTCGACCCGCCGACGTGTGAGGCTGTAGCTAACGTGCCCCCACATCGATCTCCTCGTTGCTCAATATTGTGCGTGCATACTGCAAGGCCCTTTGGCAACGACGACTGGCACGCTATGCAGCTAACAAAACCGAACTGTGCGTCGTCGTCGCTTCGTGGAATAAAGCGCTTGCAGTGAAGAGACAAACGCCTTCGGTAGAGGAGTCAAAAGCTTTAATGCCGGAGAAAAGTCGTTCTTGACTTGCTGGTCAACCAGGCCAAGAGACGTCTCGAGGAATCGAGGCGTGCGTGAATGCCGCAACTACATCTTCGGTGGAAGTTGCAACATGCTGCATCTGTCTGTTGGGTGACGCGCGATTGGAAAAGAGTGGTAACGTCTGCTTCATACTGTGAGGATATCTCGGAGCGCATGGCATCGCGGTGCGGCCAGAGCTGCAGTCGCGCACCGGCAGCAGCTCGCGCACGCCTGCGCTTGGGGAGCGTGGTGTTGACAGCGGTACGCGTTGGCCACATTGTCGGGTAGCCCGCTTATTCCATCTTTGCTGCGGCAACTAGGCCGATATTCTGAGATAAACGTTGTGCGATGCTAACCTGTCAGTCTTGATTGAAGATAATGGGTTTCTAGAAACAGTATTTGACGTAGCATATACGTTGGTTGTTCGTTCCAGACGCCGTGGTACTGGGTGCGTTCGCGTATATTTCTTCTTTGTGTGTGCACCGCAGTACGCTTCGACGGGGAAGACCATAGTGAGCACGTATACCATGCTCGGTATAGATTTCACGTTAAAGAAAAACGAAGCACCCTATAGAGGCAGCCGTGCAGCTATGCGGGTTCGACGCAATAAAACAAACGAGAACGAGTTCAGGAACGCTGTAGGTCAAGTTAACGACCTGAACGTGCTTCTTCTCGTCGACATTCGTTACATGAGGCAGCACTCACTCGCCGGTGCCGAAATGCACGCGGGAAGCTTCCAACTTCGCTTAGCACCTCGTCATGTCCCCATAGGCAGCAATGACGGCACTTATTTTGGACGGCCGTGAGTCATACAGTGACGTGATGAGCGGTATCAGCCCAGTTCCTACAGTAACGATGAAATTAGCCCGCTGCCCGACAATGCGGCCTGTGCATGCATGCTGCCGTAGCCGACGACACGGTTCAACCGTTCAGCTATATGCATGCACCGCGCGATATGCTGCCGATGCGCGTTGCCGCGCTGGCCGCATCGCGAGCGAGATTTTTTCAGTGTGAAAGACTGTGCAGTACGTCACGTATACAGGGTGGCCCGCGTTTACAGGCTTCTTCCGGAATTGGCTACCAATCATTAAAATTCATATTCGAAATAACTTATTGGCGTACGGTTGTATAACTTAAAACACACCAGGGTTCCGAAGAGAAGATGTGTTGAGTTCTTTATTGAAATTGGTGAAAATCGCAAAGTTGCCAAAGTGCGAGTAACTTATTATATTGTGGGTATTGCTTTCTGGAGTGATCGCATGATGTAGTTAATCTAATATTGCTGCATGTTTATGAAGTGCATGAACATGACCTTGTTGCGTCGTTTTTGTTTTTTTACAACTTGAGAAGTTTATAGGGAGTCTTGAGCGATAAAGTGCCTTGCAAATCATTAGCTTGCATTTTTATTTTTATCATCTTTTCTTTTTTTTTTTTTTACCTGTTCTCCTCTCACCGCACGTTTTTTGTGGTTTGGGCGTGTCGACGGAGACCTCTGGCGGTCGGACTCGCGGTCTGGTCGAGCCATTAGCGGGTGCGTGCATTAGCTAACCCCGCCGCTGCACTTGGGCGCCTCGCTTTGTGCGTGCCTCGAGAGCTGACGACACGGTGATTTTCTTTTTTGTTTCTTTACTCTTTCTCTGTCTGCTCGCCCTGCATTCTTGTAGGAACCGATTGTCGTCTGTGTCGTTGCCTGTGTAGTTATATATCTCGGAATGTGGACGTCTGTTCCATTGGAACTAATAGAAAACACGTTAAGCACGCAACAAAGGCCCCGCCCCCATAACGGGGGGGGGGGGGGGGTCTTAGGTCTGGAGGTTTTGTTCGCAGCAAAAATATAGGCGGGTAATTTCAAGTCGTACAAACGTTGGCACGCACACATACGCATGGTACGCCTCTTGGTATACCTTCGTCGTCATGCTATTCGTGATGTATACACTCCTCTGGCTCAGCTTCGCCTATAAAAGGGCAGTGGCTTTTCGTGACAAATAATGGTATCACACGCGGTCGACGATCAATATTATTTTAGCCTTCTCCTTGTGCTCGACAGATAGAGATGCACCCCGTGGGATTAGGTGACAAGGGAAAGCATTGATTGATGTGTGGGGTTTAACGCCCCAAAACCACCATATGATTATGAGAGACGCCGTAGTGGAGGGCTCCGGACATTTCGACCACCTGGGATTCATTAACCTGCACCCAAATCTGAGCATACGGGCCTACAACATTTCCACCTCCATCGAAAATGCAGCCGCCGCAGCCGGGATTTGATCTCGCGACCTGCGGGTCAACAGCCGAGTACCTTAGCCACTAGACCACCGTGGTGGGGGCTGGGGGGGATGGGTGCACGTTAAAGAATTCCAGGTGGTCGAAATTTCCGGAGCCCTCCAGTACGGCGTCTCTCATAATCATGTGGTGGTTTTGGGACGTTAAACCCCACATATCAACGAATCAAAACCGTGGTGCGGGCGACAAGGAAGAGCACCTCCTTAGTAGTTCATGGCGATATATATATATATATATATATATATATATATATATATATATATATATATATATATATATATATATATAGACAGAGTTGGAACTTTTTGTGTGTGTGTGTGTGGGGGGGGGGGGGTGAAGAATATCCACCCATAAGTCCGTAAGCAATGGGAAAGGTTTAGCGAACTACTGCGTTTCGACTCGTCGACACCTTGACATCTGCTATAAGCAGATTCTGACAAGCACGACACCCAAAATAATGCCGAGATATGCTCTTGCTCGTCTGTGCTGTTGTTGCCTGACACGTAAGCGGATGACCCTTCTTACGTGGCGGTGAGTGTCGCTGAGACGGCGAAGCCGTCGGCGGTCGTGGGCCAAAGAAAGCGGAAGGGCTGCTCTGCGGCGGCCGAGGGAGGCCGGGCATCGTTGGCTTCCTGCCTGCCAGCCCGCTTTTCTTTTTCGCTCACGTGTGGCCGTCGCAGGAGCAAGAAAAAACGACGCCGTCCTCGTCGGCGTAGTACGTCGGTTAGGAGGGCGCGACGTCGCGTCTGGGTCTCGTCGAAGGCGTGTCGGGGAGGGAACGGCACGTCGCCGGCTGCGGACGCATCGCGAGTCTGCCTGCGCGGCTTTCGTCACGGCGGTCCTCCTCGCTCAGTTGTGTCTCTTGCGGACGCTCCCTCGTCAGCACTCCAGTTCTGCCGGAGCTTCCGTTCGGAACGGTGCGATCTGGACGCGTTCTCGTGTTCCGCTCGCTCCTCCGCTACAGAGTGGTGTAGATGCCTACCAGTGGCGCGACGGAATCCTCTTTGTTTTGGTTGCGCTTCGCTTCTCACATCCAGTCGCATCTCCGGTTCTTGTGCTGTGCCTGTACTCTGTTCCCGCCTGCATACGCCGGCCTTTACGCTTGTCACTCTTCGAGCCCCACCGTGTTTGCGTGTCTAGGGAAGTCTGTACACGTGCGCGGTGTATACCCATTGCAACTGGAACGGGGAAGCAACCCTGCGTATAGTCAGAAGAATTAAGAGGCATATATATACAGGGAGCAGTGACCGATCTTTGTTTTGTGTCGGGCCTGAGGTCCGGTGGTCTTCGCACCTGGACAGGACACGAACCACTGTGATTGTCGATTGTCGTGTCTGGTTTCGCGATGCCGCACAAGGATGAAGAGGAACCGCAAGCTGGCAGCAGTGCCGGTGGGTGCAATAACTCCTCTACTTCATTACTACTCACCTATGCACAAAATGCGCTGTTATTTACGGTCCTCGCGTATCTGCGCTGCATCTGCCATCAGACGGAAGTTGTGGTGCTACTGCGTTAGGCATGTGAACCTTATTACTTTCTGTTTGTACATTTTTTCTACACTGTTGTGGATTTTTCGCTTTTTTTTTCTACGGGCAATAACATTTGCAGGTAAAAAAAAAATAAGTGATCGAATTGGAAATACGAGGGAGGCAATGATAAAAATGTACACGACAAATAATTGATAATGACCGAAAATTGAGTTAGGCATTATAAAAATACATGATGTGGCTGTGGTACAGATAGAAACAAACAAGGCACTGTCTTAAAAATATACCTTTCGGAAGAAATGAGGATGATATACACTAACGACAAGAAAATCTAGTCTTGTCACATTTACGCGCTTCGTGTGGGAAACAAAAGCACATGATCCAGAACAGCAGGCATCACACGTATCTCGAGCGTCGAGCAGTATTGTTAGGTTGTGTGCGTGCTAATCAATTCTACTGCTTCGTATAGCCTTTCTGCGAGCGTCGCGCGCCGTTCGTAATAGCGCATGTAGTCGCTCGGTGTTGTTCGGAGCGCATATGCACCTTCACAAATCTTCCAACTTCCTCAAATATTGTCATGGATTGACGTAGTGAAAGGGCAGTCTCAACCACCTCGTATCGCTTGACCGTGCGTCCCGAAACATTTTTTGCTCGACAATGTCCTTGCGCTCTTTTTGACTTGAATCAACCGTCGCGAAGCCGCATTACGATCGACGTTCACAAAAGCAGCGCGTCTTACACACTGAAAAGTAGGGCAAGTAAATGGTTGAAATAAAATTCTAATTTCTCCCAACCGGCCTGTTATGCCCTCCTCCTTGCCCCACTATACCGTTTAGCGACCCACAGCTGCTCCTTTATCGTGTCAGCTAGCCGTCGACATACATGTCCAGCGCCGTGCAAACTTGCTGATCTTATCGCGCCACTCCTTGCACTCTCGACATCGCTTTTCATCTCTTGAACTCGCCGCGTTGGTGTAGTGATTCTGGTGCTTAACTGCTGGCCCGAAGGTCTAGTTAGATTAGACGACCCGAATCATCTGACGGGGGCGGCAAGTCTGGGCCGTATACGTCTAATCTATCGGACCTGTTCTGCCATTGTTTGAAGTGCAGGGTTACGTCCGTTTTTTTTTTTTTTTTTTTACGAATGGGTAGGTTTAGAACCACTGATGTTGCTTTACAAGCAAGAACTGTTTACTTCCCAACTCTGCCCCGTCCCCCTCCCCAAGGAACTAAAGGTCGCCGTTGTGAGAAGCATTAATCACGTCTTTCCTTTTTCCTTTTTTTTTTACATTCATTGCAACACTTGTTTTCATTCGAATGACGCGAAAAGAGGGCGGAAAAGGCAACTGGATAAAGCTTGCCTTCCCCTCCCCCTCCTTACTCCCCGCCTAATGGAAAGCCCCTACGCAAGCCTATGGGTGCAATTACGACAAGCACTTCTGCGAAAACTGCCTGGGTTATCACTCGGCGAGTGATTATGAGAACCGCGATGACTGTGCTTACAAAGACATCGGTCATTGTGCATCCGTCTTATAACAGCGACGAGAGCCGCTGTCGCTGTAGCGAGTTACCCACCATCCGTCAGGACGATTAATGCGTGGTCACGGCTGAGAAATGCTTGCAAAAGAGCTAAATACTGGTAATTGCCACACAGACATCAATGTACACCGGCCCTTATGGCTGTGTCATATTGTTCGTGGAGATTATAATTAATTAGATGTAGCTGCCAACTAAAGTTTTTATTTCAAACTTATTTTTATTTATTTAGCCAATATTTAGTAGTGCAAAATCTTGTGTCAGATCATCCGTAGACCATAGGTGAGCCTTCCGGGGTAGTTTCTGAAACTATAGTTCAAGAGCTTTGTCGTAGGCAAACTTTTTAATGCGTCATCGGTGGTAGAAAGTCGCCCATATTTCCGTGTCACACGTATGCGCGGCTTCATGAGTTTACACAACAGCGTGCTAAGACGTGGAATTTATTAAGGGCACCGTGTTTGTATAGACAAATTCCGCCCGACTTACGTCACGAAAATGCGGTGGCGCTGTCTTGGTAGGCAAAAGAGGCTCTGCCTACCGCAGTTTTATGCTGAGTTTTCAATGGTGCATGTGGTGTCAGTCAAGAAACGAAAAAAGAGAGAGAAAACGGTATGCCGACGAACTGCGTCGCGGTTAGATGTGAGTCGCGTCTCAGAACTTAGTTAAGTTAGTTGGCGCACATCGCAGCCCTCAGCGCTTATGGCGGAGGTTACGTGCGGACGTCGCTATAATTTTACCCATAATGTCGACATCGGCCTATCTTTGTTTACAAACATGGAATGGGTCTGTAGCTTCGTATAACATTCGCGGTGTCCGAGTTGTCATGCCCGTTATCTCGGGACAGAGTCGCGAAATCTATAGCGCGTTACAGAACAAACAACGCGTTCACTGAGGAATATGGTGGTATTCATATCGGGCGGTTTGGTGTTTTGTTTGTGCCTACGAAGATGTGTTCATAGGGTGAGCGCGAAGTGTATGTACTTTTCTGGCGCGATAAAAAAAAAAGTGAGAATGCGGGCTTGTGTGTGGTCGATGGTTCTGCTCAAGTCTCTTTTTACGCGTTCATTGATAGTTGACGTGTTAGTATCTTCGTTGATGGAGTGAAAGAAGTTCTGGAAGCGCGTCTGTATGAAAGACAACGGGAGAGACGGAGAGGTTGGAGGCAGGGGGAGGCATGTGCGCACTTATGCGCGGTCATTCGTTCGTTAGCGTTTTGGTCAATTAACGCAATATTTTTTTTTCATTTTTCGTTGTCACTTTCGCGTGATATATGACGTACGCTTTCGCTAAGATCGCCGAGTGCAAGCAGTGAAAGAAAAAAAAAGCATTAATGGTGAGAAAGCGAGGTCGGTCACGTAGTACTCTATTGCTCTCTATGTCTCTCTTATTTATCTATCTTTGTACGTGGCTTGATGAATGTTCATGTCCCGCGTAATTGCGGTGGAAGAGGCTGGGTGATTACGCTTCTTCGTGGCGGCGGAGAAATGCGCCCTCGGCGCTGTGTGTGGCTTTGCCGCGCGTCTTCGCGTGGCGGTCGTTATCGCTGTAATCCTTCCGCGATGTTTACTGCGATTCTTAGGGACTTCGGGGGATATACCGCGGAGTGGAAAATAACTCGCCGCCACGACGCCTGGCGGGAAGCGGAGGATGACGCTATGTGGTGTTTGTATATGCCCTTGCTCCGGAGCACTCAGTTGCCTTGTAATGATTGTGCCAAAGGTGCGTCTGCGGGGGATAACGAACACCGCAATGGATCGCTCAGTGTTATTATATCGCCAAACCGGGTCTCTTATATAGAAAGTGCACCCTATAGGTCGCTAGCAGGTCACGTTTGGTGGTGCTCAGGTTGTGTACTAACCGCGTGGTCTCGCAGTCCGAGCCGGACCTTTTCGACAATGTCACTAACTACCACGCCCACGGCGCGCAAGGACCCGCCATGGTTGTTTGGTGGTTGTGTGGCGCTCGATTGCCGACTGCAAGCTTGCCATATTGAATACCGGCGGTAGTGGCCGCATTTAGATGGCGGCAAAGCGTTAAAGACCCGCGGGCTTGGATTTTGGGAACCACCGGAAAACGAGACATTCACATAAAACGAAGTACACAGATGGTTGAGTGTTATTGCGTTTTGAGCCGCATTGTATTCAAATGATCGAAATGATTCCGAATGTAATGCCCGATTTCGCTAAATATCAGTTTTTATTAAACTATCTCAGATTTAGTGCTCGTCAAACGCCAACTGATCGAAATTTCCGGAGCTCATCTAAACAACAAGGTTTCAGGGCGTTAAGTTCCAACAATAATTACATATTAGCGGTGGGCAAGGATAAGAATGACTCCGCAGCCTCAGTGAGCCTTTAAAACGATTGGTTGACGCTACCCATTCCATGTCAGTTGAACCAAAATAAATTCCTTAAAAAAAAAACGCCAGGCCTGCGTGAAAGGTGCAGCACAGTCACAGCGGAAGCTAGAAGAGCGGCCTTTCAGAGCCTTTTCAAAACACTCATTGGGTAACTACTGCAAGCACACTTGCTTGATACCCACTAGGGCATTAATTATAAGCTTTTGGGTATAGCAGGCCGGCATTCGCTTTGCTATTTTTCGTCATTCTTCTGAGAAGTGTGGTACCCGCTAAACATTCGCAAGGAATTTCGTGCCCATTGTTCATGCTTGTGGCTGACGACGATGAGGAATTATGGCTGAAGTAGGTATGTGCCACAGTTAATAGGGGAACAAGAACAAGCTTTTGTTATAGGTTGGAGCATTGGACGGCCCACTCGTTATGCTATTTGCATTATGCGACGACTGGTTGTTCTTTCGCTGCTTTAAAACGCTTTATAAGTCTTATTAACGCGACTGCTTTCCCGACATCAAGCTTGCCTAAGACAAATTTGCCAACAAGTCACAAGCACCGGCTTAGCTCAGTGGTATAATACTGGGCTGGCACCCAATGCACCCGGGTTCTAGCCCTACTGTGTCCTTGGTGCTAGGTTTGCCAACAAGTCACAAGCACCGGCGTAGCTCAGTGGTAAAATACTGGGCTGGCACCAAGTAGACGCAGGTTTCGAGTTCTACTGTGTCTTTGGTGCTAGTTTTTTTTTTTTTCATTTAGCGGGATGTGGTTACGGACACCGGTGGCGGCGGTGGACAACTGCGCGTGACCAGAGTTGTGATATCATAACAGCTTACGCTGTGAAAATTGGTACGAGTATAATGCGCTGGTTTATAACAGGGTGTAATGTGCCATAAACCATGCATAGATAATACGTTGACAGGCGACGAACTTATATGTACATTGTTATATACCATACTTCTCGATCTACGCATCTTTAATAGCTGCGAATGTTGCCATCTATAAATGTATGCAGAACTTCAAAAGCCCCGCTACTTCTGCAATCAGTCCCAGGTTAATTCCCCCTCCCCTCCCCACTGATGCGAGTGTGAAGCTGTATGCCCCGTGCTGGTATTGCTGCTTGCTACACATGACGTGGTGTTATGCAATTTCGCTGAGCTGGATGAGAGGAAAAAAAAAAGCGCGCATTAAGCCGCACTGGTTAATGCCAAACCCAGGTCGCCGCGGCGCTTAAATATGCACGCGTTGACGACCGCTAACGACCTTGAAGTTTCCCTCACCGCAAGGCGGCCGCGATGCTGTGTAGATGCAAGGGTTATCATTAGGACTAAACGTGGTCGTCCTGTATTCGTTATCTGGCCGGCGCCGATGTCGTGGAAATATGGCATATAAGGCTAATTATACCGGAGTAGGAGAGGCGCCTCCCTCTGCGAGCATGAATAGGCACACGAATAAGAAGGTAGTCCGCGAGGTGCCACTGCAATGAAGATGAAGGGGAAGTTGCTCCTAATTGGCCAATTACCAATTGCTGAGATATACTTTTTTATGTATTGGTCGTGCGCCCTAGGGAAGAAGTGTGTTAAAGAGTTAACATTCAAGATTCAAGATGTAGTTCCTATTTACCCTTCACTGAGTGAGCCGGATGAAGGGTTAAGAAAAGAAAGGCAGATGAAGAGAAGAGAGATACACAGAAGCACGAGCATATCCACTCTATACAGGCGGTCGCTCAGATTTTTTTGAGTTCAAGCATACTTCAGTAACGTTTAGATGCCCTTTGCGCTCTTGCGTAATTCAAGAGACAATCGAACATGCCCTATATGCAGCTGCGCTCGCTATGACACCCAGGGGTGCCTGCTCCAGATTGTATCGAATCAACTGGACTCCAGACTACTTTCTGTACAGAGGAAGGCGATACACATAGCGAGAAAGTCGAACGATACCTTATGAGTAGTAAGTACAAGGTATATTCAAGGCCTTTCCGTCAAAACTGAACTGAATTAGAAGACGCTTGAGCATTGCTTTCAAGAGAAGAACTCGATTGCATAACATCGCCTTCCCAATCGCTATCTTTCCTTTTCTCATTGCTCTCAGTAATTGGTGGTCCTTTCATCCAACCGCTCGTTGTGCGCTTCACATGTTTTGACGCTTGGCGCAGTTCCATAAGCTTCCGCCACGCAATAATACATGCGATGTGCAATGACGTTCCTCGCGCTCAATATAAAATTCAGATGCTTTTTTTTTTTAGGCCCCGCCATGGTGGTCTAGTGGCTAAGGTACTCGGCTGCTGACCCGCAGGTCGCGGGATCAAATCCCGGCTATGGCGGCTGCATTTCCGATGGAGGCGGAAATGTTGTAGGCCCGTGTACTCAGATTTGGGTGCACGTTAAAGAACCCCAGGTGGTCAAAATTTCCGGAGCCCTCTATTACGGCGTCTCTCATAATCATATGGTGGTTTTGGGACCTTAAACACCACAAATCAATCAATCAATCAATCAGATGCTTTTTTAGGGGAAAATCTTCTTACGCCGTGGAGCGTATATGTCCTGTGTCGTCGTAGTCTTTGTAGTAGCCAGTTGCATTGCATTGCATGTCAATAAAAACTGTGTCACAGCATATCCACGGAGTGAATGATGATGAGCGGGGCAAACCGTCCGTCCGCTTCGCCCCACTCGTTATCATTCACTCCGTGGGTGTGCTGAATTTTTTTTTTTCGAACTAATTTCAAGCGTGGGTGTGGCTCTGTAATAGAACACCTGCTTGAACCGCGCATAATTGTTGAATTGGATTGCCACACGAAACGAAGTTTTTTTTTTTATTATCACTATTTTTTTATATTCATCTCTCTCGAATATTCACTCTCGGACGCGCTGATTTTTCGCTCACAACGAACGACGCTGACAGCGAAACTTCTGCCGGACGAGCTCGATCTTTAACGTTATAGCTTTAAAATATTTTTGGTGCCTGTACAGCTACGAGTAAATATTGCTGTGCAGTCGGATCCGGCTCCTGCTGTCGTTAACCCGCACAATTTCGCAGCCTGGCAGGTGTTTTTTTTTTTTTTCACGTTTGTGGGTGTATCCTTTTTTTTTAATATCGAATGCAGCAACCTGGATGACGACGTGGCTTTTACCTCGCTATAGTTTCACCTGTGGCGGCGCCT
The DNA here is from genome assembly GCF_043290135.1 of Rhipicephalus microplus. Taxonomy (NCBI): domain Eukaryota; kingdom Metazoa; phylum Arthropoda; class Arachnida; order Ixodida; family Ixodidae; genus Rhipicephalus; species Rhipicephalus microplus. The sequence goes on from NC_134703.1 coordinate 44,716,686, forward strand.
CCTACGCGGGATTTCAGTGTTCGCAGTGATCCGTCATCGTTGTTAAATATAAAGCGCTTCTCGTAAAAAAACACCAGCGGGTTCGCAAACATGGTTGCGAAAGCCGTTGCATCGTTAATTTCTTTTTAACATTGGTTCTCAAAGTAGGTAAAAATATTCATTGTGGTGTTTTACGTGCCAGAACTACGTGATTACGAGGTATGCTGAGTGTAATGGGCGATGCTGGGTTGATTTTATCCACAATTAACTCTCTAACGCACATTTCAATCTAAGTACTCGGATTGTCTTTCTTTTCACCCCATGGAAACTGGACTCTCGGCCCTTTTCATAGGAGAAATGTTTGGGTGCTTGGAAGCATGTAGAAGCCACGCCAGTTTCAGGTGGATATTGATGATTCCATGTGAGCGAGACAAACTCAGATTCCCCGCTGCGGTGCTCTAGTGGCTTAGGTACTCGGCTGCTGACTCGCAGGTCGCGGGATCGAATCCCGGCTGCGGCGGCTGCATTTCCGATGGAGGTGGAAATGAGGTAGGCCCGTCTGCTCAGATTTGGGTGCACGTAAAAGATCCCCAGGTGGTCGAAATTTCCGGAGCCCTCCACTATGGCGTCTCTCGTAATTATATGGTGGTGTTTGGACGTTAAACCCCACATATCAATCAATCAATCAATCAATCGAGACGGGCTCAGACGTGCGTCTTCAGAGCGTGTGCTATACGGTCTAAATAAAAACTTTTGCGCAAAGTACATGTCTCCGTACAAGACAACGTCTTGTACCGTAATCAGTAACCTATCGCCATACCTTCGTGCTTCTAGTTTTCTCCCTTTTTCTCTTTACGCTGCTAGAAACCCACTTTACAGGCCGATCTCTCCTCCTATATCGTTGTTAAACGTTTTCTTCGTCAAACTTAGCAGCGCAGACACGAAACTCGTTAAGCTGTTTATTCACACGGTGGATGTGTGAAGTTATCAACCAGGGCGTCCGGCGGTGTTTCTTCAACGGAAATACTTTTGTTGATTGAGATCACTTACCGCGCCGGGAATTGTGCTTCTCAGGCAGATGAATCAGACCCCAACCGTCATTTTAGGGGCATTTTGACTACCTTCAACGAGATCACGAAGCACTGTCAATTAGGCCGTAGGTCCTTTCCATTGTCACACGCAAAGTTGTCTAGGCCACAGGCAATCTCGTTTCGCTTGCTTCAGACGGGAACATACCGTAGCCTCGTAACCTATAGCCATTACTCCGATATTTCAGAACATTGTCCGGACTATCACAATCGCAGTTATTTTAACCACATGCTCTGGAGGTGCCCCTCTTTACAAAGAAAAAAATGAAGAATTTTCCGAAAACTCCTTTCATTTAATGCTCAAGAGTCCGGTTCTTATACAACAACTCAAGGCTGTCCAGAAGGCGCACAATGCGGCGGTGAGGCTGCAGGCTTCCCCGTTCCTACGTGGGAGCGGCCCGCGATCCTACCCCAATAAAACGGGGGTGGAATCCTTCAGGACCCCAATAAAAGTTTTTCATTCATCCATCCATCCATAGAGATCTCAGTGTTTCCAGCCGAGTAAGAAGGCGGCGCCGTGTGGTTAGGGCCAACACCGAGTTCGTTAGTATCGCACGCTTCACGCACGTTGCAGCTATATGCAAATAGTGTCCCGCGAAAAGGCGACACGTCGATAACGCAATGGGTCGAAGGAAGTTGCGTATATTTTCCTCGCGTTCGCTCTCTCCGCTGCACCCCCGTTACGGTGTCCCTAATGTTTCCCTTTCTCTCTTTCTCTTCCTCGCTATTAAAGGAAACTCGCTTCTATAAATACCGTAGCGTCGTGCCCAGAACGATGCATAGACGGGGACTCCGCCCTTCTCATACGTGCCAGGATCACGACGCGGAGGCAGTTCCCGTTTTCTCGCTCTGAGGTTATCGTTTTGGTTTTTTTTTTCTTTGGTGGCCTTGATTCAGTTCCTGAGCGGCGGTACTTCGCCACCTCAATGCTAAAGGTTACGGGCAGGTCGACTCGCTTAATTGGGCCTTTTTAAGAGGAGTTTTCATGTTGTATGTCTGCTGCCTTCTTATATGTAATTCAGCGCATGAAAACAGCAACAAACACTATGGTAGTCCGCCCGCTGTTGTGCAGTGGTTACGGAGCTCGGAAGCTGATCTGAAGGTTGCTGGTTCGATCCCAGCCGCGGCAGTCGCATTTTGGTGGAGAAGAAATGCTAGAGGCGTCAGTGCACATTAAAGAACGTCAGATGGTCGGAACTTTCGCAGGCCCCCACCAAGGCGTGCCTCATAGAATTATACCGTGGTTTTGGCTCGTAATACATAATATATAATTGTTAAACACTGTGATGTATTTATTAGCGTGCGCGTAAGAGGCACCCAGGTGATCAAGGTTAAACCGGAGCTTCCCACTGTGCCATGTCTCATAAACTTAATTCGATGATGGTACCAATGCGGGCTTGCTGGCTATTCATACTTTTACACTGACAAAAGGAACACGTATAGATAAACATAAGGCGGTTTTGACTTTTGTAAAGCTCCAGAATTCAAATATAAAGTTTGTTTATCAATATTCGCCGCCGTGGCATTGGGTGTTGAGACATGGCAGCAGCCGTGATTTGACCAGTTCGCCGCCAGCGGTTTATGTGTGTTGCCATCGCGAAATCAAATTATGTGCAGTCTTGCTAATGCTTATCATGGTTCGTCAAAGGACTGTTTCGAAGTTTCGGACCCGCAGGTCGCGGGATCGAATCCCGGCTGCGGCGGCTGCATTTTCGATGGAGGCGAAAATGCTGAGACCCGTGTACTCAGGTATGGGTGCACGTTAAAGAACCCCAGGTGGTCGAAATTTCCGGAGCCCTCCACTACGGCGTCTCTCATAATCATATGGTGGTTTTGGGGCGTTAAACCCCACATGTCAATCAATCATGAATCAGTCGAAGTTGTGGAACACATCATCATTGCTTGCACGCGCATGGCGTCAAAGCTGCTGAGTGTGCTCTGAGCCCAGTCGCAAAGTGCTTTTGGATGGTTTTTTTTCTTGGCTTTTTTTTTTTTTGCTGTTAATTTACGCAGTTACGCGAGACATTGGCTTGTAAAAATGTACTTCCAGATAATCTATGGCGTCGCTGCTGTGTCGTGGTTCGCAGGATTTTCCCTTCTGCGTTGCGTTATAGAAGCCGTTTCTTCATCGTGCGTTTTGCGCGCCAAAGGCACGTCGGGACGCATTAAACCTTGTAGGCTTAGAAAAGTGCACCAGTCGCTAAACTTGTTGGGTGGGCCTCATTGTTGGGTGCCGCTGTCTGTCTCCTTCTTTCTCCTGTCCCTCGTTATTGGCGCTGTTTTTTATGTGCCTCATTATCGCTTTTTGTGCCCTTAAGTCCGTTGCAGTTCGTTGCCGTTGAGCTACGCAACGCTTTATAATGGCTTAATCGGTTACTCCCTCTGTTGCATTGACACGAACGTGAGCAATGCAGTTTACTAGACTGATGATAACGCCAGAACACACGGCCTAGGTAGCAGATGCGGCTAAATCGGAGCCGCTATAGGGCACAGATTCTTTTTTTTTTTTTTAAGATAAGGGAAGGGGGCACAACTGACAGTGGATGCACTGAAGCGCTCGTTGAGCACGTGGTCGAAAGGGAGACACACTTGAGCGTGTCGGTGCGTTAGCGAATGTTTAATTTTCTTCGTATCCCTGGCGTATATATGCCTTAAGTGCCGAGGCGCCACAGAACTAAAGTCACTGGAAAAACCTAAAGTAGCGCCATTCGTGTCAATGGGCAGGCTCCTCTTCCCTCACGTGCATAGCTTTTGTGAAGGTATCGCAAACGCCATATTGTTTGTCCACTTTCGCGAGCGCGCGCTCCACGAACAGACGCCACCGATGTACCCTTTCAGCATAACCGAGGCGCAGCCGCTCGATGAACACACGGCGGAGCACTGCCTGAGCTGCCCAAGCGTGTGGCACATCCAGGGCGCCCGCGTGCTTCCGCCATGGCCTCCGAGATTGCGGGCGCGTGGCGGGGGAAACTCTAGAGGCGCTGCTGTGGTTGCTAGGAGAGGAGGTAGAGGCGAAGGGGTGTGGTTGGCGCTACTTGTTTTTTTTTTTTCGGGTACTTTACACAGAACAGCTTCATCGCGCCCTCTGGTTATTGCCGAGTGCCCATAGCCATTTTATTTATCACCAAAAGTGCTCTCACCGCGTCGTTAATCGAGCATTTCTGTATGAGACTTCTTAATTTCTGATCGTACAATACTGACTCGACCTTGCTTGACTTGTTCTCTACAGCAAGAGCCGAGAGTAAAGATTGACCGATACACAAGCACTTGTGCCTCTAGCTTTCGACTTGTGCCGAGTGTCTCTGCAGCGAAGTTGCATTCTTCGCTCGTGAATACAGACGCAAGCTATGCGCTGCACAATGGCGTCACCCCGACGCCGCCTCGCTGGCCCCTCTTCCTCCGTACGAATTTCACGCGCTGTTTCTATTCCTAGCCACGTCTAACCGCGGCTGCATCGTCATCGTGGCGATTGGCGCTGTCGCCATGATTTCTGGAAGTCTTATTACGTCGTCGTGTCGTGCGAACTGACTTCGTTATATTTCAGGTCCAAACCCACGTATTCTTCTGACTGCCGGAAGGAATTCGAAAACGCCACGGGGGTTATACTTGGAAAGCGTCTTGCGCTCTATAGTGAATTCGAGGTTGTGGTCTCCGTGCGTAATCAACTGGGCGTCGTTAAAGACAAAGACGAACTTTTTTCCTGGCACCTTCCCAAACGAGCCGCTGCTTTGTACATTGATTCCACCTTTCAGACTCCAACACCCCACTGCCTCTTTGGCTGTTGCGTCGCGTGCCAGCATCCACTCCTCGCAGTCGAGTGTGATTGCCCTTGATTGCTTGGGGATGCCCCAGCATACGTCACTCTGCGAAGGACACGGCTGGCTGTCTCGCGAGCGCGCCTTAACACATTGTGTGCGCCCCTTGATTGTTACGCAAATCGCCTGATCACTCGACAATGCCCATATATATACATATACCGTAGTGATAGAGAGAGAGAGAGAGAGAGAGAGATCTTTAAAGCGCTAGGCAATGTTGTGGATGTACTCAATTCTCTGTGAACTCGTAACTACAAGTGCGGAGATGCATTCGACCGGCGCCCCGCATCCGACGCAACGCGTGCCGGTGGGCAGAACGTATTGTGCTTTGTGAAGCGCCGTTGTCGCTTGTTCGCCGGTGCATGTGTCACTGGCATGTCTTTCTCTTCTGTCTTTTTTGTCTTCTTACCTTTTCCTTCGTATAATGTCTGTGCCAGAACAGAAGACGGGAACTGAAGTTTTCGTTTTCTTTGTGACCATGGCATACCGTCTCGCTAGGCATTGTGTTTTCTTTGTGAACATGGCATACCGTCACGCTCGACGATGAGGCATCAACGAGAGAAATATCCGCGAAAGGCTTACACTTGAGATGTACGCACCAGGTACTAGCCTCAATGGCTGTACTCTAGAAGAAAAAAGACGGGATGTAGTGTATAATAAACATGCACAAGATCGCACAATGAAGAAGTAAGTTGAGTTCGGAGAAATTCGCGAGTGATGATGGGACTCGAGCATGTACACGCGCACATGCTTTACTGTCTGTGACATGAATGCCGTGAGCACTGGACATGTCGCCGTCAACACCGCTTCGAGACAGGTCCGATGAAAGGAAAGCATAAGAAATGAAAACTCTAGATATTCACTTAAAGTAGACGGAAGAGGAAAGCGAAACGAAATGCGGCCAAGCCCGGGAAAGTCGATTCAACGTGAACCTCCGAAATATGAAAGAAAGGAGCGAAAAGAAATTCGTTTCTATCAACTTTACGCGGAACCTTGTTTAGGCCAGCGCAGGAGGGGAAGGGGAGGGGGGGGGGGAGGAATTCGCAGCGTCTTCTATAATGTGAATCGATTCTTTCTCGGAAAACTGCGCGTCGACGACTCCTATAGGAAATGGAATTTTGTTTTCCGTTCCGTCGGCGATTGCGCTCGCTGCATCCGTGGTATGTATATGTCCTCGCGCGCTGCTGTCATCCTCTCCTTTTAAACTCTCGCGTGCCTCGCACAGCGAGAGATTGCACGTTAAAGGTCACGCCCGGCAGGCCCGTGAAAAAAAGGTGCGCGAAAACTCGACTCGGAGGGCTTCCGGAGGGAAGTAATTGAAAGTAGTTGAGAAAGGCGCAGCCTTGGTGAAGCAACAGAAAGAGAACGGTCTCAAAGACAAAATAAAAAGAAAAATCTATTGAGTAGGACGACAAAGCGAAGTACGCCGGCGGGACTGAGTGTCACAATGTATATCGCCAAATAGCACGCCGCTGTATTTGCCTACGCGTTGACCTCCGTGCGTGAACAACTTGCAACCGCGCTGTTTCTATTAATTGACCAGATTAGTTAGTTAGTTAGTTAGTTAGTTAGTTAGTTAGTTAGTTAGTTAGTTAGTTAGTTAGTTAGTTAGTTAGTTAGTTAGTTAGTTAGTTAGTTATGAAGAAATGACGGCAGGTTTCGACCGTTCCTTCGACTCGTACATAGGCGCTCATGTCGTAAATGTTAGTGTGAGGGCTCTGGCTCTTTATTTGATTGTTCGTGTGGCTTTTAATTGCCTCTTCAGCGTTGATTATCTCCGAAAAAGTTATACTATTCCTTGACTGCAGCAATAATTTTTTTATAGTTTGTTTGTAGAAAGTTGCCAGGGATCAGTCGACAAGTATGCGATCGTGTGTGCGCAGGTCGTTCGTAAACCTTCTGGTAGTTTTTTAGAAGAAAAGAAAGAAGGCATTTGTATATGAATGATTGTGTGTGTGTGTGTGTGTGTGTGTGTGTGTGTGTGTGTGTGTGTGTGTGTGTGTGTGTGTGTGTGTGTGTGTGTGTGTGTGTGTGTGTGTGAGAGAGAGAGAGAGAGAGAGCGATGTAGTGAAATAAAGGGCTATGGGTGTACAAACTGGTTGAATTGACCGTGCAACAGCGAACTAAACAGACAATATCTGGTCGGTTTGTAACTTCGTGCGTAAAAACAGATTTCGTTAACCCAGTGGCAAGGGTGAGGACAAACAAGTGCCGATTGAGACGATGCGCATGCGCCAGGTCTTTCTGCGGTCATCTGTTTCACAGAAACCCCATCTTTCCGAGACGCGTTCTCAGGTATCCTCGACGTTCGGGCGCGGGAAACACTCTCTCTCCGGATTTCTCGGAAGGCCCCGCCGGAGTTGAAGGATTCTGCGAACCGCGCATCACCGATCGCAGCGCCAACGGCGCGCCGCGAGTGTTCGCGACAGTTTCAGGCTGTTCGCCCGTTCGTGATATTCTAAGGTCCCTTGACAATTATATATTTTTTATTCGTAATGGCAGAAAGCTGCGCTAATTGGCAGAAATTCGTATTTGAGTACGGAAGGTTAAGAAACGCGAACACAAAATAGCGGTGAGGACAAAAAATAAAAAATAAACGTGTGTTATCCTGGCATCTCTCTCATGTATTTGTGCGCTTGACTACCGTTTATCATTACGTTTTAATGGATACCTGGCCATGTTGGTATTTCAGGAAACGAAAAAGCGGACCAAGCTGCCCGATATGGACTACAATTGTATTTAAATTTCCGTAGTACAGTGTGGCCAATCCCCGTTGCGGGTATGAGCCAGGATCATTTAGGTGACAAACAAACAATTCCGGAATTTCAGAAAAAAATATTTTTTACCAATGCCCATTGATGCTTGGAACACCGCAAAAAAGATATGTCTACCAAGAAAAAGACCGCCTTTGGAATTCGCCACTTCACAAAGATAGCTTTCTCAATGCATTGACTTAAATGTGAGCGCGAAAATGTCTCATTCACTCCCTGGCGACCTATAGAGACGCTATATAATCGTCTTCGACTGAACGTCACATACACGAACAGGTATATGTACCGCATATAGGGCGTACCAAAAATCTATAGCTGTGATAACTGTTCCAGCATATAGACAGTGGGGCACATACTACTCGAATACCCTGCGTACCGCGACGAGAGACAATTGTTTCAACTAGAAATGGACATGATCTGCCATGAACAATTAACGTTGCGCAACATATTAGGCCCTGTGCGCGGACCTTCAAAACAGCGTTGGGTCGTACTGTTATTAATCAGTTACCTGCCCGAAATTGCCCTTGTCAGAAGGCTCTAATGATAGAATATCTCACGTGTAGAGAAGTTTTCGTTTACCTGATACCCTAATTGTGAATAGTATTATCAGATTCACTTGGTCACAACTTTTTTTCACATTTTTCTTTTCTCTCTACTGAAATCTCTTAGTCCCCTTCCGCATCCTCATACAGATAACCATGCCAGCGATATATAGGCGGTGGCATAGCGTCTAAGAGCTCGTGTCGCTGAAAACCCGCCGCCGGAGTCGGCCACGTTGGTTGTGAGCGAAAAATCGTCTGTGCGTCTACGACCGAAAAATCAAGTTACCGAGATAGCCGCGGGAGGCCGCTACTTGTCCACGCGTGCGCGCGCGATCACACTGAAAAAGCCGCGCATTTGAAGAAAAAAAAAGTGCTCAAGGTCACAAGGCATGGTAGTTCTTTTGTGCTTGCCACCCCTTCCTGCCTATAGCTTCCAGCGCTTTCGTCAGGACGAGAGAAGAGATAGTGCAATTGCAGCATGCGACAAACCTCTGTAACTCCACTCGCACTGGACGGATTCTTGAAATTTTTGCGGCGTTGAATTCGTGAGGCAATAAGCTATTCTAGTGAATTCATTCCATGCTTACTTGAAAAAGTGTTACAGGGCCCCTTTAACGCATTTTGTTCGACAGGTGTCACGAAGAAAACGAGCCCATTCGGCGATAGTAGCGCGTGCTGGTCCAATCTTCTGTGTGCGTGCGTGTGTATGTAACAAAACATGTTAATGAGTATGCACTTTGCGGTTGAATGGTGCACTATAAAGGCCGGATTTCGCTATCGCGTTCAACTCTTAAAGGCGAAGGAAGCATAAAGGTCCCCTCCCCCCCCCCTTTTTTTTTCTAATAAAGAGTATCTCTCTTTGTGTGTGTACTTTGTGTGGGATGTGATTCTACCGCCTTATGTCTCCTCCATAGCGGGAGGGAGCATGCTCTCATCCCACGGACTGTTTTAGTCTTTATGGCACATGCAAAAATGTCTCCGTTTTCTGGAGGCCATTACAGTCCACCTACTTTCACATTGTTTGTTTTCGTAGGTGAGCTAGATGTAAAGGGCGTCTGCCGGCGCTCCTCCCAGGACAGCCCAACAACGGGCGTGCGAGGGAGGCGCACACGTGCAGTATTACGAGTGACGTCTTTTCCTACGCCTTTTCGCGGACCCATCTCGGCCGGTGAGGGCGTCTAATGGCATACTTCGTAACTGCGCGGCTCGCGTTTCGCGACTGGCTGACGACTTCGTAGAACCTGTGCTGTCTTGCGCAGATTTTCGGGTGAATGTACTGACAGGTGGCAGCGGTGGAATGGAAATGAAGGCATCTATCCCTTTTCTTTGTTGTTGTTTGTATTCTCTCCTCCACCCCCCATTTTTTTTCTTGGAAATTTCGGTAGACCACTGATGCATTATTTTTTAACTTTCGTACTCGTTCGTATTTCTAGTGTGCTTTGTTTTACTATACTCATTGTCCTTTTTCTACAGTTCAACACTTTTTTTTCTGTCTTGCCTTTTCGCATTTTGATCTTAATGTGCCAGCAAACAATTTTATACACGACCGTATTTCTTTTTTTCATACGCGTATGGTCTTTAACGGAATGGTCTGTCAAACCCAGAAACCGCAATTTGCGTTAATTCCCCGAGACCCCGAGACACCTACACCGCCCGGGGCCCGGGATATATATATATATATATATATATATATATATATATATATATATATATATATATATATATATATATATATATATATATATATGTGTGTGTGTGTGTGTGTGTGTGTGTGTGTGTGTGTGTGTGTGTGTGCGCGCGCTTACGGCGACCGTGTGCAATCAGGGGGCGTAGGTCAACAAGAGGAAGTGGAGCGCACTCACACTCACTCGAGGTACACATATTTTGTGCTTAGGACTCAAACTCGCAAAAACTTTCCTCGAAATGAATGACTCGAACTCAGACTAACCAAAGCTTTAGTTACTTAACCGGACTCTCTCGGACTCGCTTACCAAGGCTTTCCTCGTGGACTCACTCGAACCCAAACTCAACAATGTTGTGCTCTGCCGGACTCATTCGGACTCAGACTTACCAAACCTTTTCCCAATTGAACTTGCTCAAACTCACCGTAGCACGCACCCAAGTTTTACTCAGCCGGACTCACTCGGACCTCCAACTCTCCAAAACTTTCTTCGAATGGACGCATTCGGACCCAGACTCAATGAACGTTTTCTCAACAGGGCTCACTCGAACTCAACCAGACCGAAATGTCACTCATCCGGACTCATCATACATTTAGACTCCTCGCTCGATATGAATGTGAGTAAGCGAGGGAGTCGATTCCCGAGTATGTTTCCCGGCCTTTTTCAGGGGGGCCCCGCCGCGGTGGTCTAGTGGCTAAGGTACTCGGCTGCTGACCCGCAGGTCGCAGGTTCGATTCCCGGCTGCGGCGGCTGCATTTCCGATGGAGGCGGGAATGTTGTAGGCCCGTGTACTCAGGTTTGGGTGCACGTTAAAAAACCCCAGGTGGTCAAAATTTCCGGAGCCCTCCACTACGGCGTCTCGCATAATCAAATGGTGGTTTTGGGACGTTAAACCCCACAAATCAATCAATATTTTAGGGGGCGATTTCGTGCCGACAAGTAGTTTGCCATGATCGGTGCTCACATGAGTTTTCACAAAGCCGCCAAAATGGTGGGGGCGCGTTGTTCGCAACTGGGTCAAAGAAGAGCAGCCGCGCCTGTCTGGCCCCGCTTTCTTCCGAGCAGTGGTGGGCGCATTCCTATCGGCTCTCGTTGTCCGATGTGTTATTCAAGGGGGGGTAAGCCAGCTGGGCGGGGAGGAATGGGCGTTGGAATCCTGTTGTACTCCGCGGGGATGCGAACAAGTTTCTTCTCGCCACCGGTGCCTACGTGCGGCTCTCGAAAATGGTCCTTGCACGCATACACAGTCTCGCACGGTCTGGATCAGGGGGCGGGTGAGGAATCGTCCGCGTCACGCCAACCTTCGCAGCAGCATCGTTCGAGGGAGACCGACCCGTACCGCGTGAGTCGCACGGGGGTCGTTGAGCGGCTCTCGATCGTCCGGCACTGGTGTTAGCGTATTTAGGAACTGGCGCCCGCTGGAAGATCGTGAGGGCACGCGATGGAAGTGAAAAGGCGCGTACGGTCAGTCTGTGGTTAGATGGGCTAAGTTCGCTGCTTGCAGCTTATTTTTCTCGTTTGATTTTTTTTTGTTTTCTGTTTTTATTGCGCACACTTACCTTAATGGGTTTGGTATCCTAGGTGATGATAACTTACGATTTCACTCAAATTTTCTTGAGCACGGGGATTTCTTATCTCTGCACGGTATGCACTCGCACGCTTCCAGCATTGCCTGATGTTGTCTAGTGTTTGCTTTCCACGTTTATAATAGTGACAGGATCTTCGTTCAGACTGAATGCAGTGATTCAGTTGTGTAACTCTTTTTTGGTTTTTTTAGGGGGGGGGGGAGATTTGTGCCATTCTTACGTCTGAGCTCCGGGAAGCCTCCCGCGCCACGGGAGCCGGTGCGCTCTCCAGTTCGCGTTATGTTAGTGTCGTTTCGGTAAGGTTGAATGCTGAGCTAGTTGACAAATCTTGACAGACAAGGACGAAAGGCAAAGATAAAAAAAAACATACCCAACATGATGCTATCAGCTGAAAAGTATTGGATGAACCACGCGTGCTCTCCTCGGTGAAACAGTGGTTACGTTGCTCGACTGCTGCTGGCGAATTTGATCCCGGCCATGGTGGTGAGGGTCCAAGGCTATTCGACGCCGTTTTCGCAGGGACCTGTTCCCCAATGCGCGAGACCAAATAAAGCTACTTCTCTCTCGTTCGCATTTCGCTTGTCCGCTCGGATCATACAGTGTATGACAAGGACATCGGAGCTCTCTCATGCTCAGGGCCTGTTCATTCTCATGTTTTGCAGGCAGCGAGTCGCCGCCGGTGTGTGGCCATCCCGAGCCCCGGTTCGACCTGCCAGAGATCCTGGAGCCCGGAGGCGGGGGATCCGGGGCGGGCGACGAGTGCTACCAGGCGGCGGCCGAGACCATCATCTCGCACTGCCGGGAGAAGGCCAAGGTGATGGGCAACGAGATATCGGCACCCTACGAGGTGCCACACTTTCCCATCGAACTGGCCGAGTCCCGCAAGGTCATGCAGCAGCAGCTGTCAACCAGGTATGTGTTTTAGGTTGCTGTATGTATATAGGTGATCATATCATTGTCACGTCGCTCTAACCGCCATTCTTGACGAGTTGTACGACTGAGCTTGTTCTTCTCTCGTATTGTTCTATGATACAAACGCCTTTATATATCATCATCATCATCATCATCAGCCTGACTGCGTCCACTGAAGGACAAAGGCCTCTCCCATGTACCGCCAGTAAATTTGGTCCTGTGCTTGCTGCTGCCATTTTATACCCGTAAACTTCTTAATCTCACCTGCCCACCTAACTTTCTGTCTCCCCCTAACCCACTTGCCTTCTCTTGGAATCCAGTTGGTTACCCTTAATTACCAGCGGTTATCCTGTCTATGCGCTTCATGTTCGGCCCATGTCCATTTTTTCTTCTTGATTTCAACTATCATATCCTTAACCCCGGTTTGTTCCCTGATCCACTCAGCTTTTTTTTTTTGTCTTTTAAGGTTACGCCTACCATTTTCCTTCCCATTGCTCACTGCATCGTCTTCAATTTAAGCTGAACCCTCTTTGGAAGTCTCCAGGTCTCTGCTCCGTAGCAAGTACCGACAAGATGCAACTGTTATATAGTTCCATCTTGAGGGATAGTGGCAATTTACCTGTCATGATTTGAGAGTGCTTGCCAAATGTGCTCCACCCCATTCTTATTCTTCTAGTTACTTTAATCTCGTGGTTAGGCTCCGCGGTTATTACTTTTACAAAGTAAACATAGTGTTTTACAACTTCTAGTGCACTATTACCGATCTCGACCGCTGTTCTCTTCCGAGGTTGTTGTATACTACCCACTCCGTTGCATTGCTGAGTAACTCAGGGGACGAATTGCTACTCATGATTACGGAGTTAGACAAGGAGAGCAGAAAGATAGGTCATAACATTAACTATATATATATATATATATATATATATATATATATATATATATAAATTGTGTGTGTGTGTGTGTTTTAATCCACCTTTCTTTCTTCACATTTACATTGAAATTAGGTCTAATAACTTCCCCTGTAATTTCCTTGACTTTATTGTCTGTTAGATCTCAATAATATTGTCCCTTAAGTACACACTTCTTTCCTTGATATATAAAGTGTGGAGCACTTTAGAGGGTCAGGCTTTCGCGTCGAGTGCTGTCATCGTCGAGTGGCCTAATGCAGGCAAAACCACGCATAGCTGCAGCCAACTGTAGCATATTGAGTGCTCGCTGGCACCGATGAGCCGTGTTCTTCGGGCGCCTTCATGATATATATAACATGCGGACATTACTTTTGAGGCTGGGGAAACGCGACACCACAAACCAGGTGTCAAAGTTGGGAGAGCAAGCAAGCGAAAATAGATAGAGAAAGAAAGAAAGCAATGGGAAGAAAAATAGAAATTGAGAGAGAAAAGAGACAGAAAAAAGTAAAAAGCAGAAAAAAGAAAGAGAGGAGGAAAGAAAGATTAAAAAGTCCGCTCCGTTCCCCCCCCCCCTTTTTTTCGTTTCGTGGATTCCCCTTTAGTACAAATCAGCAGATATGGTTCTTATGGATTTAAACACGACCTAGCTTTTACTACTTGTATACGTGCACTTGCTCGAGACAAAGGCGTGATGCAGCTACAAGTATGGCTGCTATATATGGGATGTTGACTCCGATGCTATAGTATGCGAGTTCAAATGACACCGATGTGACGCGAGCTGAAAATACGGTGGAAGTGAAACTATGTGTATTATGTAACCCTAAACTGTCGTGTGATTGGAGGGCACCATACAGCTGCTTTCTGCAGATAAAGGAGATAGAGAGAGCGTGGAAGAGAGAGATGGGGTTACTTTACTCTTTCAAAAGTAGAAATGTTGGTTTCGAAGACATGTTGAGTTCTAGAATCTGTAAAGTTAAAACGATAATCATTCTGACGACATGTCCGTTAGGCATCTTGGATTATAGTCCCCACTACAGACTTCTGAAGTTTAGAAATTTAGTAACCTTTAATGTACAGGCTTCAAGAGATGCGCGATCACCTGGGGCGATGGCAGGTCGGTTAGGTTGTGGTGACAGTGCGTTTTATGCTTGGAAAATTGTTAACTTTGATTGCCATTGCTCATAAAACACAGTTACAGAGACGTATCCATCCGAATTTATTGTTTTTCGGTCTCTTCGCTTTCTTGTCTCTGTCACTGCAGCGGCCCAAGCACCCGTGCGCTCTCGCAAACGTCAAGATGTTACGGCTGGCTTTGTGCCACCCCATGTTCTGGCGCATGCCATTGGAGGTGGGGGGGGGGGGGGGTGTACTCGTGACACTTTATTCTGATTTTACAGCAATAAATTCGCCGCGCGAATATCACGTTCTCTTCCAATTGTTGCACCGCGTGTAGCCGTACGAAATGGAAAACTGTCATGTTCAAAACGTAATGGAGCTTGCTCTAGCTGGTGTATGTAGTTGAACTTCACGAAAAATATAGATAAGCTTGCCTATGATATCTCGCCTTGACCCGTTTCCGCGTTTTCGTACCGGCATCTTTGCCGCGACTTTGTCGGTGCGCCCGCATCGTCACACTTGGCGTGTAACTCGAGCCCTTTTCTCTGACCTCCAACTGGCGAAATGCCAGTATATCTAGAAGCTACTCGAGCAACGAGCGAGATAATGCCGCGCGAATCGCATTTCGCGCACTGACCCAGCGTGCGCGATAAGGCGCAAGCACTGAGAAGTGCCTCTTAGCGATAGTGAGTTCATGCCTCCTCGCACAAAGCTGGGGAGTTCAAAGAACCACCGTGTTTTTCATTCGGGAAGCGAAGTGAAGCAAGCTCAAGCCAAGGCTCTTAGTTACCTGCAAGGGAAGGCGAATTCGGCGTAGCCGTCAGCTCGCCGTTTTAATGCCGTTTGCGGTGATTACCGGTGTTTTTTTGTTTTTTTTTTTACATGAAAGTGTTTTTGCCGGGGTCCAGCACGGCTCCATGACGTATTTCCGTCACGGATATGACGTCGTAAAATGTTTACTAACAGATTGCAAGGTAGAAAAGAGGAAAAGGAAATGTGCCGCAGTGAGGTGTCCAACAAGCGACCTCGCGCTTCTCAGCGCGCAACGCTAACCACTAGATCACAGAGCGACTCCCCTCCAACATGTTAACGACGAGCCTTTTATATACACCATGTACCTCTGACGGTCCTTGGCGCTCGGAAATATCGCCGCATTTTAGTATACAGAAGCGAGATGGCACGACGGGCGCGCGCGCTCTGAAGGTCGTCGTGCCGCGCCAATCCGCGCGCGCGCCTGGGCATCGCGTGATTAATGTGCGTATAGATGTTCTCTACCGTGATGGCTCACTTGCGCGCGCGCTTATCTAGGGATTAGGGTGCTTTGTACTTCTTGTGCTTCGTCCGCAAGTTTGCTTTCAAGTTATAGCAGTTAAAACAGCACAGGAACGTCATTTTTCTCGCTGCCGCGGCTGCGTTTACGAAAGGAGCGTGCTGCTCACACACGACGTAAGAATTGTGACAGTTGTTTTTCCGCGCTCGTCCTGCGTATGCTTAGTTCGGGCGTGCTTTAGGTTTGAGGTGTTCACTACAAGTTTCGAGTTGCTTGCTGTTCTGCGCGCGACAATGCAATTTGTTGCTGCAGCATTGATTCCTTCGCCCTTGTGGCGAAACAATGCATCACAAATGCTACTACCTCTGCGTGGACACGTTTCACTTTCGTGTTATGCCGATCACTAAATAGGGAGATCAACCACTTTTTTTTTTATAGGGACGCTGTTCTTGGTCGAGCCTTTCATGTCGAGGATCCGTTGTAACGCTTGTGAGTGTCATTAGTGGGAATGCGCCGCAAACATTGGGTAAATCTTCCATCTCACCGCTGGTGCACTAAAAAGTGAAAGCAAGAGTTTACCCAGTGAACAGGTATGCGCCACAGAAGTGTGTGCGGCCTATCAGAAAATCACCACAATCACAAACGCGTCACACGCCATGTAAATCGGTTAAATGCAACTGCGCACAACGTTTACTGCAAAGGGGACAGTTAACCCAACACGGGTCTGCTCGGGCACCTTCGCCGCTGTGCGCGCTCTGTGCTGAACCGGAAACAATACATCATTTCTTTTTGACCTGCTGAAGGTTTACTACTATGAAAATTGCTTTCAGAAACGTCTTTACGTGGCATTGGGATGGATTTGTCTGTGCCGGTCATTTTCTCTTTTGGATCTTCTATTTTCGGGTTCTTCAAAGCGAAGGTATGCGTGGCTGTCGGGGACTACATCCGATCGCTTGACTGACTAATCAATATTATTATCTTATTGTTTGTACACTGTTATGCACGTATAAAAGGATGAGGCTATTGCTTTATTTTACTCCCTATAAAATTAAAAAAAGATGAAGCTTTGTTTCTTTTTGTTCTTTTTATAGATTTGTACAGTAGACCGGGCACTATAGTTTTCTATGTATCCTGTACTATTTCTATTCTAAGACCTCCCTTATTCTAAAACTTCATGATACTTCATGAAACCACTCCATTCTTGGCCGGTCCCTCGCAGTGGGTGTGCGCCACAGCTAATAGGCCAACAAGAACAAGAAATAAACTTTAACAAAGTGCTTGATTGGGCTGGTTGGTGCTGCATAGTAGGCGAAGAAAGTGCTTAACAGCGCAAACGATAGGAGGGGATGTAAGAGACGACAACATAGCGCTGAACTAACAACCAAAGTTTATTGCGAACCAACTGTAATATATAGGAAAGTGAATCTGCGCATAACCACGCAACATATTCAGAATTCTACATAAATGCGCCATACGGCTTACATTATCATTAAGCGGTCATATCAGTGGACCCCATATAACTAATTACACAACCGTGAAGAAAAATTGAGGGTACGCTAACACAAGAAGCACCATGTTGTTGAGTGTGGAAGGCTTCACTAATCTCGTGCTCGCGCTGATTTTTGTGTCGCCCCATGATCGCAAACTTGTCAGGAATTGGCTGACACAACCGCACTTTTTACAATAGTCCGCCAGGTGGCTGATGCTCTCTCAACCGATAGTTTATGCATCGGCCTGTTTGGCCAATGTAACAGAGCCCACAAGTAAACATTATCTTGTATAAAATCTCTAAAATACATTCAGCATAGCGCGTAGCGTGTGTCTTAGTGCATGGTTCTTTCATAGGTCCATCGCTGTTGACCCTGCGACATAGCCCTCAGCGGTCTGTTCTCGGATCTTTTATCCCCTCCTATCGTTTGCGCTGTTAAGCACTTCCTTCGTCTACTGAGAACAAGAACCAACGAATGACGTGCACGTTACCAGGAACCGCAACACAGTGCTGTAGAATTTATATAGACACGGGTGACGTGGTTTGATTTCATGATACTCGGACAGAAACCTGAGACGCTACCGCTCCGTCTCGGTACAGTTGCAGCGTCTTGTTTTATCTCAAGTACAAGTGATTTTGTTTTTGTTTTACTTTGGAGTGGAGTAAACATTCCTTATCGCTGTGTTTTGAAAAAAAAAACATGTAAATATTCTACGCTTGGGTGTCCGACGGCACAGTCATCGTTTGGCGCCCAGCCAATGAAGGCCAGTGCAGTGGAGGCGTGGCGCGGAGAGGAAAACTGACCTTGTCTCTCGTATCTGTCCCGTTGTCGGCCACTAAGTGGCGTTAACTTGTTTCGCCACTCGATGCGGGATGTCACCCATATCTGGTAGCAGATAACGCGACTGATTCATGCCAGACACTTCTTTTTTAGCGGGAAATGAGGGCATGTTCGGCTGTAAGGGAGACTGGTGACCTTATTCGAATCGATCACGCTTGAACGCGATATTCAGGAGAGATCGAATTTAATAGAAGGCGGAGAGGTTGGCCTCAGCTAAATGTGCTATGGCCTGCTGGACTGCGTAGGCGAGAAATGAAAGGAGTAAAAAAAAGTGATCAAGGGTGATGATGGGAAGAGGAAGTAGTGCGTATGTACAGTCTGCGTCAAATTAAACCTGAACAGCGGCAAGCCTTCGCGGTGGTATAGAGTGCGCTCTGTCCAGCTATCACCATTGCCTGGCGCGCGCGCATCCTGTTCGGTAGCTCTGCGCATACACGCTTGTCCGTCCATGGCGATAAGTGGGTGGCGTGCGCTATACCATCGCGAAGGCTTGCCGCCGCTCGGGTTTCATTCGATGCGGATTGTGCGGGTGCGCCACAGGTAAAACTGAGCTCGCGAGCTGTGGCAGAATGGGGAGGTGAAAGTGCATGCCAGCGCGCTCAATCAGAAGATAAATCGCAGATAGCGAAAGGGCGTGGGCACATCCGGCTGACTTATCCCAATATCTTGTTGCTCACCTTATCGCCGGCGGAAGCCAAGCTTCGCCATGTTCTTACATTCAGCGAGCGAAACCGTGCTAAAGCTATCACTGCTCGACAGTGACGAAAGTGGTGGCACTCTTTGCGAAGCAGAAAGCGCGTGCTTCAGAAGGTTTCTTCACAGCGCGGCCGAACAAATGTATAAGGTGCTGAAGCGTCTCCTGGCGAGCATTGATGGTATAGCGGGGTGGCTTCGCACGAGCCGGCAATGAGACGGGCATCATCAAAATATCGTAATGGTTCAACCGGATGTGCCGACGCACTCTCGCGATCTATATACTGCGCACCTTCTGATTGAGCGCGCTGGCATGCAGCTTCGCCCCGTCTGACCACAGCCCGCGTTCTACTACTTTTGTAGCGCCTCTGCAAAAGCCACCTAGCGCAGCAACTTCGCTACAGCTTACCCCCGTGTTCACAAACGCTCCTCGACTCGACTTTCACCTTTCACTTGACAGTGTTGAGCAAGCTGCGCCGCTTCTCGGCTGAAAATCATGCTGCGCTACTCAAGAGTCGCAGCAGATTGTCGCTGATGTGCAGTGACTCAAGTGAAGGTGAAGCGTTGAGTGAAGGGACGTTCTAGAATGCAGGGATCAGTGTCTAGTCTAGCGCTCTTTAGAAAATCTAGAACAGCCCTCGCAGCAGTTTTGGACACCGTCTTATCGCAAATTGAGGGCAAAATGCAACGTTCACCGACTGTTTCTACTTATATATGCCTGCCAGCGTTCAAGCTATGGCGTCTTCTGCTGTCTCACGTAGAGTGGGCAATCGCTAAATATATGGGCAAAAGTTTCACACTCTTGGCAGAGTGCAAAGTTCGGTCTGTCCGCGCAGCTGATTAAGTGCGCTATAGCGTTGAGTGAAGCCAACGCCCTGGCGAATCTGGTGGCGCACATGCATGTCTTCGATTGATTTCAGCCGGGAGGTGAAAAGTCATATTGGGGCCTGTTTCCCGCAGACGTTTGTTGCGGTGGCCTGGTTAAGACCAGAAAGTTGCTGCTGCGTGATCGCGCGTCAGCGAGCTCTGCCATGGGTTCGCGGCATTCCTCGTATGCGAAATTTGTGCGTCGATGGAGGTGTCGTATAATAACGCGGTGCTTTCGCTATCAAGTAGCTCGGTTCCATTCAATCCACAGGGACCCGTTAAAATATAATCGAGTGACAACCTTAAAAAAATGAATCGTTACCAGCTTGCCCAATTTTCAATACTACCCCAATGAAAACTTTTGTGTGCGAGGCGATATCTTGCAGTTTTAAAAAGTAAATTATTGTTACTCAAGATACAATCACTTGTAGTGATTCATAATCAACTTTTAATTGATTCGTGAAGTTTAACGTCCCAAAACCACCACATGATTATGAGAGACGCCGTAGTAGAGGGCTCCGGGAATTTCGACTACCTGGGGTTCTTCAACGTGCACCCAAAGCTGAGCACACGGGCCTACAACATTTCTGCCTCCATCGGAAATGCAGCCGCCGCAGCCGGGATTTGATCCCGCGACCTGCGGGTCAGCAGCCGAGTACCTTAGCCACTAGACCACCGCGGCGGGGCCATAATCAACTTTTGCTCTGTACTATTGGTGCAGTGGCGTTATTACATTCCGCCATGCACCTTATGATTTTTTCTTCTTTTTTGTCTTTTATATACTGATTGTTGAATCCTTTTATCTCTCTGATCTTTAATTACACTGCATTTCATCCTTCCATGTTTTTATGTTGCACAACGTTTTAATTTGTGTTTATAACAGACACTGTGGCTAATCCCTTTTGTAGGTATTGGTCAGTTTTTCTTAAAGGACACGTCTAAACAAACAAAGCTTTATGTGTGGTTGCTGAGACCGAATATTGAATCCCGGATGTCATGCTCAAGGCCAGATAGTACAGCCATTTAGCCTCTCCATTCGGCGGATCGTCGTCGTAATGTAAACGCTTGACCTTTCAAAGCATAAACTGCAGCATCCGTTTTGATTCTTGCATTTATATTCATAAAAATTAGGATACAAAAAGCAAGCCTTTCCGTGAGTGTCTGGCAAGATGGTGTGGGAATGGTACAGAACACAAATGATGAAGTAGTGCAGAGACCGTAAGGTTAGGAAGAGCGAGAGATAAGTTTGTTTACAGAAAGGCAGAGAGGGATTAGTAACAAGCATTGCGCAACACAATCGAAGCAAAACAAAAGAGTGAGTATCGGCCTAACACGTGACCACGCTTTTAGGACGCACATTCCGAGCTCAGTGGTCACATGTTGGACCATTGCTGCTAGTGGGAAAGTGAAGGGAATAGGCTCACGGAGGGTTCACTTGCCTATATAGGCATGCAGCAGCGCAACGTGATGCTCTCTCTCCTAGTTTATTTCCTCCATAACAAAGACAACCCGCGCGACTCTCTGTTTCTCGCACTCCGCCAGGTGGCGACTGAGCTCGATCTCGTGATAGCGTACTCACGCCGCTGACTGTCGTCGTCATAGGATACGCTCCCGCGCGCAATGCCGAAACGAGCTCAGCTTAACGTCGAAGTCACGGCGTCAGGATGTCCCGTCTTGTGACCATGCAGGTTATTGGGGGGGGGGGGGGGCAGTGAAGGGGCTCCCTCTCCTTTTTTCGACTACGACGGGGAGACCGACTCGGGTTTCCACGCTTCGCACGAGCGCTGTCGACGCTTCCCTCCGTACGCGCGTACGTAGTAAACATAGCAAACGCAAACAAGCGCGGTGGCGTGACGTGGTGGTAGCGCCGTGGGCACTCTGCGCGCAAATTCTTGACTGGCCCTGTCGCAGTTGATGCTGCTTGTCGTGCTGTTCGAGAAAGCGTTGAGTTGTATGAACTAACGTTGGCAACTGAACCAACCGCAATAAACATGTGCCGTCTCTGTTTTTTTACAACCGCTGCAGGGAGAAAGGAAGCAAGTAAGTGTGAGCTTGTCATTCTCTGCATGTATCGTGAATTGGGTGTTGTTGGCTGTTTTGTGTGGTGATACTGCTGCGAAACGAAGGCCCGAGTCCAGACGAGTGTATGGCATTCATTTGCGTTATCGTGTTTTTGTTCTTTTTTTATTTGGGGTAACCGCGGGGAAGTAGGCTACCTAAATTTTAGCTGGCTATCCTAAGGTCATGAACTTATTACCGGGCGCGGCGCCAGAGAAGCGACACGTCGGGGAAGGGGAGGGGGGTGGTGGAGGGAGCACCCATGGCCAAACTTTTCGCTGCCTCCGCGCAGGAAGTTGGTTTCCCCGCCTTCCTGCAGGAAGAGGCGGGTGCAAAGGTCATTTGGCTAGTATACCGCGGTGCATGTTACGTGCCCATACTGTAGAAAACACTCTGATGTACGAAGACTACTGCTCACAACAATATCAATCTGTCATTCACCATAAAAGGCTACAGCGCACATAGGCGGGGATGAAGGAAGAACACAGCGCTGATCTTCTTACGTCCCCGTCTATGTGCGCTGTAGCCTTTCATGAGGCACTACCGATTAGCCTACTAAGCCGGCCTCGTGAGCCTTCGTTCAGTTATTCGGATACTGCGGTAACGGGTATGCGCCACCGTCCGAGTTCATCATCGTCATCATCATCTTGGCCTGCGATGGGTTCTCCTTTAGGGAGGGGCAAAGATTAACCGCATCCCTTCTTATAATCCGAACTCACTTATAGATATCCTGTCTGAGGTCCCCGTCTTTACGACGACAAGAACTGGGAAGTGACCAGCTCTTGGACCAAAACTTCAGGAGTACTCGGCCGCCATTATCGTCAAAAATCTTCATGACCATTTTCGACAACGACGAGACAACTCCGACTTCATAACGGCATGGGGCATGAGTTGTTGCCCCTTTTACGAGATTTGGGAGGGGAGGGGTGGGTGTAGACCCCTTTGTGCACACGCCTACGATCATCATCATCGTTTGGTGTCGCGCTCCTTGGCCAGATCCCTGTTCTTGGCCGATCCCCCTTTGTGGTCGAGTGCCAGCAAAGCTGAAGGTCCATCATCATCATCATCATCATCATCATCATCAGATCCCTGTTGTGGGTCTGTGCCGTTGATGGCAACAGGACCGGCGGTCGGCCGGCGTGGCCGGCTGCATGGCGTCGGGCCCGTACATGGCTGGGGCCTCGGCGATGGGCTCGGACCAGGTGTCGAGCGCGCCGACGCCGGCGGAGGGACCCTGGAAGAGGCTGTCCCGCCAGGCGAACGCGCCCACGCTCGTGGCGGCCGCGCGCGTCGTCGACAGCGGCGGCAGCGTGGTGGTGACGCCGAACATGCGCAACCTGGCCGAGATCGGCTACTCGTTGTGCGACTACCAGGACGACAACGGCGAGTCCGAGGCCCTCCGCGCCAAGTACTACGCCGTCACGCACGTCAGGAGCGCCGTCAGGAGCACCAGCGTCGGTCCCTTGGTCCGGAAGGGGTGCGCCAAGTCGAGGACAGAGCTGTTCAGGGACTGTCAGAAGCAGACCGAGCGGCTCGCGGGAATTCACTTGCCGTTCGCCAGGTGCGGAAGCCCCCGCACGCGTGCGTTTTGACCTCGGATCTAGTTTGGCCGGCTCTATGTGATTATCGTAGTCTTCGTTTGGTGCGGTCGCTTAGGTTTGTTATTATTTTGACTGGCTATTAATTTTGGTTACGCTCTTTATCGACTCGCAGTCGCCTTTTACGTGATTACTCAGAATTCCCCTCCCGGTAAGCTCTTTCCGCAGATTTCTGTCTCGTGACGCACGTCCTCCCAGCAACAATCTGCGGCGGCATGCAGCTGTGTATGTTTATCTTGAACGTCCTGTGTTACTGAGACACTAAGCTGTGACCTTCGGACGCACGCTTAATTGTTTTGTTCGGCAGTATGCGGTATACTGACGTTTGTGATGGACGCGTGTGGTGGTTTCGAATCGGCTTGCCTTTGTTACGTTATCGTGGCAGAAATGACGCACCCGGTTAATATCTGGGTCATTTTGCATTTTCTTTCGTTTTGTTTTCCAGGCATTATTTGCGATTTTTCAAACCGTGCCTTGTTTGTTTTGTATTCGGTGGCAGTGCATCCTCAGCTGATTTATTTTCATTTTTGGTAGCGTATAGCTCCTACTCTCGATATTCCCATTTAGCGACTGACTCCGTTTTCTTGGTTGCTTCCAGAGCGCAAAAGGAGCTCGAGGAGCGCAAAAGTTACTTCGATGGCGACGTCAAGGAGATGGAGGACAACTTGGCACAGCTCAACGACCTGGACTTTGTGCCTCACTTTCAGCGTGTGGCAATCAGCGGCGAGGACACGTCCGGGGTCAGTATATGAGGCATCTGACCAGCTGCGCCACATCGTTCAGTGTCCTGATCGCCGATGTATGTAGGTTCCTGCGTGCTCTTCGACGTGTCATCATGTAGAGTGCTCCGCGGGCTTATGAACTTGCGTCCATGCCACAAGGTGTACATTTGACGCGTCCCGTATATCGCCCGTTCTTCATTTGGAAACGCGCTCACACATTGCGCTATGCCGCAGCGCAGTGAATGTCGTGACTGTCACATTTAAGGGGTGGAACACCTTGAGCGCGACGCTTTTCCGCTGTCACAGCTACATTAAGTGGGGCAACGCTCGGTAACATACAGTATACGTGAAACACACACAAACAAGAAGGTGTAACAGTATAGACTAGCGTCTATCATAATTGTGGCTGGCAGTACTATGTAAAACGCTTCCACAAACCATTTAATCAAGGCGGTAACTTCAACGTGGTAGCTTCGCCCACTCGTCATGATTCACTTGGAGGAGATGCGTGGATTTTTCGGCATCCGCGGCGGTACAGTGGTCGCGGTGCACGGCTGATAACCCGTATGTCGCGGGCTCGACCCTGGCCGCATTTCGATGGAGACGATATGCAGAAGCCCCCTTGCTCTTTTCAGGTGATTTCAGTGCGCGTTAGAGGGAACGACAACTGCCCAGAACATGAAATGAGATTACTGCACTGATGGAAAGATTGTCCCTTGTAGTGACTCAAATGAACCCTGTTTTTCTCGTGAGAAGTGGATTTTTATTTCTTCATTGAAGATCGCGAAAATGGCCTGTGGCGTCTCTGGTGGCAAAAAACATAAGCTATCATGAATGCCCTGTCACGTGACTATGTACACGGTCAAAAGTTTATTGATTAGTACTGAAATATTGTTTGATTCTTCATAGCAAAAGATAATATTTTATAAAACTATGCGTATAAGCTTGCGTTAGTACTGCGCATTAAAGTGGCGCTGCCTTTGCGTGACATATGCGCAGTTTCGTTTTCGATTACTTGGCTTGGCGACGCGGTACAAATGCAGGGAAGCTCTATGGAGCCACACCGTCTCTTTGTAACGGCTTGTTATTTTCAAAAATAGTTGTAAAGTGCAGAATAAACGTGGTTAAGCACAGTTCCAGGAAATCCTGCGAAATAAGAACAACGACAGCATGCATAAGCCACCAGAAAGGCTACCGGCATCGCTATCTATATTCAGCGGTGCCGGATGAAAAGGCACTACCGTGTTCAGAGCCTTTCAGATCGAAAAAATACTGCTTATAAAATGACTACGAGCTCTTGGTAATAACTACTGCTGCTACGATCACTACGAAGGGTAAGCTTTCCGTCGCGCAGGAAAAAAACTGGATCGAAAAAAGTCAGTATTTGACCTCTTTAAGGAACACCAGATGGTCAAAATCTCCAAAACCCTCCACTACGGCATGTTTTATAACGTAGTTTTGAAACGTAAAAAAACCCCAGACTATCGTTACCGTTGTGTCGCTGCAGACTGGGGCGAGTTTACAATGCCTTTGAGGATTGGCTGACGAGGTACCCGGTCTCGGCGTCTTCTGTTTCCCCGCCAGGTTCCCCTGGAAGACTTGCACCAGGCTTCTAAACTTCTCGTCTCCGCACTCAGGTTGAGAGAGAAGTACATGGAAATTTCTCACCAGTCTTTCCCCAAGGCGACGAAAAGATTTCTTAACCAGCTAAAAGGAAAGCCCCTCGAGGACCTCGATTCCCCGGAAGAAATGTTCAGCTCGGCGGGTAAGCACTGTCTTGTCTCTCTCCGTAATTGAAACGTTTTGTTTCTCTAAACTCCCGCAAGACCAGCACAGATGATGATATCAGTTTACTCGTATATATTACCGCAGTGTTCTTGTCGTCGCACGCCTGTTTATCGTCGTGTTGTCTGGCGGCTTAATTGCCCGTTGTGGCTGTTTCCATATTGCATGCGTTGTTGTGTGGGTTGACGTGGCGAAGACGGAGTAGAGATAGCATGTTTTCTCAGTGAATTTGTGACGCTTTGGGTGTGTTTTACTGCCACTGTGACCGCTATTAAGCGGATTCTAAAATTGCGCCCACAATCGGGAGCTGTTCCGGAGGTGCTGATTTGGGTGCATTTTCGGGTAAATCTAATTAGATTGCTGCATTACCTATACGGCAGCGTAGCTTCCTTGCGTGTCTAGAGTAGCTTGTCAACGCTGCCATGAAATGCGTGTGCATGCAAAAGAAACGCTAAAAATGTTACTTTTTGGATTGAAAAGAAGCCCTGTGCTGCCAGCGATTGTGGTATTTGTGTAAGCGCTGTGTTTGTTTGCTTTATGCTTCTCTAAGTGCATATCAGTTTGTTTGTTTTTTTGTCGACGGGGCCTTTAAAAATTTTGTTGTTTGATTTCTTTACGTCTGTACTTTAATTTTTGTTTTTTCGATGCATCAAACTTGTACTACCTTTAAAGAATCTTTTGACATTTTTATTGCCTTCTTTCTTTTTTCACCTTTGTTTGTTTGTTTCGTATTTTTATATCACTCGATGGTTTGCTCTTCCAAGGTCTAAAGGTGCCAACCACCAAACGGGTTAAAACTAAAGGTATACCGTCGATTTTTTGCATGTTGAGGGCCCCCCTTTTGCCAGACCTTTTTTTCACTTCCTGGCATGTGCCCTAAGGAGCTGCCATACTTTTTGTCTTTCCCTCTACCATCTGTTTCCCCCTCGAAAAAAAAGTATACAAAAAGCATCAGAACCAAACGTCGAAGTTTGTGCTCTCCACTTTGCCAAAAACAAAAAAAAAAATGCCGTTCAGACCTTGGCGTCTTCCATAGGTGACGCAGTTGTGTTGCGGAAGTTCAGCTCCGCTGTCTCACAGTGACAGCCTTTGTTGCTTTTAAAATTTATTCATGAGGACTCGATTCTTAGTAGTGATGAATCGTGCTTTAGTACCTTGCACCCACCCCTTATGCAGTCGGTGTCCGTGTGGTGCAATAGTGCAGCGTCCCGAGATGCCAACAGACCTGACCTTTACTGAGCGTTTAGAGCTTGGCTTGCTGGTTTTTGTGAATACTGCGAAACAATGGGCTGGCGAGTAAAGACACCGACTAGGTAGGAAGAGACGTACATTGACAGTTTGCCTGCGGCGTTGTGCGTCTTTTCCTATTCTGTCCGTGCCTTTGTTCGCGAGTACGATGTTTCACGTTATTTACTTGACCTTTGCCGCTGCTGATATAGGTTACTCTGGTCTCTGGGCGTGCTTATTATTGAGAGAATTGGTGAAACCAGCGAATTCATGAAACAGAGTTGTATATACTACAGTCAGATGCTTCATTCTCATACGTATTTCTGACTTCTTGCGTTGCGGTCACTGTTTGAGGGCCGCGCGAAGGATTGAAAAAAAAAAAAAAACTCTTGCTATTCTAAGCGTGCGTAGGGTTCTTTTTTTTGGGGGGGGGGGGGGGGGGGTGAAGGTACGTTGCAGCGCCCCCCTTCCCCGTTGATTTCGACCCCCCTTTTGTAGGTGACACAGGTGTCTGCCCCCCCTCCTCTTGTGGGCAGACCCCTTTAATGTTTTCGTCGTCATTTAGGTCGATGAGCCTGCTATTCTGTATACGAGCTGACTACAGTAGTAATCTATACCTTCTCATCGCGGTTCTGCGTTCGTGGCATTTATTAGCGTTAGCTGGGACAAATGAATGACACCACTCGAGACGCCAATACTCTGAACGGTTTTTCGATACCCTAATTTGTCCGCTGGAGATCACCGGTAGGCCTAGATTGCTAACCACGAAATTTTGGTATTGTACACTATACTAACATTCTCAGTGCCTTTGATTGAAAGTTGAGTATGCTTCCTATAGATGTAACCGTAGCGCAGAATGTTGTGCTGCATTTCGCTGCAGTCTAATATTCCTGGTTTTTATAGCATGCTTACTGTATGCGAATACCTGGATGATGCTACTGCCCTTTCGAATTTTCGTAGGCCGTGGTGTAACTGCAATATTGCATATGATTTGATCCTGTTATTTGGTCGTAGTTGAAGCATTCTGATTACTCGCGTTATGAAAGTAGCCTGTAAACGTGTAATGTAAAGAAATTAATAGCCTGCTAATTCTATGACTGTCTTTGCAAGATATCATAGGTACTACGGATTGCCATTTTCGGCTGCGCAAAGCGAGTTGCTTTCGATAGCCTATTATATTTTTCTTGACATCAGCGTTTAGAAATATATCGGCAATTTTATATAGATACACTGTATTTACTTATCGCAACCCTTGTATACTTGTATTTCTATAAAGTAGCAGGCTCATTAGCGAGACCTATTAGTCACACCTAAATAGCGCACAGTCTATTCATATGTTCGCACGTCGTTTACACGACTCTACTGATATGGTCTAAACTAGTTGAACAGTTACGTTAAACAAAGGTAACATCAATAACCGTTATTATGTGCATATTCTAGCTTACCTACTCTATCTGTTCGTTCAGTACCGTAATTTATACCGCTTTGCACTTAGCATCTTCAAGAAAGGAATCATCATTCTAATTCGTTAGGCGAAGACCCACATGTCCTGGCTCGCGCATTCTGATGGGCTTCGCGAGTCAATAAAATTATACGCGCATGTTTTTAATTCGGGTTTTTCTTATTTTGTTATATGTACCCTGAGCCAGTACGAATGTGCCGATGTGAATTAGCGTGAGCCGCTCGCACTTCCGCCGGTTCGAAATGATACTAACAATAGAGCGTATTGCGTCCGATAATGCTGGTTTCTGATTGGGGGCGGTGCGACAGACCACCCTTTCTACTGCGTGCCCACCGTGACGGAGCCTTGGAACTGCGAAGTGCTGCCCAACATGAACTGCGAGTTGCGCATGCACAACGGCGTGGTGCACGTCTACAAGAACAAGGAGGACGTGGCGGCGGAGAAGCCCATGGACTTCCCATACGTCAACCTGCCGCAGTTCATCAACGACCTCAACCTCATGTGCGCCATGATCGCCGACGGCCCACTGTGAGTGAAGCACGCGTAGGAGCCCTTGATTGTCAGCTTGCACGTTTGGTAGCGTGTCGAGTCGATCCTAGCGTTTCCGCGAACTCCGTGGTTGGCTCGTTATTTGCTCGAGACAGGCCGCGTGTCACGAACGAGCAGCTAGAGATGTAACACTTGTACGATAATAGAGAGTTTTAGTACTGCGTACGCTGCGTACGTGGCGGCGTTGCGTACGTAAGGACGCCACGTTCTGCGTAGTGCGCATGCGCAGACCGCAACGCGCACGTATCGCGTTACTACGTACGAATCCGCTACGTACGCACGCATGAGATGCATGCGTGCGTACGTATGAGCTGAACGCGCCGCTCTCGAACAAGTTCGCGAAAGCGCGAGACTTCGTTTTGCAAAATGGCGGCATCGAAGGCAAGCACGGAGGAAGGAAAAGTTTCCTTCCTCCGTGAAGGCAAGCACCGACTGGCTCAGTGGCTTAAAATATGGCCATAATCTGGCTATAACATTTGGATTGGCTCACATTGGCTGTCAACAACACGTGATTCTATTTTGATCTACCAGACGGCGCAACACGCTCGTTACGTACGCGGGTACTACGGCGTACTAAAAGCCGATTAGTGGCAAACGACGCCACGTAACGCAAGGCGCTTGCGTGATGCGTACGTAGCACCATTCCGCAGTACTAAAACTCTCTAATAATGTGAAGGGGAACAGTAACGTTCAATTAAAATATTTACTAACGGGTAACGTTCCAGTATAATCGTGGTAGCGTTTCCTAAGTATTGCTTTATTACGTTCGTGTTAATTAGCCCAGCGAGGAAGGATCGTCGAGCTATTACATCTTCAAATAATGGTTATGATGCTTGGCTGCTGACATGATGGTTTCGGGATCGAACTGCAGCCGCGCCGGCCTCACTTAGGTCTAGGCAAAATGCTAGAAAACTGTGTGCTTAGATTTACGTGCTCGTTAAAGAACTCCGGGTGTTCGAAACTTCAGGAGCTCTTTAGTACAGTGCCTCTCATGTCGCGGGTTTTCGGGCGTGAAAGCTGGACCGTTTTGATTAATATCATAAAATGAGGCCCAGAGCGTAACCACATCAGCATGTCGTGCAGCTGCCTGGATAAGGCTGCCCTATTTACGTCATACACGTGAAAACCACGATGAGATGGCTGGGATAGCGGGAACCAGGCAGAGTGAAACTGAGTTTGTGTTGCAAGTATACGCAATCGCAAGTAGTGTTGTTTACAGAGGGTCAGCGCACAGTTTTTGGTGTTAGATATGCCAGGGTTGCGTGATTGTCTTTTTGGCGGCCCGGTATTCCGTATCTACATAGCTGTTCTCGATGTGCACGGAAAAGTTGGTATACGTGCTAAAGGGCACAGACTTCGCCGTAAAAGTTGACAAACAAAATGAAGGACAGAAGTAAAATTTTAAAGGCTCGTTTTTCTTTGTTAGACGCAATGTTAGTGAGAACTGATGCACAATGATGCCAATGAAAGTTTGCGAAGTGTTACTTGTGTAATTGTAATGTAAATGTGAAGAAAGTAAAGTGAAAGAAAAGAAGGCTTCCCGTGGGTAGAGACCGAAACTGCAATTTTCGAACATTCTAAGGTAGCGGGTTCTGTCTCTGCCGGTGACAAGTCATCTTTTTTTTTACTTTTCTTTTTTTTTGCATTTACATTACAATTGCTACAACTAACACCACGCATGCCTTCCTTTGCATCATTCTCCGTTAGTCCTCGTTGATGTTGCGTCTAACACACTTCAGTGGGCACATGTACGTTGTATTCCCTGTGTTTTCCTTTTGTCTGTGTGTGTTTGTGGGTGCTAATTATAGCGGCAAAATATGTGCCGCAGTATCGATATCTCTTGCTGTCAGTCCATGGGTTGCGTGATGTACCTGAGGTGGAGTTCTTATAATTCGGTGCCGTGAGTTTCTTGACACATGGTGATGGTTTGTTGAGACCGCTGAAAGTACCCGCACGAAATGATTTCTCTCTTTTTTTTTCCTGTCGTTTTTCGAGAATGACGCTTCACTGACGTGACTAGCGCCCGGTGGCGTGCCGAAGGTCATATGACAAGTGAAAGGGAGCTAGAATAGCCGCGCGGCTATGGAATTGATCTAGTGTCACGCGGGAGACCCATGCCGCATTGATCGGCGGCGCTTCTACGATTAGTGCGGACGCTTTAACACGCACAGCCATGCGCCCTGGCGGCAATGCAGAGAAGCCACGACTCCCTCTCCCCTCATTTTCAATAGGTGACCAGTAAAATAGCGAGGATTTGTGGGATGCACCGTCCGCTACCGACTTCCGGTTCGAGAAGAGTAGACGACGGGGAACCGCTTCGCCGCAAGCCTCAGATTATTCGGGACTCGCGCGCGTGGTCGCCTGTTTATCTTCGTCCTGATAAACCGCGGACGGTTGTTCAGCCGTTGGCTGCTTCAACTTGAGCGTGAGAGGCAAGCGGTGTGTATCGATTCCCCTGGAACGAAGAAAGAAAAAAAATGAGGTGTGCCGCGGCTGTGAAGAGAGCCACAACGAGAGGTAGCCTTTGAGTACGGAACGTTGAAGCCAGAGTGTGCGAAAACCATTTTATCATATGTACGTGTATATTCTACACTAAAAAAAAAAGCTTACGTATGAATTTGCTACGAATATTATATTGAGAAATAAATTCTCGCGCAAGCGCCTCGCAAATATATTATGGGAACGCGCGGGTGAAATCGACTTGCCATACGAGATGAGCACCGGCCATTGCACTCGTACATATAAGAAAAAAGCACACAAGCTTCTTTCAAGAGTAAGTTTACACGAAGCGCTGGACGAGTTCATTTGCGTTATCCTGGTCAAACTGTGCGCCAGGAGGGCACCCAAAGAAAGAAGTGCGTTAAAAAAGCGCAGGGTTTCGATCATTCGGTGCCATCTATGCCTGACTGCATTGTTTATGTGCCGCCATGCCGCGCAGCTTGATCAAGATCAGCGTTTAAATAGGCATCTGGCTTCGACTAAGAAATACATCTTACAGCGCGCTGAAGGCTAGAAAAGAAAAAGATATCTCAACGCACTCAATAAGTGCTGCGCTTCATGCCGATCGCCCGACGATGTCGGCCGAAGCAGCGATCCCGAAATGAACTCTTAGCACACCGCTACAGTCATCAGCTTTCCCTGAGATCTTTAAAATGGTGATTTTTTTATCAGCAGTAGCGTATCCTACAATGAAAACTGTTTTCTGTATCGACTGATCTACAAGCCAAACTGACAGTACCCCCGAGCAGCATAAAAACATTGTAGATCATTCTAGTGCGATAAAAAAGTTTCCTTGCCGTTTATGGCTTTCGTAGCTTGTCATCGTCACAGTCATGGTCAGCAAAAACAAAAAATCAACTTCTAAAGCACTGACATTGAACGGAGAGACGTTTTCTTTCAACGGAGCTGTACAGAAATGCGCGCGTGCCGCTGCTAACCCGCGTGGTGCGTCGAACCGGAAGCCGTCGTATCCCACAGCTCCCTGCGATGGCCCATATTACCGGTCACCTATTGTGCAAGAAGGCGAGCAATTGATGAGCACGCCGACCCTGAAAGCTGACGAAGGTTACGGGATTAGAAATGTGAAAGGCTGCATTGCGTTTGGTTACGAGTCATTATTCGATGGACGCCCGTGAGCGTATAGTTTCACACTTATGGGGGATATCTCGTAGCGCGTGGCATCGCGATGCGGCCATGATGCGGCACTCGCGCGCCGGCAGCTTCTTGCGCGTGCGCAGACGCTGGAGGGGCACAGTGCTGAACGGTTGAACCGCGTCGTCTGCTACGGCGGCGCGCGCTGGCCGCATTGCCGGGCAAATTTCGTCGTTACTGCGGGAACTAGGCCGCTATCGCTCATCGCGTCACTGTATGACTCACTGCTGACTAAAATGAGTACCGTCAACACTGCAGCTGGGGACATGACGAGGTACTAAGTGAAGTTGGATGCTTCACGTGTGCATTTCAGCGCCGGTGAGTGAGTACTGCCTCATGTAATGAATGTCGTTGAGAAAAAGCACTTTCAGGTCGTTATCTTGACCTACAGCATTCCTGAACTCGTGCTCGATTGTTTTCTTTTTAATATTGTGCTGATGCCTCATTACTGCACGGCAGTATTTTGTTTTTCTTTAGCGTGAGATTAGTACCATGCACGGTACGGGATCATTATGGTCTTCCCGTTGCAGCGTACTGCGGTGCACACACAAGAAATATACAGGAACGTACTCAGTTCAACGGCGTTTCGACAGATCAAGCAACTGGCGCTGTCTAATGTTGCGTCTAGAACTAAATTATTGCCAGTGAAGGCTGACGGGTTGGTATCGCACAAAGTTTAGTGCAGAATATCGGCCTTGTTCCCGCCGCAACGATGACATGAGCAGGCTGCCCGACAATGTGGTCAGCGCGCACCGCTGTCGCAGACGACACTACGCTCCTCAAGCGCCCTGCGCATGCGCGAGCTGCTGCCGGCGCGCGACGGCAGCGCTGTTGAGAACGACGGACCGATCCCGCCGAAGCCACCACTGTTGCGAAAGACGGCGACGCCAACACGGCCCCGGAGGCGCCACTGCTTTCAACTCCGCCGGGAAGGTCACCAGCCGTTTGGTAGCGTATGTTTATCAGCTCGCGACTGCTTCTGCGCAGAGCTGATAAGACGAGCGGACGAGACGACGGTGAGTTAAACAAGGTTTATGTACAGCATATTTACAGAGGCGTTACAATTTCGGCACTGGGGCCGACAGAGACTCGAAGAGCCGAGCTCTTCTTTCTAACACATAGGTCAGTCTTTCACCCAAGACCGCTGACTCACACACATGTCGGCACTCCGACACGGGGACGCCTCTCACATAGGACCGCCGATCGCGACACGCCGCAGGGCTTCTTTTATTTACACCGGGTCCCACCAAAGTGTCCAATCAGAAGCGCCGCTGGTCGTCAGAGCAGATTCCGCCAATGGGGGTCGCCGCGCCATGCGTCAGACCACCCGACACGCGGCCGCCGGCTCGCTGTCACGTGCGCCGCTGACTCACTGCACATGGGCCGGAGGGGCGCCGCGCGTGTTCACGCCGTCGAGGTGATCGCGCCAGGCAGACTGCGGGCTGGCCTTGACCCAGATTGCCTTTTTCCGAGGCACGGACGTTTGACGGGGACTCGCTGGCATAACAGCACCCCCGCCGCCAGACAATGCACCGGAAAGACGAGCTGCTTCCACGGGGCTCGGATGTCAGGTGCGCTCGTTCGCCTGGTCCCTCCAGGTTCGCCTCCAGGGCCATGGGGAGAATACAGCTCCAGACTGGTCCGGGAACACATCCCATTTTTGACGACGGATCCCAGCTCCACTGGCTTGTCGCCACAACTTGCTGACCAGCTTCACTCGTCTCTTCTGACCATCTTCGGGTTCAGCACTTGTCGATGGTTCTGCAACTTGCTAAGAACGGTTCGACAACAGACAACACACGACACAAGCAAGTGCCCTCGGTCACCCGACAGAACACCAGACAAAGTATAGTACAACATATACCTATCTACGTGTCTATCGGAATTTTGTTCCCTCTACATCAAGAGGCACATGTGGGACAAAAGACCCCTAAAATGACAACTATATATTTTTTTTCACGTACAACAACGTAACGGATTAGAATACCACATAAAGTTGGCCCCTTGAGATCACTCTGAACGAGAGCGCTCAGGCCAGGTCGTGATGAGGTCAAAATTTTGCCCCGAATCGCCAGCCAGAAACCGAAAGGTTGAGAAGGTACTAACTAAACGCACTGCTCAATGCACCTGCATTAACGTTTACCTTTCCCTTTTTTTTTTCTTTAGCGAACGTCAAAGTTGCGCTGTGGAGCAACATGCTCCACTTCAGTAACCGGCCACTTTTAGGCGACGATACCTATGCGGCACCAAGAGCGGCTCACACTTTCGACGTTGCACAGGGGAACAACGATACGGCTTGCTACTGATTGACTCCTCACCGCTTAGCTCGATATCGTGTTCGATCACCGTCGTGTCTCCGGGACGGTCCGACAACACATACCCAAACTCGGAAACAATCTTTCTCAGGTCCTCTTTCTCAGGTCCTTCTTCACTTAAGCTAGGCTCTAGGTTTATCTGCTCCCGGATTACTTTCGATCCCCCTTCGATTACCTCACTAGAACTCAAAATTTCTGCTTCCTCTTCCTCTGAAGCATTCAACAACAGATTTACGACCGCTTGATGTTGAACGTATGGTTTCATCAAGTTGTAAATTTTGTCCGGCCGCCTTCCTAATTTCACTTCATAATTTGAATCGCAAGGCTTCGATAATACTGTGGCGGGCCCTTCCCAATCAACCTCAAGCTTGTTCCTTTTGGATGGCTGCAGTAGCATTACCTGACTCCCTATTTCAAAAGCACGCTTCTTCACCGATTCCTCGTAGTGCTCCTTCGACAGCACTTTTGCCGCGTTTTTCTGGCTTTCCACTCGCGCTTCAATTTGGCTCTCCACTAGCGCTTCAATCGAGAAATCCTCACGTTGCTCTCCAATGAGCGTCTCTCGATCAACTCTCGGCAGCTCGCTCCAACTTTCCGCTACAGGCGAGAGCGTTGCAACCCTCTCGCTCTGACTCAATGGCGCCATGTCGTCTCCCCTTTCTCCGGAAACCGCGCAGCTAGGTTCGGCGACGGGCCGCTCGCGTGACTGCTCACATGACTCATGCGGAAACTTTCCTTTCTGGGGTTCCGTCGACCCGCCGACAGGGTCACTTGAGAGTTCACCGCATGGAACCAAGTCAAGCTTTCGCGAAAGCTTTCGCGCTTGCGATCGCGTGAGAGCCATGCACGCTAAGTTGGGGAAGAACGATTTACCCTGCTCTCTGAGAAGCTGCTCTGAGTTGTTGGAGAAGAGATAAGGAAAACGATCATTTAGCGCGGCAGACACAGCTGCTTCGGTGCAAAGCTTACCGAACGGGCCTTCAATGACAACCGTGGCGATTGGTAAGCGAACACTCTGCACCTCGGCGACTTGCCTAATCCACGCGCATTCTCCTGTGAAGTCATCCGGAGACACCAATGAAGGATGGACAACGTCCATGGTTGCCGCTGAGTCTCTAAGTGCTCGGCACGTTTTCTCGTTGACCCTAATTTCTTGGAGATACGGCTCCAACAACCGCATGTTTTTTTCTGATTCTCGGATCGTTGCGAAGGCAAACTTTTCCTGACAGTTTCTCGCGATGTGCCCTTCCTTTTTGCAGTTGTAGCAGATTAGCGGCTTCCGTTTGTTTTCCGATTCGAATGCCTGTGTGGTAGAAACCTCACTCGATTTCTCCGCTTCTGCTTGCCCTTCCCCTACACTGTCCTTAGTAAGAGATGGGTCCTTTTTGAAATTACGGTGCGGAACGGGTTTCCGTTGATCAGGTTTCCTTGAAAAGCTCTCTTTTCTCTCATCCTTTTCAACGCGCACTGCCCTGCTATGCAACTTTCGGCGAGTATAATACTCCTCAGCTAACTCAGCTGCCTTATTTAACTGTACTTCCCCAAGTCTGTCCTGCAGCCAAAGTCTGACATTATCCTCGATGCAGCGGTAGAATTGCTCCAATGCAACGCATTCCACCACTTTATCGCGATCATCATAAACACCTTCGCCCTTGAGCCATTCAATTAAATCGGCTTTAAGACGAAACGCGAAGTCAACGTGTGACTCATTCCCCTTTTCAGCATACCGGAACCTTTGCCTGAAAGCCTCGGGTGACAACTTGTACCGTCTCAAGAGCACTTCCTTAACCTCGTCATAGCTCTCAAACGCTTCCCTAGACAAGCAAGTTAATGCGTCGGACACTTCGCCGGGAAGAAGAGCTAACAGGTTCTGCGCCCAAAGAGACCGCTCCAAAGCGTTTCGCTCACAGACGTGTTCAAACTTGACGAGGTACTTCGCCATGTCCTCGCCTACTACGAACGGTGGCAGTTGGTCCCGAATTCTAAAACCGCTGACCTGACTCGTCGGAGAAGCTACGCTAGGCGCCTGCGAACACTGTAGGATTGCCAATTCTAGTCGTTTCAACTCTAGGCGCTCTTGTCTCTCGGCCTCCTCGCGCTCGCGACGTTCGCGCCTTTCAGCCTCTTCACGTTCGCGAGCTTCTCGCCTTTCTTCACGTTCGCGAGCTTCGCGCCTTTCTTCACGTTCGCGAGCTTCGCGCCTTTCAGCCTCTTCACGAGCTTCTCGCCTTTCAGCCTCCTCACGTTCGCGAGCTTCTACTTCTCGCCTTTCAGCCTCCTCACGGCGTGCTTTAATATCCACCCAGGCCTCATCGACTTCCTCAGCCGACACTCCCTCATCCTTCATGATCTCAAGGATCGCTTGCTTTCGTTTCGCACGGCCCAAAGTAATGCCGAGTTCCTCACAAATTTCGATGAGTTCCTTCACTTTAAGGTTCTCCATCGTTCACACTAGCCTCTTGCTGTTTGCCCCTGTTAAGAATCTACTTGCCGTACCCACTATAAGCCTACTAGCAAGACGCGCAAGCAATTTTTCACACTCCCGTGTTTACCCCCTCCGCATTAACTTTGGTTTCAAAGCGCTTCGACTTGGCTTGAAACTATCAAAGCTCACTTCAATGCTTCACACAGCCCTTCTCTAAACTACTACAACCTGAGCTAGAGTAGTCTGGTGAACTGAGGGGAAAACATCAGGCACTCACCGCATCGATGTCGCTGACGCCGGCCGATCCCGCAGCTGCCAACCACTGTTGAGAACGACGGACCGATCCCGCCGAAGCCACCACTGTTGCGAAAGACGGCGACGCCAACACGGCCCCGGAGGCGCCACTGCTTTCAACTCCGCCGGGAAGGTCACCAGCCGTTTGGTAGCGTATGTTTATCAGCTCGCGACTGCTTCTGCGCAGAGCTGATAAGACGAGCGGACGAGACGACGGTGAGTTAAACAAGGTTTATGTACAGCATATTTACAGAGGCGTTACAATTTCGGCACTGGGGCCGACAGAGACTCGAAGAGCCGAGCTCTTCTTTCTAACACATAGGTCAGTCTTTCACCCAAGACCGCTGACTCACACACATGTCGGCACTCCGACACGGGGACGCCTCTCACATAGGACCGCCGATCGCGACACGCCGCAGGGCTTCTTTTATTTACACCGGGTCCCACCAAAGTGTCCAATCAGAAGCGCCGCTGGTCGTCAGAGCAGATTCCGCCAATGGGGGTCGCCGCGCCATGCGTCAGACCACCCGACACGCGGCCGCCGGCTCGCTGTCACGTGCGCCGCTGACTCACTGCACATGGGCCGGAGGGGCGCCGCGCGTGTTCACGCCGTCGAGGTGATCGCGCCAGGCAGACTGCGGGCTGGCCTTGACCCAGATTGCCTTTTTCCGAGGCACGGACGTTTGACGGGGACTCGCTGGCATAACAGCGCTATGCACCGCGATGCCATGCACTCCTAGGTTTCCCCTGAATGTGAAGCAGACTGTATGCACACGTTTTTTTTTTGTAGTTGTATTGGGGCTTTCGAAAAGTTGCGGACATGCGGACGCCCGCTCCGCATGGTGGCTCACAATATTGTTTTTTTTTTTTATTTGCCTGCACCATGCTGCAAGAATACTTTAGGCGAGTGAACGATGCGAAGCGAGTGCTTGGCGGGGAGGGAGCGATTATGGATGGCTCGCCGGATCGGGGACTGTGACGGGCTGCTGGCAAATTCCGCAAAGCACATCCGGCACGTGAGCGACGATTTTCAAATCAGAGAAAACCGGGTAATCGTGCGATATCCACCACGCGACACGCACAGAGCGCCGCCGCGAAAGAGAGGGTGATATGGGAGGAGGTTGACTATGCGGCGAGGGTGTTGTGGTGACGATAAATGTTGTTGTTGTTAGTGGTTCATGAGGAAAAGGAAGAAGGCACCTAATTTCTGTCTGCCTACAGGCGACACGGCGCCGCTACTTTCCTACAACACGGGGCTTTCTTACACCAAGAAGGGGGGGAGTGGAAGCCGGGGCAAAGTTTCTAGCGCCATCTCCCAGGCTTCTAGCGAAGCAGAACATTATCGGGCAGCGGATTGTCCCGGCGTTCGCTCACCTAAAGTATTCTTGCACCGTGGCCTGCACGAATTCGGGTGGCGCTGAGCCGTGATTCGTTATAAGCTGCAAAAACAGGGGGCCATATTTCCCCTAATAATATCTTGCCCCCTGGCATGAGCGTAGGCAGGGTGTGCAAAAGTGGCAATTGCCGCCCTCAAGCCACCCCAGCATCTGCGCCCTGTACAGGCTGCACCAACACCCCTTCCTCTCCTTCCGCCGCAATGCTTCACATGCTTGCACCCCCCCCCCCCCCCCGAGACAAAATCTTGCCGACGTCCATGTCGCTAATCAAATATAGTAGTCCCTACTATATTTGATATGAAAGGAAAGCGCACAAGAAAGAGAAAGAAAAAAATGGACGCTTGCCTGTCAGCTAGCGTGTCACGGTATGGCAATTCTGCCCCACTATTGGGGGGCAAAAATTTACCACCGCCACATCACGTCCGGAGAGCTGCCTAATCCGTACCTTCCTCTTTTTTTTTTTTTTTTACCGACGTTTTGCCTATTTCATGCTTGCGTGTTCCGCCTGTCATGCACGTTCCTCTATCGGTTCACACCTGATCGAACAACGGTTTCCGTCTCGCATCTCACGTCTATTTTTGTCTTTCCTCGTTTCCAGTAAATCATTTTGCTACCGACGGCTCAGCTACTTGACCTCGAAATTCCAGCTGCACGTGCTGCTCAACGAGCTGCGCGAGCTGGCTGCCCAGAAGGCTGTACCTCATCGTGACTTCTACAACATCAGGAAGGCACGTATCTGTCCGCGGCTAAGCGTTGGCACGTTTGATGGTCGTCCCTTCAACTGAGTGATTCACTACCCGCTACTCTTATGCGCTCTATACTAGTACGTATGCGTCGACCCAGAGTTGACACAGTTTGGGCGTAAGTCGTAAAATTAAGTGCACGCGATGACGAAGGCGGGGGGATGGCGGAAGCGGGTGGTTTCGGTTAGATACACCTCGACTTAACTGTCTCCTAATCTTTCGTCGTCACCAAAGAAAATGTTAGGCAAAAAAAAAAAAACAGCCCTTTTATCGTGTTTGTAGACACCGGGGGCTTAGAAATGGCATCTCGCTATGTGAAAAAAATATATATATATAAATTCGGGGAAGAACCTAATAATACGCACTTGTTATCTCGGCACTAATCGCCGAAATATCGTGCGCGAAGTTTTCAGAGTGGGGGCGTGGGCTTCATTTGTCGTATGCTAACCGACCGACTGACTAAACATTAGCTCGCTGTTAATGCGTCACGCCTCTCAATTGAAACGTTGATCATGAATCTTTTGTCATTTCGACACGATGAATCGTGTTCGTTTTTGTGATTGTCAAATTGCAGCTTTTTTCTAATTGGCGGCACGCGATTAGCCTGCGTGGGGCTTCCTTACCGAGGTTTACACACTCGTATACATAGAGGCAGCGCGACGGTGTGCTTTGCTGCACGACACCGCAGCCAAAGGAAAAGACTGATTTACAGAGCTATCATAGCCTCTCGTGTTTGGTGATACCCAGCGAAATATTTTCTACTTTTGACGTTTGTTTGACCGAGAACAGTGTTTCGAGTTGTGTCGGAATAATCTCGGCGTCGATTTTCGCAACGTTCTCTATTTGCGCTACAGGCACTTCCATGACTGACTTTGCATCTTTGCACATAACTAAGGTTTTATTCCGTTTACTGGTCGCTGCAGGTGGACACTCACGTTCACGCCGCGTCGTGCATGAATCAAAAGCATCTGCTTCGGTTCATCAAGAAAATGATGAAGATGCATTCCGAGGATCACGTTTTCAAACAGGGCGACAAGCTGATGACGCTCGAAGAGGTGAGTTACCGGTCCAGTTTCGCGTAGTGTTATTTTCCTTGGGAGGGATGGTTGTGTTGTCACGCAAAACTTAGCTGTTCTGTTTGTTATTTTTGCTTAGCGTGTTCCGATTGGCTAATTCGTAGTTATGAATTGTACGTTAGAAAGAAAAAAAAAATGAAGCTTGGTGTTTGCGTCTTTCTTTTTCTTTTTTTATCTGTGCCGCTGTTTTAATATTTTCTTTTTTTATGCTTTTATACATCTTACGCGTCATTTATTGCCAGAATTCGCGTGATTTTGTTCGCTCGAGTGATATGTGGTGGTGCAAATTCAAGCTTCACTTCTGGCTTCAGTGCAACTCATTTAATGCATTTCAGAGCCTCTATTGTTGATTTGACCTGCTCATACTAGCTCGCTGAAGATGGATAGTATGTGCAATGCATTCGAACTTTGTGGTACTATCTGTGATGATTATCTCAGATAACAATACAAGAACGTAATTTTAGTTTATTGTTCTTTTGAAGTATATCTTGCACACTTCTGTATTTTCTGCAACTGTTACTGTGACGTGCCTTTAGAATAAACGTCGCAGTTATAGTTGCACAGTGGTGTAGTGAAACAGCATCAAAAATTTTTTAATGATAGTCTAAACTTGCTGCACAGCATGAACAGCACTGTTCTTGAACTTTTCGTTATAAGAAAAAAAAGCTGCAGCTAATCATTGCAACACTATTTTTTTATTGTAATGAGTTGGCCAAGCCTAAGAAAACAATTGAGTTATGCATGCCGGCTGTTGTGCATGGCTTTTCTTGTGCTTTGTAGCGTTCTTTAGTGTATAGCCTAGTCTAGTTTGTGCTAAAGCATTGCACCTCCTTACTGAAACTTTGAATAATTTGTGCATGAACTTTTGTTTTTGCAGCAAAAACAGTTAGGATGTCAGTGTTACCTGCCACCGTTAGAATTGCTGGTTATCATGTCTGGAATTTTTATTAATGTGAATGATAATTTTATTGTGTGAGGCATGAAAGATCACTTTCTGCATAATCTGTATGTTTCTTGTTTGTGCTACTCGCTTTAATAAAAAATCTTTAAAATTCAAGTCATGAACTGAAAACTGGCTCCAGAAATATTCGGTTGTTGCCTATAGCTTCTACAACATACTTATATGTCATAATAAAACAATAACATTTGAATCCTATTATGAGCAACATGAACCAGGCAGCAATTCTTGTTTTTTATATGAGGTTTCTCTTATAGACATACTACATATGCATTTTCTTTTCAACCCCTATTTCAATGTAGGCACACTGGTGTCTGTTCTACTCATTTGTTTTTTACATTTGTATTTGTTATAAAGGGGTTCGACTGTATGTAAAGAGCAGTAGTAAATTTTCTCAAGGATCGTTCATGAACTATTATAGTTATGGTATGATATCATTCTCAGCTTCAGAAACTGCCTACTAGACTCAGTGGTTGCATGATTCATGACAGCAGGGGCGTCAAATTATATCTGATGTTTTTTAGAAACAGGAACTTTGGTTCTGAAATATTGTCACCTGATTTGACAAGGAATCTACTTGTATGAATCTTACATCATGTGCCTCCTTATCAAATTTCCAAAGTTGAAATGCTCATTGAAACGTTAATAAAACACTCATTTTAGTGTTAAAAGGCAGAGAAGTGTCAGGTCATATCTTCTTAGTCTGTCACATCTGAGTCTGAATTCGAAAAAATTCAGCGCTACAAAGGCTGTTTTTTTATCTATAATTGCTGTTTGTTTTGTATTTCAGTTCAGCCAAAATTTTCAATTAACGTGCTGAAAGCTAAGCAGGGAGGGATGGCACAGGGGAAAGAAGTCACGTAACGTGCACATTATAGCCTTGAACACTTTGCCTTTTTTTTTTCTTTTAACATGCAGATAAACTTGGGATATCGCAAGCACAAGTAAGGGCATGCGCACAGAGTGGGTGCAATAATTGTGTAGCCAACGATGCTCAAATCAGTCAATGTCTAAATCTGAGTATACTGTGCAGTCGTTTCAGAATTAATTGTTAATTCCTGGCCAGCAGCTGCACTACATGATTGGCTCGCATATTCTCAGGAACCTCAACTACCAATCGACAGTGTTTCCTGGCCATGCTGGAAAACAGTTGCATGTCTTTGTAAGCTATCTCAAACTTCTCAAGCATACTTAAATGGCATTATAGGCAAGCACGAAATTTTGTTATATTTGTAAAGCACATTTATCTCTCATTTACATTTTTTCCAGCAGGAAGATGCAGCTTGTTAGTGGAAAAAATTAAGGTCAAGCATTGTTTTTGCATTCACATGTAAAGCACTGAACTAGCCGCCTTATGCAGCATTTTCACACATTTGTGGAAAACATGCATTTCAGGCTTTGTGAGAAACATTAAGTTGGGCTTATTCTGTCATCAATTGGCAATATGGGCTGACAGCTAATGTTGCATTATACGAAGGGATACTTCTCACTCAAAGAACTACAGGTATTACAACAACGACGAGTACAATTTATTGCGATGGCAGTGACCTAATGGCACAAATTCTGTCAGGGGCCTTATTTTTCATGCATAACCTTCATAACAATACAGAATCTGCTTGGCTGAAGTTGACATGCAGGGTACGTCTAAATTTTATTGTGCAAGGCGGCTTCATGACAGCACATTATCACGATGCAGAGAAGGTGCCTTTGTGGCAATACACAGAGATCTTTTGTTAATTTTTTCACGGGTAGTAGTTGAGGTGTGGGTTGTATTTTTGAAAACATGTCCTTTTCAGTGTAGATAAAGTAATGCCACGTTTGCTACTTCACTGTAGTGTGAAGAAAAATAAGAAGCCTGTATTGAGTCTCAGTTCATCTACCAATAATAAGTATGGCTTTTAATGAAAAAAATCTAGTGGTCATACAAGTACATACCATGCTAGCTCAATGCTTTCATAAAATGTTCATTTAGAAAAGTAGCACCAGCATGAAGTGCCATCATGGCTTCAGAAAAAGGACAAAACTGAAATTTAAGTATTGCATGTGCATACCACCGCTGAATTTTTGTTTTGTCCCATTTAATTGGATGATGCTCTTTGCTCCCATTTGTGATAAGGTGTACATCTTTCTGTCCCTGTTTTCACAGATTTTATTGAATTTGTTGTATTGCGGTTCACACCTTTCCATTGAGAGATATGCATGGATAACTCTCTCCTTCTCTTTCTTGGTGAAATAGGTGTGGCGTATGGAGTGGGTGTATGCAAAACAGGTAATTTGACAGTAATCTAAATTATCAGGGACATTTGCATTCACAAACCGACACTTTTGTTTTTTTTATGTAAGAAAGATGTCGTAATGCAAGAAGCATCCTTGCCTTCAAGGTTCCCTAAATGTAAAAAGGTCTTCTTGGAAAGACCTAAAATTTTTAAAATTCAAGCATCTATCTAAGACTGCACATAAGGAGTGAAACAAATTAAGTGGCATGGCGCATGGGATGCTCTGTAAAGAATTTCTCTATTTCTGCATGTCAGCAGTTGTATTTTCCAGTGAATGACATTTTTCGAAGAGCCACGTATGTTCTTTTCCCACAGCTGTAGGAACTGAACTTGATACAGCTTTTGCTGTTTAAAATCCCGAGAACTCGCTTTTGTAAAGCGTAATACCAATGGTTGTGCCGTATTGGGCCCCCCTCTTCTGTTTGTCATAAAGTCTGGGATTGTTAACGAGATGTTGCCTTCATTCATACAAAAAGGTTTCTGTACACTGCAT
This sequence comes from Rhipicephalus microplus, assembly GCF_043290135.1. Lineage (NCBI taxonomy): Eukaryota > Metazoa > Arthropoda > Arachnida > Ixodida > Ixodidae > Rhipicephalus > Rhipicephalus microplus. Next base: position 44,761,274 of record NC_134703.1, read on the forward strand.
TTGTTTCATAGCTTCGTGCCATGGTCAATGTTAACATGACTTTCCTTTTTTTTTGGGGGGGGGGGATTTCATGAAATTCTGTGCCATGTTTCACCCTTGCTGCTTGCCACTTTAAATTAAAGTGGTTTAGCTTTACATCTAACATTCTTCACTATGAATGAGCTAAATGCAATGTTGCAGCAAAGAAATAAACATTTACAGATTATGTATGATTTCAAGTATACCTTTCTTTTACATGATCATGCTTGCTCTGCATGTCACCTTAGTGCTTGGCACATTGTGCTATTCTGAGATTGTGAAACCTCATGAACAAAAATGCATTCACTGGAAAGCACATTAATTCTGTGCTAAGGACAGGCATGCAGTATCGATGTCAGGCACACGGTCTCAGTGTTGATCAAGTGCTGCCGGGGTAGAGCTGCCATTACTAAATCCATCAAGACGAGATTGAGTTTGATAAAAGTTCACTACCATTGCCACACGAGACAAAACAGGGCAATTTGTAACATCTTGCTCATGTCATTTGACATCTGGAAACGAGTTTGACATCCGTTTAGCCTAAACAGCTTGTAGTATCCTGGCAGCATTTGATCACCATGGATGTAATGAAGCTTCCCACATGAAATGGCACGCATTGCACTGAGACGGAGAGGAATACTGGGCCCTGGCTTTGTCACTTTATGCTGCCGTACAGCAGCTGCTTTGCCTTGCATGTCATTGTGAACATCCTCACTGTTGTGCTTCTGTGCTCCAAAAATGCTCATAAAGTGTCGCTAGTTAATCAGTGTTAGTAACGCATCTGTTTATTCTGGTGTACTTGAATGAGGGTAAAAGGAGGCATGGCACGCTTTCTTTTCTTACTTTTTTAAAAGCGCCATTTTAAAATTGTATGTAATGCTCTTTATAGATATCTACTCACAAAGTTCATTCGAAGTTTTTGTCTCTGAGGGCATTCATGCCATATTGTTGGCACTAGTACAGCTGTGCATTGCAATGCTTTTTGTTAGTACTATTGCATCGCCAGAGTCTCGAATATGCCTTAAGGTAACCTTCCTTCCCAATATTAGTTATTTATCAACTACTCAAAGAAACTCTTCACGCTAATGTTAATAAGAAATGATGAATCATATCAATATGAAATTTGGGTGACTGATTGCGCAGCACAAGGATGCTTTAATTAAACTTATGTTAGTAGTCTGACTGTTAGGTTCTGTGGAGTGCTTGGACAACCTAATGCGCCCTACTATTACAAAATTTTCCCAAAAACATAATGAAAGCAATGAAGTAATATTTTGTGCAATAGGATCAAGTGTTTGTATACTGAGCAGCTCTTAAGGTGTTAATGCAAACTATCTGTGCTTGCATCCATACATTAACAACTAATGCTGCCATTCACCAGAATGCATAGAATAATATGTATCAGATGTTAATTCTTTCGTTTAAGAAATGGCAAAATTAGAAGGTGCTAATTGTAGGCAGCCTGGAATACTGCTGTCTTTAGCTAGGCCATGCTTTCTTGAAGTTGTTTCCTCAGTGACTAGTACTTGTATATGTGTTCAGAGTATCGTCTTGCACGTTATAAACAGTGCTGTTCTGACTACCACCAGGACGATTGGTACAAGTGATCGATAGCCAGTGGTGAAACTGCACTCTGCAAATTTGCAAGACATGCTATAGTAATTTGTCATGTCATATAGCAACAAGAAGTGAAAATGATGGGAATGTGCATTACAAAGTGCTAATAAAAGTCGGCCGATAGTGAAGCCTAGGAAGTACAAAGGGTGTTAATTGTACTGTTTAAGTGTATCGTTGTAATTATGATACAGATAAGAAGAAAGTGAAGCATAAGAAAAATGAAAAAGCCGACAGCAGAAACCGAATTTGCAGCTTTCATACTAAGTGCCCTGTGTTCTTACCAATCGAACTACGTCAGTGGTCGTCCATCTTACGGGGCATGTGCATGAAAACTCTGGGAGTGTTAGTCAGCACTGCTCGCAGCCGTGGTCTCTCTTTTTACTGACAACAGTGCAACAAAAGACAAGGGGTAGGAGGAAGACAGACAAGCGCTGACTTACAGCTGCAGTTTCCGAAATTTCCGAAACTCGGCAGAATATTAAGAAAAAATACACGGGAACAAAAGATTGCAAACCAATACTTGCAACGAAAAAAAATCGAAAAAGAGTAATCACCCTACGCCACACACGGCGGTCATGCGCGCGGAACAAATAGTGCACTTCTTTTTCGGTCAAAGCAATGAACGGCATACTCTTGCAGGTATTGCCAAGTTTACCAATTCCCACTGCCTTAATTACCTCGCACTTTATTTGGGAATCACATCCCCTCACCAAATTTTTGGGGCTCGTTTCTTTGTGTGACACAACATTGATGAAAACCAACTAAAAGCACGTCAAACATTGTGTGTCAAACCAAGATAGTGTTTCAGGTATTGTGCAAACAAAGAAATGATGCCTCAAAATTCTCTTCCTTCATCATTACTCAGTACTAGTCACAAGTTACAGACGTTTGAGTTGATATTAAGATTATCTGAAATGAAGGTGGACACTGCATTTTGTCAATGCTTACCTTCATGCTCTGTTTTGTTTCGTGAGCACTATTTAAAGGGGTCCTTCTTATCCCCCTTTAGCTTGAAGTCGTCGAAGACACAGTGATAAGTGCAGATGAGACATGATGCTCTTACCATCAACTTGCTTGGAAAGTACTGTATTACTTTTGCATTGAGCCACTGAGGCTGTCGATCATTTGTTCTGATCATATTTTGGGGATGATATTGTTCGATAATATGGATAAGCAAGCACGTGCAGATGTACTATATCTTGCAGAAGATCTTGCTCCCTATTTTTGTAAATTTTATGTCATTTTTTTGTTGCATGTTTCGTTGGTCAAAGCATTAAATGGCCAAAATCCCAGCAGCTCCTTCTTTTTTCAGCTCTAAATAAGCCTGCAAAATATGCATACACCCATAAGCTGATTATACAGATAGAATGGCTAGAGGGATTGGATTGGCTTTTTATTTTATATTCATCTCACCCTAAGTTTGTGATGCATTTTTCTTTTATCTTCTTCCTTAGTATGGCTGTTTCAGCCGTGGCTTTGATCAGGAATTTGATGGAAAGGTGTGTATCCATACAGAATGTTCTTGTGAAAGTGGCCTGTGTGGCGTCGCCCTGCTTGGTTTGGTTCAAGTTTTTTTTTTTTTTTGTGCGTGTCTGTGCTCGATTGCGCACATGGCCTGACCCATGAGTCACACCAGCCTCAGACAGATCACTTATGTACAAAGTCGACAGCTTGTTGTTTTTTCAAGCTTCCTAATTATGAGCCTAATTTGATATTTATAAGCGCATAAGATTGATGTGTATGTGCATCTTTTTCTTTATGGCACATTTCTTAGTTTACAAAAGTTACCTTGCTTGTTGAAATTCACTTTTGAATGTCTTAATGCAAGACATTTGAGGGCAAAGTACAACTGCAACATTTGTGCAATTCATGTCACAAGTTTGAGCCAACTAGCCCACTGATCTTCACTTCTGTGGATTCTCAATCTTGCTCATGCATGGTTGCCATCAGTAACTCCTCAGACTTTAAGCTATGCTAACAGCTACAGCAGGAATCTATCAGGTTGCTCGTAAATTTTGCAGTAAGTCTTTTGCAACTTAAAACCATCTTGTACCAAGTTTGTCCTTAGTTGGGCTTCTTACAGTGCTCATGAAGTCTGTCATAATAGCACAACTAATGGGAATTAAGCGGTGTATGAATTTTCTTGTTTTGTGGAGCACAGTTTATGGCCTGTCAAGCTTTTTATGTCTGTCTATACTTCCTAAAAAAAAGTCATGTTGTAAATGAGTGGCGTGTTTATATGTTTGAGCTCATCACTACAAATATTATTTTGGATACTGGGAACATGTGGTCAAATGAGGAGTTTGTTTAGAGCAATAGACATATACATCTATTCAAAAGGCGTACTGTAACATGCTGCCTCACATTGTTTTACAATGTCAGATGAAGTCTGAGATGTTTTGAGGAGCTAGCAGTTCTTGTTGGAATTTTTCAACGAACATATTGTTCTTATTGGTTTTATAAAATACACACTCAATACTTCTCTAATCGCTAAAGTCTGTCACTAAAGATGCTTTAGATATCAAAGTGGCTCTTCAGGAAAAAGCACAATGTTGTTAACATGATCATGAAAGTGCTGGTGCACTCCTTACCAGCTCCGTGTAGCAGTTTAACTTTTGTCTTTCAGTTACTTTTTCAAATGAGTCATTTTTGCCGATTCAAAGGAAGATAGTGATGAAAAGCGTTCCGTGAGCTAATGCGCAAGCCTGACACGCATTGCATTTGTTGTTAGAACAGTGTCAGTTTTAAATTTTACTAGTGGGGTCAAAGACTAGGAACTCAGGTCCAGCAGTAAACAGTATTCAAGATTACAGACACAAGCACTCTTTGTAGGTCTCTGCAAACGCCTTGTGTAAAATGACATGATTTCAACAAGCAGTGTGCTGCTATCTGCCTTTGTCTTGATATTGTTTGTTTAGTACTGTCCTTGGCTGGCAGGACTCGTGTTATCCTGTATTCATATCCTTGCAAGCTGAATGTTTCTTTTGTATTCCACTAACTGCGGAATGTCACCACTGTGATCGGGTTGTTTAGAGTGGCAGAGTTCTCTTCAAGGGAAAAAAACGTGTGACAATGTCGGCACATCTTCCAAATCAAAGCACCAGTAGAACCTTGCTTTTTCATTTTTGTTTATGCTTGTGTACACGTGGAAAGCAGTTATTTCTGCAGAGGTTCCCTGTGAGATTTCTTTGTGTCAAAGGCAGAGCAAGTAAACTGTCAGTTATTCAATCTTTAGAAACTCTGAATGAGGTGACAGTGCAATAATATCACTTTTTTTATTGACTATAATTGCTGCATGGTATTTGCCAGCAGGTTATATGATACACTCATGTGCTGTAAAGCTTACTTACTGAATTGCATCTGCGGTTAAAAAATAATGGAAAAAGAATGAATTCATTAATCTCAGGAAAGAGCAAATTTGAAAGGTGGCACAACATACATCATTACAAGTGCTTTGTTGTGGTGTGTTTTCACACTGTCATGTACTTTGTAATGTGTTCCTTTTTCAAGTTGTTCTTACTTTAAAACACCATATTTACCTGATTAAAAGGTAATATAGCTAATTGTCCTAGGTGGGGTTCTACTTGAAGATTGATCCACATTAAACCATGCCATCAGGAATGAAACTAATTCATGCTGTTGAGGCTTTGTTGCATATATATTTCAAAAACCTGTAGCCACTACAGCCTGCGCTGCGATTAAGCTAAAAATTGTGGCAACAACATGCTTGTCAACATACACTTTTCTTTGAGACTATTGGTGCCTTAGAAATACTGTGTACTTCCTGTATCATCGGAGCAGCCTGTTTGCTAAAGCTTCAGGAAGGCACTGTGACAATAGTATATAAAGTCTCAGTAGAATGCGATGTTTTTTAACTGCATGTATGATATAAATGCCCAAGAAAGTAAATACACAGCCAGTGCAACGAATTATTCGCTTGAGCAATTCACATTTCATGTGGAAGCTGTGACATTCCTATGTCATGTCTAGGATTGCCATTTCTTTTATGCTCACTCCTTTGCTGTTTATCACAGTGGATAGTATTGCTTCATTGCGACGATTGCATATTATGAGTGCTTCTCCCAAAAACTTCATTTACTTTTCCATCACTCATGAGATCGATGGTTTTCTTTTTAGTAGTTGGGCTTCTGGCAATGCCGTGTTTGCTTAGGCGATGTTCTGCAGGTCATTACCTTCATTACCATTATCATATGTATACTAAAACAATTATTTAGGTTTAGTTTCACTGCATATAACTGGTTATGTACAATGTCAATTTTTATGAAAGAGAACACGGGAGCGCATGGCCTGCGCGCTCCGGCGGCTGCTCGCAGCGCATTCAAGCAGGACCGAGAGCAACCACAGTCTCTTTTCGTGTCATCTTGTGGCGAGCAAAACAACCATTCGTAGCTGATATAGAACAGCAAGGTTGCAAACCCTTCCTTCAAGGCGATTACCAGCTCTTGTGTAATCACCTTGAAGGGGGAGGGGTGGCAATCTTGCCGCTGGTTTCATATCAGAAACGAGTGATTGTTTTGCTCGCCGCGAGATGAAGAGAAAAAAAGGCTGTGGTTGCTCTTGGTCCCGCTTGAGCGCGCTGCAAGCAGCCGCCAGAGCGCACAGGCCACGCTCTCTGTTTCATAAAAATTGATACTGTACATAGACTGCAGCTCAGCAATTGTTTTTTATCATTCTTATTATTATGGCGGGTTAGTTGGTTTGCAGGGTTTAGTGCCCCTTTGCAACCCATGCCACGAAAGGTATCATCATGACGAGACCACCACTGTGTGAAAGTGTTTACAAGTTGGGGAAACAATGGACTGATGTTAACAATGGACCCTCTGCTTTTTTAGTAAAGTAATAAAATATTGGAGTATTTATAAAATGCAAAGTTTCAAATTAATTACCCTGGATTTTCAGAATGAAATTATACATGCCAGCTTTGTTGATAGCATCTTGTAAGGCATCTGAGGCTGATGAAACTTTTACTTACTCATGATTCCTAGATATGTTGTTAATGTCTGAATAAAATCTTTGTAAAGCTATTTATCAGAATGGTGGCCAAGAAATGTTGTGAACTTGTACATTACATTTCACCATGTAATGATTTTACTTGGCAGTATTGCAATTCGTTTTTGATGAGCTTGTGTGAATGTTTGAAACCTTCAAATATTTCAGCTCACTTATACTTGAATTTAAATTGTTCAAAAATTTGTTCAAAAAAAGGTGGTTTCACTGCAGCGAAAATGTGTCAAACTGTCAAAACATTTAGTCAGGGTAAATATGCGATGTTGCAAAGTTTACGTCAAGGTTAAATGAACATATTACCCTCACAAAGTTTAAACGCTTGTCATGCCGGCTTGTATATTTTAAACCAACATATTTTGCAAGTTGTCACTCGCATCCTATTGATAGTCAAATCCTACGTTATTCAAAGCTGTTATCAGCTCATTTAAATCACCAAAAAGAATGGCATTCACACGGGCCTTATTTCAATTTAAAAAAAATACTGTGCAGGTTAATTTGGTAATATGCCCAATTTTTTTATCATATGTGATATATACTATTTGTATTCTATTCAAAATTATTCGACCAAAATCACTATTCGCTTTGACTTGGCTTCAAATATAAAAGATACTATTCCCACCAGCCTAGTCCTTGCATGTTTTTGCCAAATTACCTTCTTACACTTTTAGAAAAAGCTTTAGTTTAAATCTTATACCAAACTATATACCAAATGCCAAAATGCTTACATTAGTCAAGTTGTGGTGCAGGCTTGAATGGGAATTATGGTGTCGCAGAGCAAAATTATGTTTCCCACACCATAGAAATTAAACTTTTCATACATTCGATCTTGTAGTTGTAACAAGAAAAGCATTGTGGAACATTTGTTTAAAAAATTTTAATCTGAGATTGTGATCTTATTTCGGAAATTCTGGAAGCATTCATGAAAAAGCATCAATGTCACCAGATGCTACCAAGCTAATAAGTGAATAATATTCATGAGAAAAGCCCAGAAAATGTGGTGACATTTCTGCAAAGGAGCCCAAAAGGAGCAGAATTATCATAAATTTTCCTGTTACTAAAGATATTGTCGCGGGTTATAAATGACAGGGGGTTTATTTAAAAACACGGACAGTAGGACTTGTAGAGACGCTCTCAGAGAAGGCCGCTAAGATTGTCGTCTTCTTCAGTCTGCTGCGCTGCGCCTCTCGAGCAAATCCGCGTTCTTCGTTGTCGTCGCTATCTCGCCGCTAAATGCAGCTATGCACGCGGCATTACCCTCCCGCCAGAGTGAGCGTCGTCCCGATGCTCAACAGGTAGAGATGCGGCCATCGAGTGTTTACATCACTGAGAGTGGTAAAGTTTCATGCGGACCACGTGCACTGTCTCAGGCAGATGCTGGCGACGTTTTGAACAGGAGGAGGCGTCGGGCACGACTTCGTACGTCACGTCGCTAAGACGACGCAGAACCTTGTAGGGTCCGAAGTATCGGCGTAGAAGTTTCTCTGAGAGGCCTCTTTATCGTACAGGAAACCAAACCCAGACTCTATCTCCTGGTTGATAAATGACGAATCGATGGCGAAGGTTGTACCGTTGGGCGTCAAGTTGCTGCTAGTTCATTATTCTGACGCGGGCAAGCTGCCTTGCTTCTTCGGCGCGCTCAGTGAAGTCTGCGGCGTCTGTCTCTGAATCATTGCAATCGTAAGGCAACATGGCGTCAAGCATTGTCGTAACTTCTGTGCCATGAATTAGTGTGAACGGCGTCATTTTTGTTGTTTCCTGGCGTGCCGTATTATACGCGAATGTGATGTACGGCAATATTCGGTCCCAATTCTTGTGTTCTACGTCGACGTACATGCAAAGCATGTCAGCGATTGTCTTGTTAAGTCTTTCTGTAAGCCCATTAGTTTGTGGGTGGTAAGCTGTCGTCTTCCTATGCGCTGTGCCACTGAGCGTAATCACAGTGCACAAAAGCTCGGCTGTAAACGCGGTACTTTTGTCTGTTATGACGACAGCTGGAGCACCTTGTCTCAGAACAATGTTCTCAATGAAGAACTGAGCCGCTTCAGCTGCAGTGCCACTCGCGATTGCCTTGGTCTCCGCGTATCGGGTGAGGTAGTCGTCGCCACTATAACCCATTTGTTGCCGCTGTCCGATGTTGGGAATGGGCCCAGCAGATCCATTCCGATTTGAGAAAACGGGGTTTCTGGCACGGGCACAGGATGTAATAGCCCAGCGGGTTTGACAGGTGGTACCTTGCGCCGCTGACAGTCAATGCATGTTCGGACGTAATGTTTAACCTCTGCTGCGATTCTTGGCCAGTAATATTTTTCTTTGATGCGTGTCAGTGTTCTTGTGAAACCGAGGTGGCCCGCAGTGGCTTCGTCATGGCAGGCTTGTAAAATTTCGCTGCGGAGAGCTCCAGGAACTACCAGCAGATAGCTTCTACATGTTGATGAAAAGTTCTTTTTGTACAGAATTCCGTCCCGTAAACAGAATGACGATAAGTTCTTCGAAAACACTCTTGGTGCATTGGCGGCTCGTCCGTTCAAGAATTCTATAAGCGAGTTGAGCTCCCGATCATCTTGTTGTTGCCGAGAAATGGTAGCTGCATCAACAACTCCTAAAAAACCTGGGAAATCATCATCCTCTATAGCCGGTGATTCAATCGGTGACCTTGACAAACAGTCGGCGTCTAAGTGTTGCCTTCCGGACTTGTAAACTACGGCCATGTCGTACTCTTGGAGCCGTAAGCTCCATCGTGCTAAACGTCCAGATGGGTCTTTCATGTTGGTCAACCAACAAAGAGAGTGATGGTCGCTTACGACTTGGAAAGCGCGGCCATATAAGTACGGGCGGAACTTCGCAACTGTCCAAACGACGGCCAGACACTCCTTCTCCGTTGTTGAGTAGTTGGACTCGGCGCGTGTCAACGTTCTGCTAGCGTAGGCAACCACTCTCTCCACACCATCTTGGCATTGGACAAGAACAGCACCTAGGCCCACATTGCTGGCGTCTGTATGGATGGCTGTTGGTGCATTCTCGTCGAAGTGAGCAAGGACAGGTGGAGTTTGTAGACGCTGTCGCAGCTCGTTGAATGAAGCTTCTTGTTCTTCACCCCATACAAATGCGATGTCTTCCCTTGTAAGGCGGGTGAGTGGAGAGGCGATGTGTGCAAAGCCTGCTATAAATCGCCGGTAGTAGGCGCAGAGACCCAGAAAACGCCTGACCGCTTTCTTATCAATAGGCCTTGCGAACTTTGCGACGGCTGCTGTTTTATCTGGGTCAGGCTTCACACCTTCGCGACTGATCACGTGTCCCAGGAACTGGAGTTCTTCGAAGCCGAAGTGGCATTTTTCCGGTTTGAGTGTGAGTCCAGCGGACCGTATGGCTTGAAGGACTGACAGTAGCCGCTTTAGATGCTCTTCAAACGTGGCCGAAAAAACGATCACGTCGTCGAGGTACACAAGGCATGTTTTCCATTTCAGGCCGGACAGAATGGTATCCATTAGTCTCTGAAACGTGGCTGGGGCTGAGCATAGACCAAAAGGGAGGACTTTGAATTCATAAAGCCCGTCTGGCGTCACGAAGGCGGTCTTTTCTCGGTCGCGCTCATCTACTTCTATTTGCCAGTATCCACTTTTAAGGGGGGACACGGGTTTTAAAAGCCGAAAAATCGTCAAAAAGTTGATTTTTTGGAAATGGCAGTTTTGCTATTTCCATCCAATATTCTACCATTTCGCCAAGTTTTATGCAGTTTGAAACGATATCTTAGCCGTAATATCAATTTTAGCACCAGTGCCAGCTAAATATGAGCCAAGAATTTGGTAAATAAAGCGCCTTTTCCGTGACACGCGACGGCCGTCATATTTGTCCGACAGCCGCGAATCATATATCGTTTGAAAGCGCAGCCTCTCGTCTTGATTTTCGCGCCATTTTCGGCTCCGAGCGCGCGTTGGCTGTGAAGATATCCCGATTCAAAAAGAAGTCCCAACACGCGCAGTAATTGGCCAGTTACGGCACGTGACCCGCAGCGGGTCACGCCATTGGCCTGACAGGCATCGTCTGCATCACTCCGCGGCGACTGTGCGCACACCGTACGCGTCAACTGGTTTTCGCACGTGAGCAACGATGTCGACGCCGTCGCCGAAGTTCGCTACGAAGTACAAATTCGGAACAAAAAGGAAGAGGAAGACTCCGTACAACTTCCAGAAATGCGCTGCTGTGCCACCACCAGTTCCTGACCATGCGGAGAACGGCGTGCTTCCCGAGTCGAGCGGCGCCGATGCGGGCGTGTTAGGCCTAGTCCCCCAAAGCGCTCTTGACAACCGCCGCGGGTCTTCGTCGTCGTTTCGGCACGACACTGCAATGTTGCAGCCAGAAGATTTGCGGCGTATAGAGAGTGAAGCTCAAGAAAAACTTAATGTACTTGCTTCAACTCCTGCTACTGCCCGAAAATCTGACTTTTTGGATCGTGATGACGCTGCCACACAAGCTAGCAACGATCTCGCTACAAGTTTTTTCATCGCTAGTTACGACTCGATGAACGCGCTGCTGGCGTCTACCAGTTGCAAGTGTACAATTTGTGGTGGTAACCTCACGGTGCGAAAAGGTGAGCGGGATTTTGGCCTTGCTGTGAAGTTTGTTGCCGAATGTGCGATCTGCGGCGATAATGTGCAGGGATGGAGCTCGCCGCGCGTGAGCGGCAAAGCAAAGCTCAGGCCTTTTGTCATAAACATCCTTGCGGAGCGTGCAATGCAGAGCACCGGAAACGGGCAAACCGCAATGAACGACATTTTTGCGGCGATGAACATTTCGGAGAGAGGAATGCACAATAAAACATGGCAGGGACACTTGAAAACGAAACTCGTCCCCGCGGCAACCGATGGGGCAGAAAAGTTGATGGGGACATGTGCACAATTAGTGCGCGATTTGTACCGTGACCTAAATATAAACAGCCCGGACAACATCGCTATATCGTTCGATGGCACATGGATGACGCGCGGCCACTCGTCTCATATCGGCGTCGGCACCGTAATTGAGCTCTACACAGGATTTGTGCTCGATTATGTAGTGCTCAGCAATTTCTGTGCTGGGTGCGCACGGGCACCAAAAGAAGTTGACCCTGCCTACCAGGCTTGGAAGGAGGCACACGCATGCCAGAAAAACACGGACAAAAAAGCTGGGGAGATGGAGGTGGAAGCGGCACTGATCCTCTTCCAAAGATCGCTGCAGAAGCATAAGCTGCGGTACACGACCTTGTTGTCGGATGGTGACAGCCGCGCTTACCTTGCTCTTCAAGATGCGAAAGTCTATGGATACATACCCGTGGACAAGGAAGATTGTGTTAACCACATTCACAAGAGAATGGGCACAGCACTGCGAAATCTAGTTTCCAAGCAGAAGTCCTCTGGTACAGAGAGTCTCGGTGGGAAAGGAAAGCTGACTGGTGAGCTTATCACCAAGCTCAGCAGCTACTATGGCTGGGCCTTGAAATCGCACAAAGGTGATGTCAAGGCCATGCATAAAGCAGTCATGGCCACATACTACCACATCACCTCAAACGATGTCACTTCTAACCACACTCTCTGTCCAGAGGGCCCAGATTCATGGTGCCGCCAAAACGCAGCAAAGGCCAAAGGTGAGCCTGCTCCAAAACACCGCCACAATCTGCCACCCCATGTATGTGAGGCGCTTCTTCCAGTTTACAGACGTTTGTCTGATGAATCGCTTCTTCGGCGATGCCTAAGAGGGAAGACCCAAAATAACAACGAGTGTCTCCACTCAATTATTTGGGCACTGGCGCCGAAGGAGAAACATGCATCATTGTTTGCTGTGCAAGCTGCTGTGGCAGAGGCTGTAATGAAGTTCAATTCTGGGTATGAAAAAGCTTCTACAGCCATACTTCAAGAACTTCAGCTAAACCCTGGCCAACAGTTGACCAAGCGCATGAGTGAAAAAGATCGCCACCGTGCTGAAGCATGCGCACGCAAGCATGCTTCTGCAGAAAACTTGCAGCGTGTGCTACGAAAACAACACCGAAATGACTCTAAACAGACAGACTATGTTCCTGGAGGGTACTGATGCTAGGCCATTTGTGAACATTGTAAATAGTTTGTGATTTTCTGTATTAAATATGAGCCTATTTTGTTTTTTGACGTTTTCTCAGAATGTCATTTTCGATGTTTTTGAAACTTGCCAAAGCGATATCTTGGTCTTGAGGTCACATAGAGCCACAATTCTTGTGGTGGCATGTAGCTACATATGTCTCCTACACAAATGTAGGAACAGATTTTTCAATCTAGTCTTTCTAAATTTTTATTCTTGGTACTAATTTAATCGCTTGATAGAGATATCTGGAGATTAAACTTCAAATTGCTATAAAATTGGTAATACTTGTAATATTAAAAAAGTAATCCTACATTTGTGTTAATTACACTTCATAGTATCTAGCCATATGTCAATATTAATATTCTGGCCAATAATTGCCTTTCCATTGTTCTGATAAACAATATAGGATTAATTTTAATTATCTCTGCAACTGGCCAACCAATTTCAAAAGCAATTATATTTTTGAAATCAGCTTGAAAAACTCTGTCTGGGTTACAATTTTCATTGAATTTGGTCAAGAAATATAAAAAAAAAATTTAAAACCCTCTTCCCCCCTTAAGGTCCATTGACGAGAAGTAGCGTGCATGCCGTAGCCTGTCCAAAGAGTCATCGATCCGTGGTAATGGATAAACGTCTTTTTTTGTAACATGGTTCAGCTTACGATAATCGATGCAGAAACGCAAGCTGCCGTCTTTCTTTTTCACGAGTACCACTGGCGATGCCCAAGGACTTTTTGATGGTTGGATAACGTCATCCTCTAGCATCTTCTTGACTTGCTGCTGGATTACCTCACGTTCTTTCTGAGCGACGCGATAAGGGTTCTGTCGGATCGGTCTTGCTGTGTCTTCCGTAATTATACGATGCTTAGTCAGAGGCGTTCGACCCACTCGTGATGTCGATGAGAAGCAGTCCTTGAACTGGTCGAGCAGCTCCATAAGACGGCATCTTTCAGTCGGTGTTAGACTCGGACCGATATCAACTGGTGGTGTATGTGGAGGTGATTGAGCTGTGGGTTCCCCTTGCATTAGAAGACAGTCGTGAGAGTAGTCCAGCTCTTCGAGGTACGCCACAGCCGTGCCTTTACCGATGTGCCGGCGCTCATTCGTGAAGTTGGTCAGAAGCACGTCTGCGCGCCCATCCACTAAGCTGACAATACCGCGAGCGATGGCGATGCCTTGGTGAAAAAGAAGGTCAGTGATGCGTTCGACTATGGCGTCTTCATTACAGTGCACGGCGCAACACACGGAAACAAGACTACATGACAGTGGTGGCACGCAGACGTCGTCGTCGACCACACGTAACACCCTGGGTTCTTGGTCTGGATCGGTGGTCACAGACTTGTCAGTGGCGAATGTGATCACACCGTCGCGTATGTTGACCACAGCACCGTACTCTCTTAAGAAGTCCATTCCCAGAATCATAGGTTTGCAGCACTCCGGTAGGATCAGAAATGTGGCTACAAAAGCCACATTCTCAATAGTGAGTCTTGCTGTACATTTTCCCGTGGGAGTCATTATCTGGCCTGCAGCACTTCGGATATAAGGGCCCGTCCATTCCATCCTGACTTTCTTGAGTTCATCTGCCAATCGTTCACTCATTATGGAGAAGTCTGCACCCGTATCGACTAAGGCCGTCACTTCAACGCCGTCAATCGTCACAGCAAGGTCGGCAGTCACAGTTTTTTCGGCGAAGTCTTCATCGTCGTCTCTCACGTGTTTTGGCAGCAGTGGGGGTTTTTCGGCAATTCGACGGCTTGCAACCTTCCCCCCAGAGGTCGCTGCTTTCAGTTTCCCCGCCGTGGGCTGGGAGACCGACCTCTGACGGCGTCAGCAAAACTACGGCGGCTTGGTGAACCAAAGCGAGCCGGTGATGGTGACCGCGTCCGGAAGGTAGAAGAGCCTTCCCGCCTGCCAGCCTGGTCGTCGTCGATGGGGGCACGGCTTTCGTCGAACTGTCGGCGCGTAGCTGTAGGTGCACTACCGCGGTATTCAGCTCGGCGATGTGGGCAAAAACGGCAAATGTGCCCTGGCTCTCCACAGTTGTAGCAGAGTGGTCGACGATCCGCAGTGCGCCATATGTCGGTCTTCCGCATATAGGGTCGCCTGACAGAATCCTGCTGAGCCCAGGCTGCCACAAGATACGGTTCGAGATACTGCGGCGCTGGCATGGGCATGGGTCGACGAATAGCGTCTGCATAGCTGTATCCGTTCGGCTGGTACGATACTTCTGGAGCCAATGGACGACGCACAGCATCTGCATAGGTATACGAGTTTGGACGGTGCGGTGGAGCGGAATATTGCTGAGGAGAGGCAAACGCTTGTCGAAGTTCATGGCGAACTATTTCGGCGAAGGAGGCTATCGTGGACTCCTGCTGCGGGGGCGCCTGTGACTGCAATGTGTATTTTGCGTTCTCCTTCGCGATCTCCTCACGCACGATCTGTCTAATCAGGTGGCGTAGAGCAAACTCGTCGTTTGCGGTAAGTGCGGCGGCGCCTGCAGCTGCGCCGGTGGCCGGGCGATCAGACTGTCGGTACCGTTGTTGTAGCGCACGCTCTATTGCGGTGGCCTCCCTGGTGAACTCGTCCACTGTTGTCGGCGGATTGCGCACAAGACCAACAAATAGCTGCTCTTTGACGCCCCTCATGAGATGGGTTAGCTTTCGAGCCTCGGGCATGTTGGGGTCCGCGCGGTGGCACAGGCGCACCATATCCTCAGCAAACATGGCGACGCTTTCATGCAGCTGTTGGGTGCGTCCTTCAAGAAGGCGTTGTGCGTTTTCGCGTCGGTCCGCGTTACCGAAGGTGTCAAGAAACCGACGACAAAACTCCTCCCATGTCGTCAATGTTGCCTCCCGGTTTATAAACCATGTCTTCGCGCCGTCTTCAAGGGCGAAGTATACGTGGAAGAGCTTTCCATCGAGACTCCAGTAGTTCGATTTAGCTACCCGTTCGAACTGCTCAAGCCAGTCTTGTGCATCTTCGTTCGGCCGGCCATGAAATGGTTCAGGAATGCGCATATTCTGGACCGTCACCTGTGCAGGACTCCTTGCCATTTCTTGAGTAGGGGTGGTTGTCGGAAGTGTTGCTCCCTTTAAAAGGCCAAATTCTGGTTCAAGACCTTGAAGGCGACGGCTTGAGCGGTGCACAGGCGTCTCCACGCGCGGCTGTCTCGTAGGGCTGGACTCGGGGCTTCTCACAGGGGTGCTGATCATGAGGTGGTAGTACCCAGCTCCTCCACCAGTGTCGCGGGTTATAAATGACAGGGGGTTTATTTAAAAACACGGACAGTAGGACTTGTAGAGACGCTCTCAGAGAAGGCCGCTAAGATTGTCGTCTTCTTCAGTCTGCTGCGCTGCGCCTCTCGAGCAAATCCGCGTTCTTCGTTGTCGTCGCTATCTCGCCGCTAAATGCAGCTATGCACGCGGCAATATATTTTTATAATAAAAAATGTCACTCAAATGCTAAAGAGAGCTGAAAAAAAATCAAATAATTTTGTACAGCAAAAGTACACACAACTATGAACGAAGCACATTCATTATTTAACATAGTCTTCGAGGTAGTTTCCATTTGGTTGAGTGCGCATATGCCATTGCATGATTAATGTTACTTTGTTGATTGCCCCAACGTATGTTTGACTTCAACACTCCTCTAAGTCATCGACAAGCCCGCTATTGGGGATTGTGACGATCACTAAAATAATTATATTTGTTAGGAAATTGTAAATAAGCCTAAAAAATGTGACAAGAAACTAGAAAATTTAACAAGTGACTCAGTGATAAAATAAGCCCAAATCCGCTTATTATAACCAGAACTGGCAACTCTATAACAATTCTGCCTTAGCAGATACATGTCTAACACCTGTCCCTTGAAGAGGTCTAAACGTGCGAAATAAAACTAGGTATCGCATAGGTGCTTGTCTCATCTCTCTTATCTAGGTTTTGCTGCTCCAGTCTCAAAGATATGCAGAAACTTGAAACATTTGCTGAAGTACGGTTTATACGGTAGATGGGTATATTTGTATTATTGACCATTTTAATGCACCCTCCCTTATGCATAGTTCAATAAGCATTATTTCAATTTTGCTAGCCAAGTTTTTTGCTGTGCTATGTCAGGGTGAATTTATGTCAGACTAGTGCTCGTATGGTACTATCACATGTTCTCTGTAAATGCTCAAGCCTTTGTAAGATACATGAAGCTTGGCTACAACTTGATAGTTTAGCACACATCAACTAATTTTTAAAATCTTATTGCTGACAGAAAATTGGACATGTCTGCCACTTTGTACATCTCGATCTCATTGATGGCACTGTTTGCGATGCCATTTAACACCCCATCTACGTTACCAATAATGTGCCTGGATTTCTGTGGTTTGAGTATTTACGTTGGATTGTGCATGGTCGTTTCCATTTTTTTTTGCTGCTTTATCTCTTGTTTTTTTGTTTTGCTTGGTGCATGCTCTGTGTGTATGTATTGTTGCTGACTTACCATTTTAACCATTCCAGCATTGCTGATTTTTTTTAGTATGAACATATACCGAAGTTTCTCGTTTGTTTGCAATTTTCTAGGTTTTCAGTGCTATGAACATTACAGCCTACGACTTGAGTGTCGACATGCTCGACGTTCATGCGGTGAGTTTGCTTGATCATCGGATAGCAAAATAATGATTATAAAGGTTTATTGGTTCATCAAAATCGCATGCTGTGTTCTCTGAAGCTTACTAAATTAGCGTTAACATTAAAATATTTGCAAATTGTCAACCATTAAAGGGGCCCTGCAACACTTCTTGAGCGTGGTCAGAAAACACTGCTGATCGGTAGTAGAGGCTGTTGACAACACATGAGCCAAATATTATAGCACAGCACATGGCCTGGAATTCACAATAAATTATCAAAGTCAGCTAAAAATTGCTTGCTTTTCTCTTGACAAATCATGTTATATGCTCAAAAATCACACGTCAACGACCCATCCATCAGCCATAGGCTGATTTTAACATGGCGTGCTCGCTCGTTACAGAGATCGCAGCGGGAGGCTGCTACTTGTCCACACGTGCGCGTGCAATCACACTGAAAAAGCCGCACATTCGAAGAAAAAAAAGAAAAAAAGTGCTCAAGGTCGCGAAGGGCACGTGACGTTTTTCTGGGAAGCTGCCATTCCTCCCTGCTTAGCTGCCAGCCCTTTCGTCAGGATGAGAGAAGAGAGAATGCAATTGCAGCATGCGACAAACCTTTGTAACTCCACTCGCACTGGACGGATTCTTAAAATTTTTTCGGCCTTGAATTCATGAGGCAATAAGCTCTTCCAGTGTATTCATTCCATGGTTACTTGAAAAAGTGTTTCAGGGCCCCTTCAAAGATCAATTTTTGAGGCTGTTGTGCATAGATGTGCCATGTTTTCTTTATACCTAAACATAAGGGAGGGTGATTTAAATCACCTAACTACATCAGCAGAAATGCGTTGAAAAGACGATTGTTTTATTATGAACAATTTTTGTACACTAGTATCATTTAATGGAGCACATGAGGTTTTAGGAACATTTCTCTCTCTCTCCTTTCTGTGCCCAGGACCGAAACACGTTTCATCGCTTCGACAAGTTCAACACCAAGTACAACCCTGTTGGTGAAAGCAGGCTGCGAGAAATATTCCTCAAGACGGACAACTACATCGGGGGACAGTACTTTGCAGAAATTCTGAAGGTTTGTAAGCGTAGTCTTGCATAAACATATGAAATATTTCAATTAAGAAAGAACAAGCACAGCTTTCTAGATGAAATTATACGAATAGTTAATTAGCACGGGCCACTTGTGGTCGTGTACGAGATGCCTGGTGATTCGCAAGTAAATTACTAGGAATGCTTCTTAGTGATATTTTTTCTTACATGCAGCCTTATTTGAAAAATGTTGAAACAAACTCTTACGTTGCCATCACATTTTATGATGACAAACACTGTTACAAAAAAGTCACATTTGATAAGAAACAAATTTTTAGATCTAATATTTTACTATAGTTATGTGGTATCTGCAGTGTACCTTTGTAGGCAACAAATAATTTAAATATACATTATCTCAGCATTTACTTAATGCACAATATGAACTGTATCTCATGTTATGCCAGTATTTAGAGAGTGATGCAATAGTCACAAGGGGCTTTCTTTTATCACTTGGGTATCTACCGGATCCTTTTAGGTGGGAATAAAAAATAATCTTTAGATCATGTTTGCATCATATGTGTTAGGCAGCATAAAATATAAAAGCCAGGAAAGGAGGTTAGCAGTAATATGTTCATAATATATATCACATTGGCAGTTCAAGGCACTAACAACCTTCACCTTCAAGTTTTCACTTTTAGTGATGATGTTATTGGTGATGTACTGTGTTATTATCAAGCGTACAGGCAGGTCCTCAAATAAAGTCTTGCCTGGCTGCTCCTCAGGTTCTGCTGAATGTCCATTTACTAAAGCACGAAAGCCTGTGAGAAACTCTTATGTAATGTTGGGCCATATTCACTTCATACCCGTCACAAAGAAATAAAGGGAAAAGAAGCAATAAATATGAAAAAGTTGATATTTCATTAAAGTAATGACATTTGCATTATCTCCAGAAAGGGAAGAATGTAGAGACGTCATCACTGTTATTTTGTGGCAGTTCAACGCTTTCTTCTCTGAATTTCGAACAAAACTACAGCTGCACAAAGCAAAGGCTTTTGTGTTTGTAAGAATAGCTTCGATTGAGTCCCTCATTGTGCAGTCATGTGATGTTAAGCACCTTTCGGAATTCCAGGAAGTGATGAGCGACCTGGAAGAGAGCAAATACCAGAACGCAGAGCTGCGGCTATCCATCTATGGCCGATCACGCAACGAGTGGGATAAACTGGCCAAGTGGGCCGTCCGGAACACCATGTACTCGGACAATGTCCGCTGGCTTGTCCAAGTGCCTCGACTCTAGTGAGTGACGGGGCATGCGCTTTTACCACATTAAGAAGGCTACACGACCCGTTTCTGTGCAAATGTGGTAAAATTAGCTTTAAAATGGCTCTGTAGCCTGTAAGCTTTATTATCTCTCGTTATCTTGGTTTGAAATAATTGGCACATATACATTCATTACAAAGTGAATCAGTCTAGCCAGCGATTCATTTGGCATAGTTCCATCACAGTATCATTTTTAGATATAAATTATGTCCGATCAGGAACGAGGTTTCAAGCATTGTGCATTCTGGCCAAGATATTTAGACCAATGAGGTTCCAAGCGTGTAGCAATGGTAGGAAATGTTGCTTAATGTAGTAAATGTTGGAATTTTCTGACGTGAGCAAGGACCAATCATTGTGATGATTGTAATGCTTGGTCCCTGCTTCTAGTACAAATATTGAATATGAACACGTTTTGTCGCCTAGAACAGTAGTTCTCAGGCATGGATGTTTCGGAGACCCTTTGTGGACTGGTGCGAATGATGAAAAAACTGTTACACTGAAAGATACAGCTTGAAATCGGTGTTCTTTTATCGTTCCTACAAAGACTAGTCAAATAAAAGTGCCACACCAATTCAATCTCAACAACTTGTCAATAAGTTGTGCGATCTACAGCCACATTCAACCATTTTCTAGCTGCGTTTGCTGTTCAAATATGGAAGCCTACAAAAAGTAGGCTGGCATGCGTGTGTTGTAGAAAACTGTGACAAAAGCTTTAAAACAATCTCATGGACAAGGAAAAGCAGAAGTAAACTCTACCACAATAAAACAAGCTATTATGCAATGAAGCATACTAAGAATCTGAAGGGGCTGTTGTAATGAGACATAGTGAACTCTTTTTTTTGTGTGTGTGTCGGAGGTGGATTCTGTAGACTCTCATTTGAGAACCAATGGCTTTAATAGTAGATATGAGTTGGAGTGCAGCTCTGCAAACATATGTGCAGTTATTTTATGTGGTAAGTTGGTTAGTTCCGGCGCTAAGTGTACGGGCACACCAACTGAAAGACGTTGCGTGTTTATGGGGAGGTTATTCCTTTTTGTCCACAATTTTACTCATTCGTGTATGTGAGCCCTAATATTTGCCTCCACCTTTAGTGATGTGTTCAAGTCCAACAACCTTGTGAATAACTTTGAAGAAATTCTGGAGAACATCTTCCTGCCCCTCTTTGAGGCCACCAACGATCCCAGCTCTCACCCTGAGCTGCACCAGTTTCTTCAATACGTGAGTTTTCTAGACATCATCAAGCACAAGTTCGTTCTGGAAACTGCAGTTTGTTTTGTTATTATTCCCACATTGGAGCCCGTTCATTGTGCCGTTGGTACTTGTAGCATAGAATAAACCAGCGGTCACTGGGCATTCATTATTGTGAAATTGCAAAATGCAGCTGAAGCCTTTTATACTACCATATAAACCAGAACATAGATAACTTTTTTTTTTTCAATGATTTGCTTTCAAAATATTTATATTGTGGTGTTTAAAATAAAATCGCTTGCCTGTGCACTATTAGCCATTAAAAAAACCAATGGAGAAAAGGGCCCCATTTTTTTATTATGCTATATTGTTTAACACCATTTATTTCAAGCAGTGTATAGGATTGAAGCTTTGCTGCCTTTTGCAAAAACTTGGCCACCGTACTTATAGAGTCAAATGATTTTTTTTTCTATTGGCCATTGTCTAATTTCAAATAAACTTGCACATAAGTGCTTCAGTGGTCAGATAAAGACACAGGGTAGGGTAAATTTTTTAATTCATTTTTTTTGTTTGGAGTAATGCATGTAAAACCTTCCTTAACAATATGAAGGGCCTCAAACATCCTTGCGCTCCTTGAGCCATAAACACCAGGTTCTTAAGACCAAATGGCAAGCAGTCAAGCGGCTTCTTCTCAGGCGATGCATAACCAGAGCTTTCTGCCTCAACTGAATTTTTTAAAAAATCATAACTGGTAGTTTTTCTGAGCCTAGCTGATTTCTGAGGTCATACCGTTTTGGCTTTAAAAGCACTTGGCACAGTTTTTTTGAACATGCGTGGCATTTACCAAATCCACTTGCCTTGTGCGTCTGAGGTTTTGCCTTCGTTGCACCTTTGTTGATTGTCTTGCAATGGCAAAATATATTCTCATGTTGATAAATCAAGGAAACTGTTTAGAAAGCACAGTATCATTTTAAATCTCCACGCTTCAGCTATGGCAAAAAGTGGGACCGGAAGCACTCGGGCAATTACACACCACTGCAAGAACAAAGCCTTACTTGTAATGACAATGGCTGAGCTTTGATTTATGTGTCATTACAAGTAAATGTGTCTGCACAGAGTGCGAAGGGACTATAGCACTCGCAGAGAACACAATAAATTGTGTTCTTCAGAATGAAAACCCTCACAATGGCTATTTTTGAAACCATCTAACTTTCAAAAACGCCTGCATGGCCATGGCTCTAGCAAACATTCTCAAGGTCGCGCGTCATATTAACGAGCCACAACAGGGTTATATGTTTGGCTGAGATCAACCGTATTTTACAGTATTTGGTGATTAGAGAAGCAGGAGATATGACAAAATAAGCCATGGAACCAAGAAAACAAGAAAAGAAGAGAAAAGCTGATACGTGTGATGACTATATGGCACGTCGCTAACAATTGAATTGTCCAGTGCATCTTATTTTTGAACAAAATGTGAAATATACTTTTTTCTTCTTTAACTCTCAGTATCTCACAATCAATTTTTGTTACACTTGCCTCATCATGTAAACAACTTGAATAAGGGAGGTTGTTTTTTTTTTTTGCAAAAGTAAACCAAACATCAATACGATTTCACTGAATAAGGATAGTTTTCACTGTACTAAAATAGTTTTCATTTCTTTTAGCAGATTTTTTATAAGAATTATTGACAAATAATGCTTGCTTTGCTTAAAAAACTGCAGAAGTGTCAAAAGCTTGAAATACAATAGTGGTTCTAGTAAGGCATGAAAAGAAGCATGTAGTTTCGTTGAAGAGTCTTATTTTTCTATTAAGTATATTGGCTTATCACATTTAAATTAATCTTGACT
The DNA here is from genome assembly GCF_043290135.1 of Rhipicephalus microplus. Lineage (NCBI taxonomy): Eukaryota > Metazoa > Arthropoda > Arachnida > Ixodida > Ixodidae > Rhipicephalus > Rhipicephalus microplus. The sequence goes on from NC_134703.1 coordinate 44,784,023, forward strand.
ACCTGTAGTTTTATTGTGTGAGTAGTCAAAACTGGTGTTAAGGTGATCTCCTGTTCTCATAATTCTTTTTTTTTTTACATTCTGGCAGTAGCAAAATATACTGCACATTTCTTTCAGGAGATTAGATGCAAGAAAAATGAGCAAGAACTTTAAACAAGGACAAAGGAGGAGACGCACTCACTCACACCTAGTGTTTTTGGTTTTTGCTGGTTTTGCTTGCATCTAAACACTAATCAAGCAGCTTTGTACGACACCTCTCAGATTATTTTCATTCTAATTTTGGTGAGAGAAGCTGCACCCTGTTGTCTGAACACCCACCATTGTGTCTGCACTGAATGATCCCCAATCATAGCTTCTGCTACTCTTTCATTAGATTGTGGGCTTTGATTCTGTGGACGACGAATCTAAGCCTGAGTACCCCATGATTGACAAGGACGTGCCGCTGCCAAAGCAGTACACCGACACGGAAAACCCGGCGTACAACTACTACCTGTACTATATGTACGCCAACATGTGTGTCCTCAACCACTTCAGAAAGTAAGCGTGGCAGTTCCTGTTTGGTCAGTAAAGTGCTTTGTTTTCGCGAGTGCCATTTGACGCTCAGACACCGGCCATAAAGTCTTTGCACACATATAGTGCTTCTGCCTAAAATGAATGGCAGGATGCCATGTACATTCCTTAATGGTTCCAAGTATGCTAAAAAGAAACACTATAGAAGTGAAGGCAGCACATGCTGTCTTCTCTCGTTCTATTGTCCTTGTTTTAGCACAGCTAGTCCCGTATTCAGAAACGCTTCTTGGCTTTACCTTGACTTGAAACCGCCTTCAATGCAGTGCGCTTAAAATGCGTCTGTGCATTTGTGTTACCTTGGCAGCCTTGGCACTGCCTAAAAACAGCATGTTCGAAATTTGTTTGTGCTGCATTTAAGTCAGTGGCAAGTCAAGTTCAAGTCAAGGAGCGTTTCTGAATGTGGGGGTTAAAACCATTAAGGAATAGATGTTAACTAACTAGCACAACTTCATGGTCTTTTGCGAAAAGTCATTTGCAATTTCATCCAGCTTAAGCTAATGCAAACGAACATGTTGTGATAAGCTTTTGCTCCATGTTGGCTAAAAAATGAAAAAAGCTTGTGAATAACAACTCTGAAGCCAGTGCTGGTGCTTTTTGCATGTTTGTTGATTGTATTCTTTTTCTAACTATGAAATCACTTTGCGAATGTTCTCAGTTCGACCAACGCATTGTGGCAGCTTTTTTTATAAAAATCTGCAAAGAGAAATAAATAAAAATATACTGAACTAAAATTGATGGACGTGCTTCTGGCATGTATTTCAGTATTATTTCTTAGCCTTCCAACAATAGAATGATTACTATGACATGCATGCATTGCCAACAGTGATCAATGGCCAAGCTGTTCACAGGAGCTCAAGTCATGGTGGACATGGTACAAATGCACCGGTTGGCAGAATTGTTGCAAAGTTCTCAGAATCATACTCAGGGCACATATTCAGCCCACCATTAAAAAAGATGTTGCCTTTTTTCGCTCTTCTCAACCTGTCCAGGTTGCGCGGCTTGAATCTCTTTGTACTGCGGCCACACTGCGGAGAGGCGGGTCCCGTGCAGCATCTTGTGGGGGGCTACCTGCTCTCAGAGAACATCAACCACGGGCTTCTTCTAAGGAAGGTGGGGAACAGAATAATCTGTGTTGTGATTTGTTTAAACAAATATATTCAGGCATTAAGCTAACATCTGCACTTGTGACTGGCTGCTTACCGTCAAAATTATTTTCCTGATGCTTTTCAGTGACAGCTTCCTGTCAGCTTTTTCTTGAGTCACGTTGATTCCCAGTCATTGTCAAAGGTTTATGAATCCGTCGTAGGAGCTTGAAAAAAACCTGTATGTTTCTGTAGCCTGAACGTAGACTTACATGTATTTACTTTTTCATCCCACACTAGTTTGTGCTAATCTTGCAGTAATATGCAGTTTTACTGGCTACGTTCTCAAACTGCACAAAAAATTAATATTTTCTCATGTTGCATTTTTTATAAACTTTTCATGCTAATTGTACAATGTTGTGAAAGCAGCCTGGGTTAGCTGAAAACTGGAAACAAGCAAAACAATGCTTCCTTAGTTCAGGATTTGATCTCGGATTCTCTGCATGACAGCAGGCTTCAGAAGCAAAGAACTAGGGTGGATTCTTCCAAAGCACATAGGGGACAGTGCTGCTGCTGTTGTCACTCTCCAAGTTTTCTAAATGCACAAAATATGTGTAAAGAAAAGCTAGAGAATTCCAACCTTCTTTCAATGATTCTCATGGATGCATGATTGAAGGTTTCTTGCGTGTGGCCTAGACTGTCCATGCATATTTTGTTTTATCGTGTGTCCAATCTCTTCATGTACATAGGACAAGTAAGCACAAGTGACTAAATGTGAGAAGAAGAGCATTTAGGCTATTCAGAATTGCAATCCAGCATAAACTAAGAAAGAAACACGCATGCAGACCTGTTCAAAGCACAAAGTTAAGGAGCGACTCGTAAAACACGCATATGATTGTAAGGGAATTGGCATATCCTTTCCCAGCATCTAAAGTGAATGTGCCTCTTCTCTCTGTTTTCAAGCACTGTTTCAGATTTTCTTTAGGATAGCATTAAGTGTGTGTCATCTTTTTTATGTGCTCCTTGCTGGTAGTGCATAGGAGCCGGGAAAAGTCTTATCACAACTGATTCTCATTTTTGTCCACCTCATGTGATATGCAGGTGCCAGTTCTGCAGTACCTGTACTACCTGGCACAGATTGGCATTGCCATGTCACCACTGAGCAACAACTCGCTCTTCCTCAACTACCACCGCAACCCGCTACCAGAGTACCTCAGCAGAGGCCTGTGCGTCTCTCTGTCGACTGACGATCCTCTGCAGTTTCACTTCACCAAGGTGCTCCTCCACTCTCTGCTTGACTAGGCCGGTGATGATACACAGTCTAACAGTGATATGAAGTAGTGTCTTTGCAAAGAAAGTCGCCTGACACGCGTTACTTTCATCCTGCAAACTACAGAGTTCAGACCCATGGGTCTTCTCTTGTGCTCTAATGTCTCCCTGGCGACAATAGAACCGAGTTGGCTGTTCGTAGTACTTCTCTATTTAAATATTAATATTTGACTGAAGCCTAGCCTTAGATGTGCTTGCTGCTACTGTTTCTGTTTTACTGATACTTGCTGTACCTGCTCAGTCCGGTTAAAATTAAAAACCTCTAAGCACAATTTGACTTCAAGAAGTAAAGCGGCCTGGCCGATTAGGCAAATCTGTTGTTGTTGCCACATTCAAAAAGAGTGGCCCTATTGTTTTCAGAATTTTCTGAATCACGTCAACTAGCTTTGCTTACAAGTGTTCATAGGGCTTAAATTTCTCTCCTAAATATACAAACATCGCTACTCACCAGTCTGACAGCTGTCTGAGAAGAACATTTATACATTTCACATGTTATGTTTGTAGAGCAGATGACCCTTTATGTCCCAAGTGCAGTTGTTCATTCATATTGCTAGTCACACACACACACACTTATACAGCTTGATGGTCATCGAAATCTTGTGCCCAGGAACCCCTCATGGAGGAGTACAGCATCGCTGCCCAGGTGTGGAAACTGAGCAGCTGTGACATGTGTGAGCTGGCACGTAACAGTATCGTTATGAGTGGCTTCCCTCACAAGGTTGGTCTGCAAGCTGCACGCTGACTTTCATTAGCGAAGGCCCAGTGAGACATACTGGTCGTGTTCAAATATGAAAATTCTCTCCAAATAGCAGAGTTGTGGTTTTTTTCCCGAGGTAAACCTTGCTGATGGCCCCTATCTGATTTTTTTAACTGAAGTGTGCAGACTCTGTTTGCTGAAAATTTGCTTTTTCTACATTCGCTAAAACTTTTAGCATTGGATGCAGCAGCTTTTTGGTCATCACGAGAACATACTTCTTTGAACATGTCTCATTATTCAGTTAGAATCAGCTCGTAACTAGTGGCTGCATCCTTGAACTCATTACTTTCGCTATTTCAGTAACAGTACTATGATCACACGCACCAAGAGATGTGTACTACTTGCAAACACATAGCCATCTCAGTCGTTCACCTTGTTATAGTTTTTTTACAGCTCAAAGTTATCTGCATTACATTTCATACTGGAATGCAGAAATCCTAGTGGCACCTCTATGAAGCATATCTAGAGACAGAATATCTGCATAGAGTTTAATTAGTACAGGATGTATGGATGGTGTTAACCTTTTGCATCTCTTCAGATGCAGTAATAATCAATAGCTGACCTATGTGCTCTGCAGTAATAACCAATAGCTGAGGCAAATGAGCACATGCATCAGCAGAATCTCACCGCTGTTGTGAAATTACTATAGAGCGCAGTTTAATTTCAGTAGCATGCACATTACGAGCTTCAGTGTTGAAGTGTATCTTCTTAAGTACTCTAGCTTTTTGATGGTGTCTGCAGATTTAGCTTGTCCTGGCAATGAAGATATGGTTTGGGAATTGTACTGCAGCTCGTTACTTCGAAATATTGGCCGTTCAATCACACTTGCAACTTAAGGGTGTCCCTGTAGCAAGCTAGTGCAGGCTGCAAGAATTCGACCAAGAGAACATGACGATGACCATGCACCAAGCACGAGATGCTAGGGCCTGTTCTTGTTTGCATCCACATAAAATGGTCTTGGATGAAATGTATAATTAGTGGCCTCATAACACCGACGCCTGTCCACTTGTTTCCACAGTACTTCTTTAAATATTGAACTTAATACTAAGCTTTGTGCGTAAAGAGTCTATCTCCCAATACTTATATTTTACTGCGTATTTTGCACTTCGAACCAATCTGCTAGCACAAATCTATCACTCCGTGTCCCAATATGTATGCAGCATGTCCTAAACATCAAAAAGTGCTTGTAATTCTAAAGTGTTCACCTTGGTATCTACACGCTACTCCATTCGATCGGGGGATGTATCACAATGCAAAACACCTGTTGAAATGCAAATAAATCATTTCACATACGTACTTTTACCAATGTCTCTGAACATATACTAAAACCTACTATAACGAAGTTGCATCTTACATGAAAATAAGTTCATTATAACCGATAAATTGTTGTAAAGGTATAGTCGTAACACTATATCTATTGCAAAACTGTTATTCATTTACTTCGTTATAACCAATATTTCGTTATATCCGGATTTGTTATATTGGAACTTGAGTGTAAAACTTGAGAGACCTTTTAAGCATGCTCGTTTGTACATATTTATGAGAATACACAGCGCTTAAGGGGAGATGCGGGTCGAAAAGCGCGAGTTTTTTTTTTTCAAAACTACCGATTTTTTATTTTTGCGCCTGTTTTGATAAGACTAGTACCTCTACTGTTATGAAAAGAATGATACAGGTCGATACTTAACTGGAAATGCTTTGAAATTACATCTAAAGAGCACAAGGTGCCTGTGAAAAGGTCGAAATTGTGTAGTCTTCGAGCACCTTGCCCCCGATATTGCGCCGCCGCTCGCCATTGTTGATCGCATGAGTCGAAGAGTCGAGCCCCACTCTTCAAATGCCAACAGTTTCTCTCGCTGATGCAGCGCAAGAAATATTAAGAAGAAGCACTTTTCTGTGCGTTTTTCGAGCGCCGCGACTGGCTTATCATATGGTACGAATCGGGGACCGCCATTGGCCACTGCGCGCCTATACGTGCTCTGAAAACTATTTGCGGGGTCCATGTCTTGTCGAGCAGCACAGCTGAACAATGCTTTTCTTGTTTAATTATCTCCGTTATGAATGAAAAAAAGCATTGCTCGCAAGTGAAAACCCCTGTGCGGCACGCTCAGTAGGAATAGGCTACGACCAGCTCGTCCGATTTGCGGCAGTTGTTGGCTTACAAAAACCAATGCATCAAAAGTCATTTACACCCGTCAGCCGGAAAGTTCGTGATGCGGCAATGGATGACGTCAGCACCAATCTTGAGAGGTCGAAAGAGCTCGCAGTGAGAGAACTTAGCAGGGACGACATTGCCATTATGTATGACGGTATGTGGCACAAGCATGGCTGCAAAATGGCATGACACTGGACTTAGTTTAGATTTCACAGTTCTGTCGAACTTCCTAGCTTGCAGTTGGCACAAGGCTCTCCTAGATGGAGTAGAAGTTCGGCAAGCGTTTCATGGCCCTGTCTGTGAGCGAAATGTCTGTGAGGAGTCTGCTCGAAAAAGGCGTGAGGGACAAACTCATGGTGCTGGCGTATTTTAGTCGCAGTGGCCACTACAGGAAGAATTGTTCTTTTTGGTGTGCAAATTTCATCTGATTTAATGATATCTTTCATAAATAAAAACTCAATTTTAACTTTAAAACTCGTTTTTCTCAAAACACAAATTTTGCCATTTTTTCCAATGTGCCCCTCTTTTTTTGGGCACTTCTAGTGCTCAATCTGCATTGAATTTCGCCCAAGCTTTTTACAGAGTATGACAAATGCAATTATCTAGTTTCAATTTCAATATTTTATTGTATAATTAAAAAAAATGTATGTATACCTTTACTAGGGTAGGTGAAATATGGACTTTTTACTTCTATTATTTTTCACACGTATAACATATTTTGTATTATTTTTCACACGTATAACATATTTTGTATGTGCTTTCTAATTAAGTATTTGCACTCTACACTTTATTTGAAGCATTAAGAGCTATGAACGACAAAAAATTGCAGAAGTAGGGATGAAAAGAGGGGCGCAAAAGGGTTAAGGTTTTCAGTTTGTCATGTTACAGAGCTAAAAGTGTGTAACTTGCGAGAAAAGTAATTATATATTTGAAATCAGCATAAAAAGTTTTATAAACAGCTCGAGTTTCATTGCTCTAAGGTTAATATTAGAAAAAAAGTGTCTTCGAGTAGCATCTCCCCTTAAGGTCTACAAAAACATGAGACATGAACAGCGCACATCTGCGTTCTTGTCTCATGTGTTCTTGTGTATTTTAAGCGCTGTGTATTCTAATGGATATATAAAGATCTTGAATAGTAAAAGCAGTCAGACCTGACTGAGATTGTGTTCTTTATGACAAACTGTTGCTCTTCCAGGTGAAACAGTACTGGCTAGGCCCAAACTACCAGCGGGAGGGCCCCACAGGAAATGACATCACACGCACCAACGTTCCAGACATTCGTGTTGCATACCGTTATGAGACACTGGTCGATGAGCTTTCTACCATCTTCCGGACAATGCAGCCTACGCCCTAAAAGAACGGCACATAATTTGTTTGTTGGTTCATGTTGTATACTTAGAGTTTTTAAAAAAGTCACTTTGAATAGAGTCCATTGATGTGCCAATGACTGCGGCTACTAGGTTTGTATTGAAAGTGCAGTGATTTGTCTCTCGGTAGGTGACCATATCGAGATTTCGCCTTGCAAATCTACTAGCGCTATTAAGCATGAATGTTAAAGGAAGCAAAGGGTGTTAGGATAGCCTTCAAGAAGTGCTTATGTGTTCTTTTATTGTATCCTTAACTGCTTAAGTTATTGCCACCATTAAAGGACTTTCTTTACGAAACTGTGTTGCAGCAGCTTTCTTATGCATGATTTTGCATGTTCTTTACAAGGTGCTCAACAGACGAAGCTTTTATTTTTCTTTGGTTGACTTGTGATTCACAAATGTGGTCATGAAGGAAAGTGTTAACTTGAGGACTCCTTTCCTTTGTTAGGCATAATATTGTTGAAAATTAGCAGATAATAATGTTAGGTAAAGCACAGAGGATGATATTAGAAGTAATTGTTATGTAGGTTTGAAGAAAAAAAAGTGGACGAAAAGATTACTTGTCATTGGCAAGATCCGAACCTGTGACCTTTGAACAACGCGTCCGATGCATTGTTATTCGAATGTTGCAGTTTGGAATCCTGCCGATGGCAAGTTATCTTCTCGTCCACCTTTCTTTCTTCTAATTTACATTACAAAGACTTCTAAGAAAATCCCTTATGACTTCCCCGGAATTATTGTCTATTAGCCTTCATAAAATCTACTCATGACAATTATGGTTTATTTGCAACTTGAATGCCCCGCCACGGTGGTATAGTAAGGTACTCGGCTGCTGACCCGCAAATCGCGGGATCAAATCCAGGCTGTGGCGGCTGCATTTCCGATGGAGGCAGAAATGTTGTAGGTCCGTGTACTCAGATTTGGGTGCACATTAAAGAACCCCAGCTGGTCGAAATTTTTGGACCTCTCCACTACAGCCTCTCTCATAATTATATGGTGGTTTTGAGACGGTAAACCCCACTAATCAATCAACTATTTATGACATAAAAGGTGTCTGTACACATGCAGTATACGTAGTTCTTATTGGCTTTTTCTTCTTAAGATTCTTCAATATTATTTTGAGGCACTTTCAAATCCTGACAACATCCCTAGTCATATCATTCTGTTTATTAGAACTTGCTGTTGGACCAGTTGCTAACTCGCCGTATTGAAGCTATTTGTGGGGTGCGCTTGTGTGTCTGAATTTGTGCGTGAATGAGGGAAGGCCAAGTTTCTTCAATATTATTTTGTATCCTGGAAAGTTGACTTGCATAACCTTGCATACATTCACGATCTGATGATCTAGCAAAGGTCCTACTTTTTCTGTGTGTCTTGCTTGCCATCTTCTGTCGTATTGGGTTTTGGGCAAGTTTTATGGAATCGCACTACTTACTGAAGACGAGTTAGCTGTAGAAGCCTCAATGAGATTTGCTGTTTTTGCTCTTTGTTGAAACAAAATGTTTCTCTGAACAAATCTTTGCACTAGCACGATCTAATTCACTCAAAAACAGTGCTGTTTAGAATAGTTTTTTCATACACCTGAATTGATTCCTTCATCCATCATTTTATTGTGCGCTCTACCTTACTTTATCATCTGATTTAATTGCATTCCGATCGCAAGCAACTTGCAACTGTAATACAAACAAAATATTCATGGGAAAGGTGGAGTGTAAGTAATTAGAAGTCAGCGTAGTAATGTTTCAAAAAGTGAACTACTTCTTAGTAATCAACTATAAGAAATGTATGTGAATATGCCGTTGCATCTATAATTTACAAAGATTCCAGTTACGTTTTATTTGCAAGGGATTCTGGAGTAATATGTTGGGGCATGTTTAAGCTTGTTAACAGTGTGCTTGATAATTATAAGAAACAGTTCTGCAATTAGCTAGGATTCAAGAGTTTCGCCGATATGTAATTTAAAAATGCACTGCAATGAGGCGGCTGATCTTCCAATTATTCCTACTGTTTCTCAGCTTTAGGGTTTCTACTTAGCCATAAGTTATTTCTAATTGAAACTTACTGAAGGCAGAGCTTGTGGCATAGAATTTATTGTAGTTTTAAGAATGAAAAACTGATGTTTAATTCTACAAAGACAAAAAAGTCATTTTTTAGCTTCTCTATTGTCAACCAAGTTGTTTACAAGATAATTCAGGGTCACAGTACAAGTATATACAGGCTTTCGTTATTATAATAGTGGTTGTTAGACAACTGTCGTGAACAGTTCACTCATGCAATCTAATCCAAGGAAATAGCATGCATCAACACTTCATGGCGTGTGACATATGCAGTTTCAAAAAAATTTCACGGCATGGTTAAAGGTTTGCCCTTGGTAATTCAAAGCATCTGGACCTGCCGAAGCATTCTTACGTGATGTTTAATACTCCACACATGATCGCTAATCTTCCATAAAGGGATTGGGAGTATGTACATGCACTTCACCAAGCTCCACAACCGCAGCTTTGAACAGAAGGCACATGCAGTAAGAGCTCGTTGATTCAGATTTTACGGGACCGGATAAAAATAGCTGAATCAATCAAAGGCTGAATAATCGAAGGATTTTTTTTAAATGTCTATTCCATCAATGCACATTCATTTTCTTGAGGAATGTGCAAATTCAGTAAAACTTCGCATAGTAACAATCCAAGAGCCGCAATTTTTGTCATTTGTGACTTCGTTCACTATGTGAACGTAGCTCAAGATGCGCGTGTCATAATCCGAAACGTCGTCCGATTCATACCTCATCATGTACCAAAAGAAAAAAAAAGAATGAGATCTTCGATGGTGACCATGTCTTTCCGGAAGCTCACGGACGTTTCGGCTGTCCGCGAACGCCGTTTCCGCACCTCCGCGTCGCAAATTTCCGGCGCTTCGCGATCAGCGCGCTCGGTGTAACGTCCGAATTAACCCGTGCCCGGTGAAACGTGAGTGAATCAAGAGAGCCTAAGGCCGTTAAACGATGCATACGCTTGCCGGGACCAGAGAACACGTGCATGTTATCCGAGTGTGCGAACTAACGGGTGTCGAGTTGGCTAGCTTCGACTGTATTATAATGTCCTGTGAAGCGTTGAGTGGCAAAAGTGACCATATTGAAACACGCAAGCCCCGCCGCGGTGGTCTAGTGGCTAAGGTACTCGGCTACTGATCCGCAGGTCGCGGGTTCAAATCCCGGCTGCGGCGGCTGCATTTCCGATGGAGGCGGAAATGTTGTAGGCCCGTGTGCTCAGATTTGGGTGCACGTTAAAGAACCCCAGTTGGTCGAAATTTCTGGAGCCCTCCACTGCGGCGTCTCTCATAATCATATGGTGGTTTTGGGACGTTAAACCTCACAAATCAATCAATTGAAACACGCAAGGATGGAGCTCGAAATCGCATTCCATGTGAAAAAGAACATATTTTCTCTTACTTCCAGCGAATGTCGTCGTGCTGTTCGCAAGTTGTGCATAGGAGGCGGTTCTTATTCCTTTCGTAGTCTGCGTGCAATAAACTCTGGTAGAAGACATGGAGCAAAAGAGGCTCAATATGCTCAAATGTTAACGCGAATGCCTCGGATGCTCATAGAACGCGAAAATTGATCGTCGTCGTCAACACGTGTGACACAAATATGTTGACGTCAACATGACGTCACAGTTCGAAAAACTTGTGTCACTATGACATCACATGATGACGGCATCAAATTACGTCATAGTATGGTCAAAGGGTAGTCGACCACGGAGCCAGTTCTTAACCAGGCGAGGCGCAGAAAGCTTGTAATACCTCCATATCGGAGTCAATTCGTAACCACGATGATTATCAAAGCTTTAGTTGTAGTGGGATGGAAGATCAGTGCATCGACTAAAAATTAAGTGAACACGGTTTTCGCCTTCGAATCCTCTTAGGCATAAACAACCATGCGAGTGAGTTTTTTATTATTATTTAATCGCTTTGGATGTATTCGAGCCTGGTCAGGTGCTTTGCAACGCGAGCAACTGCGCGTCTCTCATCTATACACGTATTCTTGAGGGGGGTTCGAATGCTCACGCCTAAACTTGGTCACAAAAGGACGATGGCCCCGAGTATCCTGTGAAACTGTAGTGTTTCATCTCCTGTTAAGTCAAGATAATTGATTAAGAAAGTGATAACAAAAGTACACTTATCTTCAAGTCGGACAACAAACACCCATCACAGAAAAGCGAATGCAAATTATTGCGTAGTTAACTGATCTAATTATTTTTGAGCTTTTGCTGAGGGCTATATAGTTGTTATATAAAATGAGTTTTTTTTCTTTCTTGAGTTCGCAATGTGCCAGCGAAGGCTGTGACGAAAAGCTGGCTTTGTCGCAGTGTACATCTCTGTGAGGGAAAGGCCGCTTTTGGGTTTGAAAACTACTCGCTCATGGCCAGTTCAAGCGATTCTTCTGCTCATAACGTGTTTAACGCTACGTATTTACGACGGGTAACCTTGAAAATAGCTTTAAAGAAGCGTGGTAAAATTTTCTTCCCGTTAAAACTCCAGGGCCGAAATTGGTGTCACTTTTAGTTGCGATGGGACCCCCAATGGGGAGCTATGTACTCAGCGGAGCAGATTGACTTTGATGGAAAAAAAATGCATAAGCGTGGCGTCGTTTCTGTCTTTCTCTCTCGATGGAAGACACCTTCATAACACCGCGCAAGAGACGAGGGAATGCGAGTGATAGAGACGGCAGAAAAAAAGGTAAGAGAATGGTAGAGAAAAAAAAAGACGCATTCGATCTGCCTCTGACGTACGCGAGCGAGAACAACCGCGTACCAGACGCAGTCTACCGAGAAGACCGCCGAGAAAGCCGGGGCTGCAGTGATGTGCACGTTCTAACACGGGCAAGAGGAAGAAGGGAGCGTTCCTAACTCCCAAAGAGTGTCTGGTCGGCCCGGAGGAGGCGTCGCTTGAAAGGCCAAACAGAGGAGCCATGGATTCGAAGGAGAGCAGGGGCACAGCACAAAGATTGCGCTCGAGACAGCCAAGGGAGCATCGTCATACGAAGTCCCGAAATAAAGCTGGTCAAGATGTTTTGCGTGATCGTCAAGATCCGGCTCGGAAGCGGGCTCACTCGTCGTCGTGCTCCTGTGGACCGCAGCAGAAGCCGGCGTTTGCGCAGAGGCGCGTGGTGTGTGCACTTGGTGACGACGACAGAAGCTGACTGCGTTGTGGAAGAAGGCGAAGCCATCGTCGTGTTTGTGGGGACGACGGGCGCACTCGTTGTAGGACGAGGGGTGGCCTCCGAGGTCGTGCCGTCGGTACCGGCGAGCGCATCTCTGAAAGAGCGTCCCTTGAAGATAGCCGAGCTGCTACCGGGGTTCCAGCGTGTAACAAGGCTTGGCGGCGAGTCACGGCCCCGTCGATTGAGGCCATGATGACCGCGGCCTTGCGCTGGAGTTGCCAGTACGTGCAGCGCGGCTTGGTTGCAAAGTGTTTCCCATGCCAGTTCATGCAACGAGGGTGTTGTGCTGCACACGATCCTGGGTCGTGCTTGGTGCCGCAGCGCAGGAACCGTTCGTCTCGCGAGCAGGTGGCGTTTGCGTGCCCGTAGCGGTAGCTACGGGAGCACTGCAATGGCCGGGGCTTGCGAGGACAAACCGGGCGCATTTGCTTATAAAGCAGTATATCCGGGGGGACTGTAGTCCCTGTGAAGGTGAGGGCTGCGGACACCGGACACGAGTGGCACAGGGGACGCAATGTTCGGCAAGGTTTTCGAAGGGGACCGTCTGGTCCACTCCAAAAACCAAGCTGACACAGGTGTTCATGTCCAGTTGTTTGGCCCGGACTTGAGTCTCACAGATCGTCCCGACCTGGAGTAGGGCGGTCAGATCGATGGTGGGGTAGGTGTCAACTGCAACCAAGTTGCGCCTAAAATTCACCCGAACACGCTGGGGACCGGGAATTCCGAGAGAAAGGCGGCGATTGCATTCCTCGACGCAGCCAAGAAGTTGGTCTTCTTCCCGACTTGCCGACAGATGATGGTGGCCGCGCGGTCGCTCGGTGTGAAGTCGCCAACGTGTTGGGGACCGTGGGAGCACGGAGATGTGCTTGGAGGCCCGCCGTGCACAGTTGGGGCGGGCGCCGTTTGTTCGGCGGCCGCAGTGGTTGACAGATGAGATGAGGAGGTGTTGGTGCGAGGGGGTGTCTATTGGAGGTATATATCCACGGCCGCGGCGGGAGGGGAGAAAGCTCTGATTTGCACCTTCGCTTCGCTCGGAGCCGGTGAGATGGTAGCAGTGTGATGGCTGCTGTCCTTTTGCGGATGGGTTTTCTTAGAGCGTGCCGGCTTGGATTGTGCCCGCTGCTGCTGAGTTGGAACAGATGACGATGCCGAGGCTGCCGCGACGGCGTCCTGCTGCGGCGTTTTCTTCCGGTTGCCTTTGTGAGGCGCCATTTGTAGCCCTTAAACGGGCTGTGCGTGAAAATTGTGGAGTGAGGATAGGGTTAAGGACGGTAGGGGTCGGTTCAAATCTCACTCCACTGAGGTAAGCTTTGCGGCATTAGTATTCGCTCTTCCCATTTTTGTAATCCTCTTCTGAAATAGCTATTTAAGGTGTCGTCTTCAAGCGCCGTACCGCCTACCCGCCATAGGTCGTCAGTATAAGTTGGTCACAACCGCTTATATGTTCCTTCATTAAGGTATGCACCTGGGTCTCAAACACGTGATTTGAGGCCATTCCTCTAGCAGCCCGGTCCATCGATGGAGAGAGTGACGGCACATCTGCCGCTCGCTCGCCGCGGCGCCCGCAGCTGCCGCCTCGTCCGTTCTCCCGCAACACCTGCCACGACCATCCCTCGCTGCACCGCCGACTCGTCTGTTCACGCGCAATAAACTTGACGCGTGCCTAACGTACGCTTTGAAATATGCCTGTACGTGTAACCTACAAGACCTGCGCCACCTATCGCTTCAAACAAATCTTCCAGCGCTCACCGCAGCACCCGCGTTCCATCAGGGCTTCCATCACATCAGGGTTCGCATCCATCAGGGTTCCCTTCAGGGAGATGCTTTTTTGTTTGTTTTTCGCATATAAACAAAGAGCGCATAAAGAGAGTGAGGGACAGAATACGACAGTAAAAGGTGCATGGTATTCATGCATGACATTGACGAATTGAACAGCACGGAAAAATCCGTATTTTGTTTACCGGTGGCAGCAAAAAGCATGCCGCCTTACGTTCACGCCGAAACCCTCCGTCACTCGTTCAACGTGTTTCCGTGCCACTGATTCAAATGAAAGAGCGGAACTGACGTGCAAACCGGCAACTTGAGCAATTGCATCACAGGACGACATTTATAACTACAATATGCGACCGATAATAATAATAAATATTGTCTACTCTACTGTGAAGCAAAACAGCGCAAACCCACACGAAGCTCCAGTGGCTAAGCTGCAGAAAAAGTAGCCTGTACGCTAGTGGGAGTCGCCGGCGAGAACTGCCCACTGCCGAAGCAATAAACAAGGATATTCGTGAGACAAGTGCGCTCACATCGCGCTCGCATCTCAATGGCACGGGCAAAGACGTAGTCCCAGTCCGTTTTGTCCATAAAGTTTGCGGACGCCGGCGAAATGGACAGCCAGAGAGTGCTCTCCCTCGAGGTCAGTGCAGCGTTGGCGCTGAGGTAACCGGATCTGAGCGCGGCGCGACTGCCGGACTGGCGTCGCCGAGACGTGGCCCTAATGGATTGAACGGCTGCCTCTCCATCCTCTCCGGCAACGATCCGAGTCCGCACGACGCCCGCCTCTCCATCGCCATTGGAGCAGAGGAGAACGACCGCGACCAACGTCGCGGCTGCCGCCGACGTCGTCGTACGAAAAGAAAATATATAAGCCCACGGTGGAAGGGGTATGAAGGGGCTTCGCCGCTCTCTCTCTCCAGAGCCATCTCGCTCTACTTCGTGTAGCTCGTACTTTCGGGGCCCTTCGCTCTTGGCGCGACTTTGTAGGCTGCTGACGTTTGGGAAGGATTGTATCATGCGAGGTGATGCGTGCGGAGTTGCAGTGCGGCACACTGAGTCCGCAAATGCGTGCAGCTACGTAGTCGTGCCTGTATTGCCTTATGTGTGCCTCGCTACTGCGCGAAATGACTATTTATTGTTTAATTAGTACCTACCAAATCGCCCTTAACTCCCGGATGAAGTTGATTGATGATGATTGATATGTGGGGTTTAACGTCCTAAAACCACTATATGATTATGAGAGACGCCGTAGTGGAGGGCTCCGGAAATTTAGACCACCTGGGGTTCTTTAACGTGCACCCAAATCTGAGCACACGGGCCTACAACATTTCCGCCTCCATCGGAAATGCAGCAGCCGCAGCCGGGATTCGAACCCGCGCCCTGCGGGTCAGCAGCCGAGTACCTTAGCCACTAGACCACCGCGGCGGGGCCTCCCTGATGAAGTTTACAACGAGCTCTCTGAAAGTCGCTCGTCCCGTGTATGCTGTGACTGGGCTGCGTGTTCCGCTCAGGCCTGGTGTTTTTTTGTTTTTTTTTGGGGGGGGGGGGGGAGTGTTGGACAAGGAATGTTTTGTGAAATTAGGTGACTTCTTATAAGTTAGCATCAGAGGGGGCATCTCGTTTCGTTAAGTTAGCATCGTGGTGTCACTTCAAACGCTTTATAGGAGTACAAATCTGGCGCTTGTGAGTCTAAGCTTGCGTGCTACCTCACACGATCAAAAGGAGTGCCGTAGGAGCCGCCGGTCAGGCAGTTGTACAGTGTTTGCAAATATTGAACGGTGTCAAACAAGAACAAAAAAAAACGTTCTAGCGTCCTTCAAGATTCCCATCTCCTCCCTCAGCAGCTTTTCTCATTTTAATTCAATGCATTTAAGTTTGTGCCACCGTCATCATGAGACGACGAAGTACACATAGGTGTGTTTAAATGGCGGTACATTAGTTGTTATCGGTGAACAGCGCACTTTTTTCGGCACATGGAAGTGGATACGCATACCAGACGCATCAAGCAGCCGTCAAGCACACATCTGTCCGCGTTTCAGCGCTTGAAGCGTGCTCGGCCTAGATGTATCCGAAGCGAAAATAAGACCGACCGCCGTGCCAGTAGGCGTCGAAGATACGTGCATCCAGTGCCCGCTCGGCTGCTGTTAGGAGGAGTCGGGAGGGCCCGAGACGACGACCACGCTGCCAACGCCGCGGCGCGGGCTCTATTGCGCACGCCCGGGGCTCTCGTCTCGGAACGGGACGATCGCGGGGCTGAGAGAGAGGAGCGTCCTACGCGCCGAGTGACGCTCTCGGCTCGCGCAACAGTGCCGCGCACAATCCTCCGAGGCCGTGTGCGAGGTTTCGCGCGCGCGTACAGCCAACACGTAACCCGTCGCGTTCTGATGGCCAGGTGGACTTTAAGAGGCAAATGGGGTCGATGGATCCCGCTGCGCGGAATCGCTGGAAGATTCTCTCAACAACGATACGATTCTCCAGAGCGAGACAGCGTCTGTGAGAAGGCCCGGGTGTGACCACATAGGCCGAGATTTGCTGCGCAACTCCGAGCGTGATTTTTGTAACCAGTCTTGATATCATTAACCTGTCGTCTTTACGTTGCATTTAGTTCGTCTGAGCCGTGTACAGCGGCGGAGGAAGGGGAGCCGGGTTGTGACGCGTTGAGTCGTGCTTAGAAAGAGGAATTGCGTGGTGTAGAACTCTCCGGGCGACCACGTTTCTCGCGGCACCACGTCGGCGTGATTCGGCGACGCCTGAGTTGTTTGGGCGCTGCGTGCCTGCCTTCGATTTGCTCTGGCCTGAACTTCCGCACGAGGCGGGACCAAACCGGATGTGAAAATGGAAGAGGAGGAGCACAGGCAGGACGACGACAAACGGGAGGTAAATCTAACCTCTGCTCTATTACGCCAAGTTCGAGTAAATTCAATGGATCAAAACTGTGCAGAGTGGCAGGTGTTGGTTTCCTTAAAGTGGGTCATGGACCGTGCCAAGCCTCACTGGTAACTTGTACACTGCCCTCAATATAAGTTGCATGGGGACTTAAGTTTGATTTGGTTGACTGATATTACGCGGCCGTTACACCGCCCGCATGTCACGGGCCGTTTCTCACAGATTGTTTTTAACAATATAATAGACAATGAATTTTCTTAAGCAAAGAATCAGTAATTGCGTCATTTTCTCGTAATATAGTCATAAAGACAAAGGTAGCATTATTTCAGCGAAATTACTGAGAGCATGTGTTGTTAGTTTCGTCTTGTTTCTAAATGTTTTTTCTTCCTTTTTTCAAGCGAAAGAAACAAAATGTAATCGCAGTGAACACGCATTACGCGGCCCTTACCATAGGGAGTTTTAAAATACAGTTTGCTAGCGCTGCGGGCGTAGCGGGCGCCATATGTGTTTTAGAATAGCGTTTGCCCTGCTGCAAACCGCAACGCACGATCGCAGCGACACCGTAGTCTCGAAACCAGTGTTTGCGGGCCACATGCGGGCCGCGATCGCCGCACGCAATTTCGGATTTTTTGCGCGCGGGCCGCGAACGCCGACTCGCGTTGCGACGCATGCGCAGTGGCAGCGACCGCACCGCAAGGGCTCGCGGTGCGCTATTCTAAAACTCCCTATTAGCTGTTTGTTCTAGCACTGGTCAACACGTGCGTCAGTATACCTTTGTTCTGTCACGCTTCTACTTTCGAACTGGTTACTGTTACCGGGCAAGCTGAGCATTTTCATAACTTACTTCTTATGTCGGTGTCTTGTGAAGTTCTGTTATTTCACCGAAAAAGCTTGACAGGTCGTTCAATCAAGGTGCTGGTAATTTTTGCTGAAAGTGATGAAGACTTCAATTCTTAATTTGCCCTGATTGCAACTGATACTCTTTGATGTTCCGGAAACGTTGGCCGAAGAGTGTGCTGAAAAGCCTAGTCTAAACGAATGAAAATCGTAACCAAACTTTTTTTTGCATCTTCAATCAAATCACATTTGTTCGAAGCCGTATGCTTCTGTATTCCAGCAATATCGCCCAGCTTTCTGCATCTGCTTCTTTCTATTTTATCTGCGATGCGCTTGCTAGGGCGATTACAATGATTCTTTGAGTGTAGGTATATTCGGCGATGAAAAATAATTAAAGTTATTGTTATATAGTCTACAGTAGTATTTTGATGTAATTTGCGCAGTGACAGGCTGCATATTGTGTTTATTGTCCACTATACGCGCAACGAACCGTGATAGGCGTCGTAGTGATTAATTCAAACTATCTGCATTCGCATTATTCTCATCGCACAATCTTGCGGCTTCTATCAGAGCGTGGTTGCTGCTCCTGGGCTTCTATCTCGCGACATCGCTGAGCGGAGCTGACACCGCGAGTTTGAAGCTGATACTGTTACGAAACACTAGCGTTGAGAAGCTGCCACCGTCTTTCTCGCTTATGTAAAAAAAAGGAACATTCCAGCAGTGCCGTGCGTCATTTTCTTTCTGCTTTATGGAATGAAAACCACCATGTTGGTGTTGCTGTTAATTGCTCTGCGTTCGCAGCAATCAATCACCGAGGGCACAACAAAGCCAATTCCAGTCTGCACTCTGCACAGCGTCCTGCTGGCCTCTTCTTCCTGATGATGAATCGGTGTTTGAGGGACGAAGCATTTTACGGTCGCGGCTTGTAGGCGTGCCAGGTCATCGTCGCGGTCCATCATGGATGGTTACGCGCCATCAAAGTTGGGTATAATCTCACTACTAAAGCTGAAGAAGGCGAAAGTTATCCTAGCAAGTCGCCGACGATGTATTAGGATTTAATTGCATCAATTTACAGACATTTGGTAAATTTCGTCTCGAAATTGGTTTCAAATTCCACTGAGTTTTCTTTTGCAAAGCGTACTCCGTCGAATGTTGCGGTGTGTAACACGAAGACGATTTGCGACTAAATTGCTGCAGTTGGGCAATGAGAAGAAAATAAGGATATACGTGTCATTACCACTTAATTTTTTTCATTGTTTATTTTCTTAAGTCTCCTATCATTCGCAAAAGACCTTTCAAATTATCAAATACTCATTCTTGGCCAATCCACCAGAGTGAGTACGTGCCATTGTTTATGAATGAAAAGCAAACAAGGAAACGGTGAGCTACAATCCGACGCTATTTTTCCGATGACGTTAGTAACACGTAAACACCCTTCCTTACACGCGCGGTTTCAGGCTTGACACCACTGGCGTCAGAGGAATATCCCTTAAAACAATTACCTCGGTCAGGAATCTTCTTCTTCTTCCTCCTCTCATTGCAGCGATTTTGCTGTGGCACACATAGGCACACATTGCATGATTAACCTCGCCCCAGGTTTCACGTTAGAAGCTGAAGCACAGTGCCTGTGTGTCCGTGTCTTCTTCTGTCTTGCAGGTGTGTTTTCGAGCTCCTATTCCGTTGCTCTCTCTCTCTCTCTCTCTCTCTCTCTCTCTCTCTCTCTATATATATATATATATATATATATATATATATATATATATATATATATATATATATATATATATATATATATATATATATATATACACATTCAACCAGCTTGCCCAATAAGTAGATTTTTCCATAAGAGCTGAGACACCCTTCCCTGTTTGTTGTGTTAAGGCGAGGGGGGTGCTGCTTGAGTGTCAGCATTTTTCTCCGCACGTGCTTTATCTAAAGATTCCTAAAGGGCTCAGTGCAGTGTGTCGATACACTGCTCTCGAGACTGGCACAAGTGCTTGTGAACCAATGGCGTTATCTAGGACGCGCGCGATTCCCGTGTGAAGGCGTATTAGGATTCCACGGCGGCCCAGTGTCCCTATCACTGGGGCACGATTGCACTCCCGCTTCGGTTGCATGAAGATCCCTCTTTGAAAACACCTGACGTGCGCGTCGTGCTATCCTGCTAAAGTTATCACTTGGAGACGCTGAGGTGGACCTGCACCGTAATCGTAGTCGGCCCACATTTTTGGTCAGGCAGATATGTCTTGTATGCGATGTCAGCCTGAAATCTGATAGATAATAATACAACGATAAACAGCAATGTTATGTCTGCTAGCTATCTTAATTCCTGGTTAACTTAATTGCTCCTGCTTAGTTGAGTTTGCACTACAGTACATCATAACCTTCTGGTGGAAAAAAAAAGCGGCGCATCTTCACTGTGGTTTTATTTTAACGTGCGAAGCAGCACACCGAGACAAGCGCAAAAGGGAGAAAAGGCCTGACATTAATATACCAGGTTAATATGACACGGTTATTATACATGAGAAGAAGCGTTTCGCGTGTAACAATGACTTTCATTGATACGAAGTAGGAACCGTTTTTGCTGATCTTCCAAAGACTGCATTCTAAGCAATGTCGTTTATTGTATGTGCTGTTGTGCCTCGCCCAAGTTCCACGTGGTCTTCGCGGCCTGCTGGCACCTGGCAGCTGTTGATGAGTCAACCCTGCACCGGGACGGCGACGGACGCGGACAATCTGGAAAAACCACGTCGCCGGCTCCTCTTGACACAAAAGTCGTTGGCCAAGCTTTTGTCAGCCGCCGAGAGCAACACTCCGAAGCAGCGTCGACCCAGCAGCTGTACGGGGTATTCTGCCTTGCTTGAGTCAACCTGGCTGCATCAGGGAGCGACTTTGCGCCTGGGATTCCACGTCATCTCACTGTGGTGCCACGCTGGCGCGTGGGGTCTCCCTCACCAAACAGCGAACTGGGCATGTCTTGCCCCTTTCCTAGGTTCAGAGGGAGGCGGTGTTTGGCTTTCCCTCTTCGGGGACGGAGAGGAAGACGACGATCTCATTGGAGTATCCTGCGCATAAATTTTCTTTGCAAGGGATCTTGGGAAGGCGGACGATGTATAAAAACGCTAGCGCAGAGGCGCTCGTGTGTGATTCTCTTTTCATGTTGTACCACGCTACCATGTAAATACTGTATATAAACATTTTTTTCTCCTTCTCCGGCTTCTCTACTCGTCCTCTCCGGGGACTCGGATGGCCCGAGTCCGCACCACGCTACCCAAAGGCGCAACAGTGGCTGGCAGCTTATGGGATTCGCCTGCGTCGGCTGCATCGAAGTGGTGAGTGCCGCGTGTTTGCTCTTCTTTTCGCCAGACTCGTTAGCGCAGATGGTCGGTAACGTGGTAGGGTGATTTTGGTAAATTTTGATTCGCAGACCAAGAATTGGGTGGCTCGTGGGCAAAATTACCTTAGAAGAGAAACGGTGTGCATATCTAAGATGGAGAAGTTTAAGGTCCAAGAACTCCTCGAAATTTGTCAGGAGCTGAATATTTCGGTCGGCTCGGTTAAAAGAAAACAACAAATTTTGGAGCACTTGGGAAAAGAGGAAGTGAGTTT
Organism: Rhipicephalus microplus; assembly: GCF_043290135.1. Taxonomy (NCBI): domain Eukaryota; kingdom Metazoa; phylum Arthropoda; class Arachnida; order Ixodida; family Ixodidae; genus Rhipicephalus; species Rhipicephalus microplus. Next base: position 44,805,603 of record NC_134703.1, read on the forward strand.
AGAAGAGGCCATTGAGGCCAGAGAAACCATTTTGGCAAAGAAAGAGGAGCGTGAGCGCTTAGCCCGTGAACAAAGAGAGGAGGAAATAAGGAGGGATCGCGAGGATAAAGAACATGAAATCCGTCTGAAAGAACTGGAGCTTCGTATGTCCGTGGGAAATCAAAATTCAGGGGGTGGAGAATCAAAGATAAAGGATCTAATCCACACCTTCAAGGCGGGTGACGACATTGCATTATACCTCGTGCATTTTGAGCGAGCATGCGAAAATGCAGGGTTTAGTAGGGAGACTTGGCCACAAAAACTGATATGCGTACTACCAGGCGAAGTGTCCGATGTTATCGCAAGAATGAATAAAGAGGACTCCGAGGTGTATGACAGGGTAAAGGCTGCATTGCTACGAAAATGTCGCCTATCGACAGAGGCTTTCCGCCTGCGGTTCAGGCACTCTAAGAGGGGCAACGAATCTCATTCAGACTATGCCTACCAAATTAGAGCCAACTTTGAAGAGTGGCTCAAAAGCGCGCAAGTCTATGGCAACCATGACAAGGTCATTGAGTTGATGGTACTTGAGCAGTTTTACCGGGGAATTCCCGAGGAGGTAAGGCTTTGGGTGCAGGATAGGATGAAAGACGTAGACATGAACAGGGCAGCAGAACTCGCCGAAGATTACTGCTCACGCCGTAGTCTCCGCAATACACCACGAACTTCGGAAAAAAATGAAAAGGTAGAAAGCTGGTCGGGAAACCAGGGACGCAAGAGGTTTGCAAGAAATAACTGGAAACCCGAAAATTCCAAGTTATTAGACAATCAGCAGGGAAAGGACAGTGAGGGGACTAAGGCGGCACCTTCATCAGGTTCAAAGGCGCCTGGTGACATAGCGCATGCGTTAGAAGCGCGGAAGCCAGTTGTTTGCTACAGCTGCGGAGAAAAGGGCCACATGGCCAGGAGCTGTAAGAGGCACATGGCATTTGCCACAATTCAGGAGTCAGAGGATAGCTTAAAGCTGTTGAAGCCTTACATGAGGACACTCTCAGTGAACGGCCGAATGTGTAGGGTATTGAGGGACTCGGCGGCCACAATGGATGTAGCGCATCCAAGTTGCGTATCTTCCGAAGACTATATAGGAGAGTGTGCCTGGATTCGGCAAGTGGCAGAAAAGCAAAGCGTCTGCCTACCGATAGCGAGGGTTGTAATCGAGGGCCCTTTCGGCCAATTGTGTACGGAAGCAGCAATTTCAGCCAACCTCCCGGAGCACTTCCCTTACCTATTTTCAAATAAGTCTGAGGAAATGTTAAAAACACGTGGAGAATCATTTGCCACCGAAATAGCTTGCATGGCCCTTACCCGTTTGAAGGCGCGCGAGCTGACGCAACAGCTGAGCAGCTCACCCTCTGGGGAACAGACGTCCGAGGGCAGTGTAGGAAAACCTGAGGTAGTTGCGACGGAAAATGAGTCTGCCATGCGAGTTGTCGAGACGGAAACTGGGGCTATGCTCGACAACAGCGAGGAAATATCTCTAACGCCCGAAAACGAGGACTTGGTGACAGGCTCGGTGTTAACACCCGCGTCCACCAGTTGGTGTCAGCTAGCCAGAACCGACCGTGCAACGCTAGTGGTCGATCAAAAGGCGGATCTCGCACTCTCTATGCTGCTAGATGCCATACATAAGGAAGGTAACTCTAGGAAGAACGTTTCGTTCTACACCCAAAACGAGGTGTTGCATCGCAGGTATGAGAACGCTAAAGGGCGGGTCTACAACCAAGTGGTAGTTCCACTGAAATACCGGCGGAACATTCTCGACCTGGCCCACAGCAACGCCTGGGCGGGCCACTTAGGTATAAAGAAAACGAAAGCTAAGCTGGCTCAGGAGTTCTACTGGCCCGGGTGCTGGAAGGATGTAGAGATGTTTGTCCGTGGATGCGACACTTGTCAGCGGATAGGAAAATCAACAGACAAATGGAAGGCACCAATGAAACTAGTGCCAATAGTCACAGAACCCTTCCGTCGGCTCGTGATTGACATCGTGGGGCCTCTGCCTCCATCTAAATCAGGATATCGGTACGTCCTGACCGCGCTGTGCGTTGCCACCAAGTTCCCGGAGGCAATCGCACTGAAAGAGTTGAGTTCAGTATGCGTGGTGGACGCATTGTTGTCTATTTTTTCTCGGGTGGGTTTTCCCTCGGAGATACAGTGTGACAACGGAAGTGTGTTCACAAGCTGCCTTACGACTACATTCCTAGAACGCTGCGGGATAAAAATCGCGCATAGCTCTATTCACCATCCACAGTCGAACCCTGTGGAACGCATGCACTCGGTCATGAAACGCGTTTTGCGAGCTTTGTGCTTTGAGCATAAAAGTGACTGGGAGGGGTGTATACCAGCTGCGATGTTTTCTCTGAGGTCGGCCCCACACGAGAGTACGGGTTTTAGTCCGGCTGAACTTGTCTACGGCAGGAACTTGAGAGGTCCGCTGCACTTAATACGAGAGTCATGGACTGGATATGGGGAGGACCCTAATGGGGTTTCCTATGTACTGGATTTATTGGGGCGACTGGGGACTACACGCGAAGTGGTGGAGAGCAACATGCGCGCAGCACAGGCGCTTTCCAAGGCCCGTTACGATAAGTCAGCTCGAAAGCGAGTCTTTAGAGTGGGCGATGAGGTGATGCTGTTATGCCCTTCAAAAAAAAACAAGCTGGACGTACAATGGGAGGGACCAGCGACAGTGTTGTCAGTACTTTCAGACACCAACTACGAGGTAAAGTGGGGCCGGAAATGCCCCAAAGTGTATCACAGTAACCTAATGAAACCCTACATGCGACGAAAAGCAGTAGTAAACCTTGCACTCAATGTTCCTGAGGATGAGGGCGCGGAAATCCTTTGTCTTTCCGATGGCACGGTCAGCAGCACATTGTCCGATAGGGTAGACACAGGGAACACCCTAAGTAAGGCTCAAGAGGAAGATTTAGAGCTTTTAGTACAGGAATTCGCTACCGTTTTCTCCGAGAAGCCAGGCAAAACGGATGTGATTAAGCACGACATTGAGCTGACGGTTAACAAGCCGATCAGCTGTAAGCCGTATCGGGTGTCACCTAGACAGAGAGAGATACTAGAGGCCGAAATTCGCCGCATGATCGACCTAGGTGTTATCATCGAAGCAGACAGTGATTTCACCTCGCCTTTGATTTTGGTTGAGATTCCGGGCCGTGATCCAAGGCCATGCGTGGACTATCGCCGCCTGAACTCTGTAACAGTCGACCAGACTTACCCTATTCCTAACATTGAAGAGAGGGTAGAGACAGTGTCTAAGGCGAAATACATTTCTACGTTAGACCTTGTTAGGGGGTATTGGCAGGTCCCTTTGACAGAGCGCGCGAGTCGATACGCTGCTTTTATCTCACCCCTGGGCACTTTTCGTCCTTTGATGATGAGCTTTGGGCTCAAGAACGCGCCGTATTGTTTCAGCCGCCTGATGGATAAGGTTCTCCACGGGCTCGAGAAATTTGCGCTGCCTTACCTAGACGATGTGGCGATATTTTCGGACAAATGGGAAGACCATGTTGAACACCTTCGGATGGTTTTGGAACGGGTCAAAAATGCAGGTCTTACGGTAAAGAGAGAGAAATGTCATTTGGGCTGTGCTGAAGTAAGCTATTTAGGGCACATTGTAGGAAATGGGCGTCGTCGACCGTCCGAACTCAAGGTAGCCGCGGTGGTCGGTTATCGTCGTCCCAGCACTAAGACCGAGATGAGAGCATTCCTCGGCCTCACAGGTTACTATCAGCATTACGTCCCGAATTACTCCGAGATTGCCAGCCCTTTGACAGATAGTTTACGCAAGACCGAACCTGTGAACATTCAATGGGACTCTAAAAAGGAAGACGCTTTTCAGAAGCTGAAGCTCGCATTGAGTGAGAAACCCGTCTTGAGGGCACCGGATTTTGCAAAACCTTTCACTATTCAGTGTGATGCAAGCGAACGCGGTTTAGGAGCAGTGCTATGTCAGACGGACCAGAGTGGAGAGGAGCGGCCGGTTTTGTATTTGAGTCGCAAATTGAGCAGCAGGGAAGAGGCTTATAGCACTTCGGAAAAAGAATGTGCTTGCATTGTTTGGGCCGTACGAAAACTAGGCTGCTATGTTGCTGGCTCTAAGTTTATTATAGAAACTGATCACTCTCCACTAACCTGGTTACACCAAATGTCACCTAAGAATGGTCGTTTGCTCAGATGGAGCATAGCACTGCAGCAGCACAATTTCGAGGTGCGCTACAAGAGAGGTGGCCTTCATACAAATGCAGACGCCCTAAGTCGAGCGTTTTGACTCGTCAAAAGACGCGGAAGGTTTGTTTGATTTTTTTTGTTTACCTTTACCTAGTTTATGTGTATTTTTTTTTTCAATGTGTTACAGTGAGGGCGTAGAGAAATTTTTCACTGACTCCCTCGTTGTCCCGAGCTCTACAGTTTGCTTGTTTAGCTTGATTATAATGTTATCTCGATTCCAAATGGAGTTACGTATGAAAGAGTTACTGGACACTTGTCCCGATTGGTATGCACATTGTTTCCTTGAGCTTAAGTTATTAAGATAAGATGTTTGCTTTGTAAAATCGGAGGCCTGGCGATGAGAGTGGCGTGCACGCGGTGCTTGTCGCATTGTGTGTGGCTGACAAAGGTCGTTTCTTGGAGCTTGTCACCCACTTTTCACCGAAGCGGGGCGCAGAGGCCAGCTCTTGGAGCATTCCAGTTTGACCAGGCCCTTCGAGAAAGCAAGAGCCTTGCCGGAACGTCGCCGACATCGACCCGGCCGAGCTGCATGGAACAACTCGACCTCCCGATGTATCATCTGGCGGCGGGGGTGCTGTTGTGCCTCGCCCAAGTTCCACGTGGTCTTCGCGGCCTGCTGGCACCTGGCAGCTGTTGATGAGTCAACCCTGCACCGGGACGGCGACGGACGCGGACAATCTGGAAAAACCACGTCGCCGGCTCCTCTTGACACAAAAGTCGTTGGCCAAGCTTTTGTCAGCCGCCGAAAGCAACACTCCGAAGCAGCGTCGACCCAGCAGCTGTACGGGGTATTCTGCCTTGCTTGAGTCAACCTGGCTGCATCAGGGAGCGACTTTGCGCCTGGGATTCCACGTCATCTCACTGTGGTGCCACGCTGGCGCGTGGGGTCTCCCTCACCAAACAGCGAACTGGGCATGTCTTGCCCCTTTCCTAGGTTCAGAGGGAGGCGGTGTTTGGCTTTCCCTCTTCGGGGACGGAGAGGAAGACGACGATCTCATTGGAGTATCCTGCGCATAAATTTTCTTTGCAAGGGATCTTGGGAAGGCGGACGATGTATAAAAACGCTAGCGCAGAGGCGCTCGTGTGTGATTCTCTTTTCATGTTGTACCACGCTACCATGTAAATACTGTATATAAACATTTTTTTCTCCTTCTCCGGCTTCTCTACTCGTCCTCTCCGGGGACTCGGATGGCCCGAGTCCGCACCACGCTACCCAAAGGCGCAACAGTGGCCACTTTGTTAGCGACGTGTTGTGCACTAAAAGCACAAAAAAAATCTAATAATTTTTTCCCTTTTTGCTTGTCTCCTTGCGCTGTTTCGCACGTTTAAATGAACTGTCACCAACTCTCCCAGCTGTCAACTTCACTGCGGTTTCCATCATGGTACGTATGCAGCCTCAAGTTCAAGCAGAGCGTTTCGGTACTGTATTCACCGTCATCTAGGTGGTTGAAAGAGCTTAGGATGGGCGTATAACAGTTCGATACATAGAAGCTGTGCTTCCTGTCTAAATATTTGTTTAACCAGAAGGGTTCGACTGCATGTGCGATGCATCTGCGTAAGCAAACAAAGAGCATCGGCTGCTGCAAAAGCAAATCGCGTTGCGAAGAAGAAAGATATATAGTGGTGAATTCGCAAGGCAATGACCAGCGTACGGCCCAATCTGAACTGGTCATTGTGCCTACCACCCTGCGCCAACGGGATACCCCCTTCTTCAGCGGCACCGGGGACCAATATGTGGCAGACTGGCTGCATCTGTTTGAAAACGTGAGCGCCGCCAACAAGTGGAACGACCCTTCGAAATTGGAGTATGCCCCATTTTACTTCAAAGACATCACGAGCCTGTGGTTCACAAACTATGCACCATGCCGAATTTGCCACTTTGAGCGCATTCAAGAGCACCCTTGCAGCTGTGTTTGATCGCCCCGCAGTGCGCGAGCTCCGTGCTTAACAGTGCCTACGCAGACGTGCGCAAAGCGGCAGGGCGAAAGCTTCGCAAGCTATATCGACGATGTCATCGATTTATACCGGTGCTTTAACCCTAAGATGACCGAACAAGACAAGATAAGGCATATTTTGAAAGGCATAGACGATGATTCCTTTCAAATGTTGCTGGTGAAGGGCCCAAGTACCGTGTCCGAACTTGTGACCTTGTACCAGAGCTTGGAAGAGATTCGCAAACAACGTTCGGAGGTCGAAGACAGCTGACGACTCTCTCGCTGCCCTGGCCGTCGGTGGTGACAGCACCCTGCTGGTGCAGATAAAAGAATATGTACGCGAAGAGGTCACACGACAGCTTTCGTGTCCCTCGTGTCTGCCGACCACCGAAGTACCAATGAACCACCTAACGCCGACCATCAGACAGGCTATTCAGGAGCAGGTCTCCGAGGCGAAGCCATTGCCGACGTCTGTCTCTCCACCAACGCCCGTCGCTGCCACGCCACCGCGTCGTCTCCCATTGTATGCCCCAAAACCTGTGCGACTGTCCACCGTGCCGTTTCCAGCTACACAGCAGCACTCCGGAAATTCCTGGCGCACTGCTGACAAGCGACCCACCTGCTACTTTTGAGGAATTGCAGGTCACGTTGCTCGTCTATGTCGTCAGTGCTTCGCAGTGAACCCGGAGGCACCAAGATACCCTGACTACTCGTTTCGGCCTCCATACCACCGTCGCCTCACGTGCCACCTGAAGTTCACGAACGCGACGCGCAAGCTCCTTCCGGTACCTGAATCTCCACTTCTCGACGTTCTACTTCCCGCTCGCCTTCCGCTTCAAGAAGTCGTCGTTCTGTGTCGCCTATGCGTCGACGACCCAGCTCCATTGAGACGGAAAACTAACTGCCGTGGCTCCGGAGGCACGAGCTGCGTCATCGTCTAATCGTTTAAGTCCTCGCCTGTCCCCCGCCAATCTTATTGATGTAATCAACGAAGGTGTACGAACACTTGCACTCAACGATACTGGGGTCACGATATCTGTGATAAGCCAAAGACTCTGCCACTCTCTCCGTAAAGGGACGATTATTTCTCCCGTGGTTTCCCTTAGCACAACGAGTGCCCAACAAATTGAGCCGCCCGTTGCGGCATGTGTCGCAAAAGTGATAATTCGAGGCGTGTTGTACACCATTGAATTTCACGTGTTGGCTTCATGTTCCCCGGATGTCATCCTAGGATGAGATTTCTTATCACGTCATCACGCCGTTGTGGACTGCGCTCGGGCTGAAGTGGAGCTGTTACCATTCCGTGATGGCGGTTGATGGGGCCGTGTCTAGTGTGGCCAACCTTGTCGTCGCGACGGACATTGACCTTCCTCCTTTCAGCGCCCAGTTTGTCCCAGCCTACCGTGCTTCACTTTCTGATGCTACCCTCCTGTTCACGCCATCTGACATCTTCGGTACCCGCCACCACACATCGCTGCAATTCGCCGTTCTTGCGCTTTGTCAAGACACCACCGGAATATTTATTTCCAATCCCAACTCGTGTCCCCTCGGTTTGTGCCGCAACGAGACGCTCGACCACATTCAGCCTATCGATGAAGGTGCTATCGTGCCTGCCTATTTCTTCGAAACCAAGCCGAATATGAAGCTGAACACGTTGGTTCCTCACCTAGCCTCGGACAGCGTGTCTTCCAATGCATTTCACCGTTCTATTGACAGCCATCTCGCCCCGGCTCAACTAGACCAACTAATTCAGGCGTTCGTTTGACTGTTCCCCTAGCGGTGCTAGGAAGAACGAACAGCGTTGTTCGCACAAGTGACACGGGAAAGAGTACTCATTTGGGCCAGCGCCCCTATGGTGTGCCGCCGGCGGAGCGTTACGTAATTACAGAACAAGTAGACGACATGGTACAGCGTGGAGTCATCAAGCCTTCTTGTAGTCCTTGGTCTTCCTCAGTTGTACTCGTCAAAAAAAAATTATGATTCCACCCGGTTCTGTGTAGACTACAGGTGCCTAAACAACATTTCGAGGAAAGACTTTTATTCTGTTTCCCGCTTAGACGATGCTCTCGATTGTCTCCAAGTGAAGAATTCTTTTCCTTGCTTGACCTCCGCTCAGGTTATTGGCAGGTCTCAACGGCCGAGTCTGATCGTCCGAAAACGGCGTTCGTAACAACGAATGGCCTCTATGAATTTACAGTAATACCATTCGCACTCTGCAATGCGCCCGACATTCAAGCGAATGATGGACAGCATTTTACGTGGTCTCAAATGGAACATATGTTTCTGCTATCTGACGACGTTGTGGACTTTTCACCCTAATTCACTTCGCATCTAACTCGTCTGCGTAAGATTCTACAGTGCCTTACAAACACCAGGTTTCAGATTAACCTGAAGAAATGTCACTTTGGGGCTCCACAACCCACCATACTTGGTCATGTCGTCTCGAAAGACGGCATCCTTCGCGACCCTGACAAGCTTCGTGCTTTTGCCGAATTTACTAAGCCGACTACAGTTAAAGAACTACGGAGCTTTGTAGACATGTGCTGCTATTTTTGTTGGTTTGTCCGGAATTTCGCTTCCATCATCGCTCCGCTCACCAAGATCCTTGCTGCCCCTGCAGATCTTTCGAATTGGACAGCAGCCTTTGACGAATTTTTCGCAACACTGTGCCAACTCCTTACCCCACCACCCGCACTGCGCCATTACGACCCTACTGCGCCGACCGAAGTACACATGGATGCAAGTGGCGTCGGCCTTGGTGCAGTACTCGCGGAACGCAAAGCAGGTTTTACGGAGTATATAGTCGCCTATGCCAGCCGCACCCTCAGTAAGACGCTTATAAGTTCTCATATTTTCCACGCATGGTCTAGATTGGAACGGAACAACTCGGGGATCCTCAGAGAATCTATTTCTCCTTCGCTCTAAATAGCATTGTCCTGAAAATTTAGGTTTTCGATCTTTTATTACAGCGTTCTTCTTTCTTTTCGTTTTCTTTTTCATCTTGTATGTGCTGTACTTATTGTATACTTACGTATTCATTACTTTCTTAGCGTGAATGGTGAAAATAATTGCGTTTATTGTTTTGTATTTATTATGTATTTATTTTTACATTAATCGCACGACATATGAAGTATGAATTTGTGGTGTTTTTTCTCTTTTGTCTGGTACATGCGTTATTTTGAAATAATTTGCTATGTCGCTCCTTGTGTTCACTATGAGTGTATGAAACACTCACCCCAAACAATCTTTATGCCACTTATTGTTTCGACTATGTCCCCTTGTAACTGCCCACCTGCTCGGACCTAAAGGTCTGCCGTCTGTATGTAATAAATAAATAAAATAAAGCTAGCCGCGCCCAACTATTCTGCTACGAGAAAGAGTGCCTCCCAATTGTGTGGGCGTTAAATAAGTTTCGACCCTATTGGTACGGCCAAACTTTTGATGTGGTAACTGACCATCACGCACTCTGTTGGTTAGCTTCACTGAGAGATCCTTCTGGTCTCACGACTAGAAGGATCTCAGACCAGAAGAGACCAGAAAAGACCATCTTCGGAAGAAGCGCGGCTCGACCAGAGCTGGTGTCACCTGAGCCCTAGCAATGTTATCGGACCTGCTGCAGCGACCGGATCCAGACGCCTCCCAGATTACCGGCCACATGGATTTCCTGAAGGATAAAGAAGCAGCACTTTCGAGGCTCGGTGAGCTCATTCTGGCGACAACGGATGAACCTGGATCATGAAGTGGTAACAGCAGACAAGTACAACGCAAATATTCTTTACGTCGTGTCATGAGCCAAGTTTTGGCTACAGGAACGTGAGAAGGCAGCCACAATGCAGTCACGAGCCACTGGACCCGGGCCAAGCAACCTGGAACGTCCGAGCTCCGGCGAAGCAGCATGGCAGGTGAGAGCGCACCGTCCGCGTGCGGTCCAACTGCCCAAGCTCCAGATACCAACTTTTGATAGTAGTCTTTGTGAATGGCAGTCCTTTTGGGACCATTTAGACGCTACCATCCATAAAAATACCGAGCTACCGCGCATCGAAAAGTTCAAGTACCTCCTCACTTACTTAACTGGGAGCGCGAAGCGAGCTGTCGAAGGCATCCGTTTAGCAGAGCAAAATTACGAACTTGCAATCAAGACCCTCTCGGATCGCTTTGGACGCCAGGATCTCCTTGTAAACGAGCATGATGATAATCTCTTTGCACTGAGCCCTGTGAAAAGCTCGTCAGATGTGCGAAGGCTTCGTCTACTGTATGATAGTGTGCAGTTACACGTTAGTGCATTGGAAGGCCTAGGATCGAGTTGCTCCCGACCAGTACACGGTGGTCTTAAACCGTGTCCTAATGCGATGTCTGCCAGAGGATCTCGCCATTATGTGCAGACAGAAATGTAAAGAATCGAACTGCGCCTCCAGCATCGCCGAAACGCCTGAAGACCGAACGTGGATAGCCAAGGATTTACTAACGTTTCTCCGCATTCAAGTAGAAATCTGAGAAGAGGGCCGGTTACGGTCTCGTCGTGTGTCACAAGACGAAACCAGAACACACATTTCTGAAGAAACGTATGACACAGAAATGGTACCGTCAGCGTCCGACCTAATGGGGTCTATTTTGCCTGTTAGACTGGCGTGCCCACTCTGCCACAACAAGGATCTCATGATCGCTGCTTGCAATGCCAACCTATCGGCTGAAGAGAAGCGGGCAAGGCTGAAATACTATAATTGTTGTTTCCGCTGTGGAACACGAAACCACATCGCTAGAATGTGTAGGAAGTCATTCAATCTTAGATGTGGTACCTGCCAGCGACGCCACCTGACCATCCTCTGCGAGTTATCACGCCCACCCGCAAATCCGCACCCCAACGCACGATCTCCATGCAGCATTTTCTCAACCACCCCCATTAACCATGCCAACGGTCACTACGACCCAAAGTCACGTTGAGCCCACTCACGTATTGCTACAGACAGGTCCAATTTGGGCAGAGTCTGGAGACCACCAACTCCTTGTGCGGGTATCTGCTGGACGGCGGCAGTCAGCGCACCTACCTTCATGCAGACCTGGCAAGGATGCTTCAGTGCTCCGTCGTGGGAAAAAAAGAACTCTCTCTTGTCACTTTTGGAGATTCCAAGTCACGAAGGCGACTCTGCACCAAGCGTGTCAACGTGCGGCTTCGAAGCCAGTTCGACGACTCAACGATTATCTCAGAAGCGTTGACGATTCCTGACATTTCTCTGTCACAAACCCACCACTCGACTCCAACATTTCGCACCTACTTTTTGAACGGGAGTACAACTTAGCTGACCACTTTCAACTGAGTACGTGGCAACCGGACGAGATCAGTGTCATCATAGGATCCGACGCCTATGGGAAGGTCACCACCGGCAAAATCGACCACGTAAATGAAACGCTAACAGCAATAGAGACAATGTTTGGCTGGATGGTACAGGGACCCTTGTTGTCTGACAGCATCCAGCGTCCGTGTCAAGACTGTTCGTCTTGAGCTGCAATCCTTCTGCGACGCACACAGACATGTCTTCGATGTGGTGATTTGGTGCCATCAGGAGCGATAAAGTGTCTTCACGAACCTAAAACAGGCACCACAATTTATCTGTATGGGAGCAAGGTGTTTCGATCTCAGGAAGGAAGTGCCATCAGCCTGACTACGCGGTTGCTGGCGGCAGGAACTTGGAAGACGCGGAGCCTCCGAACAAGCACGTCGATGCTCGTCAATGTCATGTGCGTCGACGTCGTCAGCGCCAGCGTGTCCATGGTGACGTCGTACTTGAACAACTCGTCTCAGACCAGCCACCTTTTGGGTGACGACAACGACAGGCATCGCGACTTCGTAATTCTGCACGCCCAGCACGTCAGCCTAACGCATGTCAAGAACACCCTCCGTCTCATAAGCGCCGGTTCCAGAGACAGCAAGGGGTGCGACAGCCACGAATCGACGGCGTTAGTGCACTGGCACTCTCGGTAGCAATGCAAGTGCATTTCAACACGAACTGCGTTATCGGTGGGTTCTCAGCCCCCTTGGATGATTCTCAGCCCCCTTGGAATGATTTTGAATAATAATGCGGATCAGAACAACATAGAGTGGTCCAGACTTCATCGAAGTGTGTGAGTCATCTTGGCCCCCCTGGGAGGATGTTGCAGAATATTCTCTTGGAGCGGGCCAGACTATCGAAGAGGACGAAGTATAGAGATAGGCACGCGCTAGGCATGGACAGCTTGGTCTCCATGCTGAATAAACGGGTCGTCTCCGTCTAACGTCTGCGAACTGATTATTTTGTTACACCGCCAACGTTACCACTGGCGGGGTATGTACAAATTTGTACGTCAAACCCATTCGCTCATGTTTCTTGTGTCAGCGGCCCAAGACATTTCCTCATTCACCCGATCAACTGCAGCCTTTACCATGTCCTGCACGCTCATTTGACCGTGTTGGGATTGACCTATACGGCCCGCTGTCGTGCTCTGTTGCTGGTAATCGATGGGTGATTGTGGCTGCCGACCATCTGACAAGGTACGCCGAAACGGCAGCGCTACCTTTGTCTGGTGCTTGTGACGTTGCAACCTTCATCTTGCACCGGTTCGTTCACCGTCATGGTGCTCCGCGGGAGCCAGTGAGGAACAGAGGTCGCATATTTTTGTCCGAAGTTCTGCTGCAGCTCCTACGTTCATGCCGTACGCTACGCCGCACATCAACAGGCTATTACCCTTAGACGAACGGCCTAACGAAACGCTTCAATAGAACCCTGGGAGACATATGCTCACTACGTATATTGATTCCGACCACTCCGATTGGGACGTCGTTCTACCTTTCGTGACGTAAGCTTACAATACGGCGATTCAATCAACAAGAGGCTTTTCTTCATAAGTTCTTCGTGACCCATGCAGTACACTCGACACAATTTTGCCATACAATCCTGGTGCATCCGAGTTATGTACAGTTTGTGAAATAGCCGAACATGCCGAAAAGTGTCGTCGGCGTGCACGGTCCTTCACACCCGATAATCAAGCCCTCTAGAATGATCGCCATGACCGTGATCTTGTCAAGGACACTTACCCCGTCGGTTCGCTCGCGTGGCTCCGACTTCCTTTCCACTCTCCTGGACTGACTCCCAAGTTCGCACCAAAGTATACTGGCCCTTATCGCGTCATACAGCGCCCTGTCACCTATGTGATTGAACCGCTCAAGCCGTCCACGGACAAGCGCCGCCTTGGTCGTGAAACGGTCCACGTCAGTCGCCTCAAGTTGGGGCATTGTAGTGGTGAATTCGCAAGGTAATGACCAGTGAGAAAGCACGAGCTGTAGACGCTGAACTGTTCGAGTATTTTTGTCCATACCGTGCCTACTGCTTGGCGTCGCTATTAAACTCCCTCGTTAGGAATGAGACAGACAACGCCCGCACACTGGTCCAGCTGTTCTTTATCCATCTCACCTACTTCTACCTCGCTCAAGCTGCCGCGCGCGCCCATACGTAGGTGTCTTTCGTAGTCATCAAAATAGCTACACAGAGACGTCGCTCTAAAATTAAGCTGACCAGCCGCGGTTCTCCGTGTAACGTGGCCACGTGCGGCACTTCAAGCGTCCCGCGTGCAGCTGGAAGCGATAAGTTCGCACGCACGGATGCGTGCCTCTCACAGATACTCCCGAGCCAAGATAAAGAGAGTGAAAGCCCTGCGCTCTGTTGATTGCGGAGGCACCACAATAACGCGAGAGGCTCGCTCTGAGGGTGCTTTCTATTATAGCAACCGGCAGAGCTCAAAACTGCTGATGCAGCCTTCTTCTCTGCTCGTCAAAGTAAATTATTAGAAGGAAGCCGAGGCTGAACACTAGGAAAGAAAGAACGAAAGAAAGAAAGAAAGAAAGAAAGAAAGAAGGAAAGAAAGAAAGAAGGAAAGAAAGAAAGAAAGAAAGAAAGAAAGAAAGAACGAAAGAAAGAAAGAAAGAAAGAAAGAAAGAAGGAAAGAAAGAACGAAAGAAAGAAAGAAAGAAAGAAAGAAGGAAAGAAAGAAAGAAGGAAAGAAAGAAAGAAAGAAAGAAAGAAAGAAAGAAAGAAAGAAAGAAAGAAAGAAAGAAAGAAAGAAAGAAAGAAAGAAAGAAAGAAAGAAAGAAAGAAAGAAAGAAAGAAAGCGTAGCCTCTGGCGCTGTGCCGCTAAGCACGGCGACGTCGTGTGTATCGTTTCCCGGCCGCGGTGACCGTATTTCCATGCACTAGAAAGGTCGAAACCCCCGTAATGCGTGAGTAAACGGGCACGTTGAGGAACCCCAGGTGGTCGAAATTGAGGCGGAGTCCCACGCTATGGTGTACCTCGTAAACTTATCGTAGCTTCTGCATGCAAAACTGAAAGTACATATTAGCACACTATAGGAGGAAATATGGTGCTGGTCTCTATAGGAGCTGGAACGCATGTAGCTTCCACCGGAATGAGAATTACGGGTAGCACGTTAACTTTCGTGGCAGTTGACAACACGGGTGTGAAGAAAACTATCGATCAGTGAAGAAACCAGACCGAACGCCCGGTTCATCGTTCAGACCTATTTTTCTGCTGCGGTTCTCGCCTGCATGCGTTTATTACATCATCAATGGGTGTTATGGATTTACCTACTAGCTTCGTCTCATTAGGTTTGTGTGGTTCGGAGTGGTCTGCAGCTCCTTTGCTCGACGACGGAATTTAGCAGTCCCACATGTCACATCACCACCTTGACCCTTTTATTCTCACCAATTCAAATTGGTTCGTGCGCTTAATACACGTCCATTCTTTTATCCAAAGGGAAAAAGTCAACACACAACAATAAACAAAGCCACAAGTCCGTGCAAAGCCGCAATCACTAAGGCCCTAAGGCTATAGGCATTAGGCAAGTCCATGTAATACACCCGTCATTCCTTAGTTGTAACAATGCTGAATGTTGGCCTAGTTGGTACTTGCTTAATGATATGATTCAGCCGCAAATAAAACAAACACAAAGTAAAGGAACACACACCGACAAGCACAAGTGGCACTTCCAACTAAAGTAGACCGAGTGCAAACCCAGGCCTAAATAATGAAATACAGACATGCACAGTCTTCACACAGCATTACGCTATCTAGCTATCAAACAATCTCTTCTCCGATAAGTACAACGCCATTGACGTGTCGCTGATACACCTTTATTTTTATTGTATTAGGCTTCCATCAACTCACGCGCAGTTTTATTCCTACTTCTACCTAGAATCTTAAACTCATTAAAATGTGGTACACATGCGCAGGTATTGCAATGCATGGGCAAATGCGCCAAGCCATCCTTCATTAGATTTAATTTGTGCTCCCTAACCCGTTCATTAATACAGCGTCTGGTGGTCCCGGTGGAGGCGAGCCGTCAGTGACGCGACAAGAAACATGGTACGACGTACGGGAAATGTGCCAAAGGCATGGTTTATGAGATTCCACTTTCTCAGTGTGGTAACTCCTACGTCGAGACCACCGGATGCTGTAATAATGACGCGTTAGGGTGCATGGATTAAATCTAATAAAGGATGGCTTGGCGCATTTGCCTATGCATTGCAAAGCCTGCGGGTGTGCCTCGTTATAATGAGTTTAAGATTCTGGGTAGAAATAGGAATAAAACGGCGCGTGAGTTGATGGAAGCCTGTTACATAAAAAATAAGGGTGTATCAAGGACACGTCGGTGACGCTGATGGATATGTGGGATTTAACGTCCCGAAACCACCATGTAATTATGAGAGACGCCTTAGTGAAGGGCTCCCGAAATTTCGACTATCTGGGGTTTTTCAACGTGCACCCGAATCTGAGCGCACGGGCCTACAGCATTTTCGCCTCCATCGAAAATGCAGCCGGGATTCGATCTCGCGACGTGCGGGTCAGCAGCTGAGTACCTTAGCCACTAGACCACTGCGGCAGAGCCCGTAGGGGGCGCTGTACGTCTCAGAGAAGAGATTGTTTGATAGCTGGCTAGCGTAAGGCTATGTGACGAGTGCGCATATCTGTATGTTGTATATTTATTCCGGGTTTGCCCCCGGTCTATACTTTGATTGGAAGTGCCGCTTGTGCTTGTCGTTGTATGTGTGTTTCTTTACTTTGTGTTTGTGTTATTAGCGGCCAAAGCATGTCATTCTCATGTTGGCTGAACAATCGGACATTTCTGTTTAGTAAATAGTGAAGGAAACTTTGCGTGCAGTACCAAAGAAATTATATACATCATGTTACTTCTTACACGCAAAAAGTAAGGTATACGTTCACCTTTTTTCAAAGTCCAGGGAATCGCTGGTAAGAGGCATATCTTGCAATGCTGCTTTGTTTATTAGATTTGCTATAGCGTGTTCGAGCAAATTGCTTTCAATAGAGAAAGGACACCAAGATAAGCACAGCACGCGGACAGCCATTGGTCTTTTTTGCCCGGGTCGTAAAGCAAAAGACGTGCTTGCACCATGTGAGCTTATTTTCTGGAGCAAAAATTTACGGCCGTGTGCCTCGATGTAGAGGACAAGGTCGTTTTTCTTCCACGTGTGCTATGGTATGTTTTGCAAAAGAAAGGAGAAAAGAAAACACGCAACCGACCGAAGCTTTTGCTCATGTTTTCAGACGGGCAAGCAGTGTAAAAACCAGCATTTTGTTTCTCTGAGATTTTATATTATATAGGCTCTAAACAGGCTTTAAAAGAATTTGGGGGCCGAACAGCGAAAGTGAGAAAAATGTGATTGAGATACATTTTTTGCCTTTCGCCTGCAGAGATTCTATTCGTATAGGGGCTCTCAAAATATGGCTGTTAAAATAATAGTTAACAATAAATGCGTAGTAGGCTACGCGTTCACAAAGAAAATCAGGTTGGATTCATACCAACTAACAAAAACTAAGTGCAACTCTTTACCGCTCCATCGCGTATAAATGCTGTGATGCTTTACGAAGAGGAGCAATCAATAAATCAATGGGAACATAACGTCTGCGTTGTGTGGACACATTTCAGTATTGAAAGACGTGGGCTCATTGTGTAAGTGTTGTGCTATGTACCGATGTAGCCTTATTGTGTCGGCTACCAAATATGCGATGTTGACTTCTGGGCAAGAGAAGAGTTGTTGGCACCAACCTCTCCTTACATACATTTAATTAAAAAAAAAACGTCAGAACGTCACGAGTTTCGTTCTCGGTAATGCGTTTTATTTGGTTCTTTTTTGTTCTTTTCTAATCAACATCCTATTTCAATTGTATTTTCTTGTAAATAAATCTTTTCTTTACTATGTATACTACAGTATATTCCGAAAAATTCAAGTACACCTTTATTTCTACTGTTTCTTTATCTTTTTATTCTTTCTCTCTCTCTATCTTTCTCTTGTCTTCATCGTCGACGATTCCTGAAGGTTTTGATAGAGATAATTTATTTTAGATGTGTAGTGCACTCAGTAAGCAAATGTTCTTTTCTCGGTCCCACGCGCTTGTTACTGAGCACTTATGTAATAATTCTTGCCTCAGGATTGGGATAGAATGCTTGCTGTGTCAGCCATG
The DNA here is from genome assembly GCF_043290135.1 of Rhipicephalus microplus. NCBI lineage: Eukaryota > Metazoa > Arthropoda > Arachnida > Ixodida > Ixodidae > Rhipicephalus > Rhipicephalus microplus. The sequence goes on from NC_134703.1 coordinate 44,823,326, forward strand.
TTAGATTTTCTTGTCTACGTGTGCATTAGTGTAATCTGACTGGGCCAGTCATACCTGACTGCTCAAGCTCACGAGCATAGTGTACTACTTGTATGCCAACAAAGCGCTCAGGGAAAAAGCAGCGGGCTTGTGCTGACGGGTACTCAGCCAACTACATTACACCTAGGTGGCTGCAGACTCGTGAAGCATCCCATGGCGGAGCCTTTAAGGTGATAGCTTAGATGATAGCCTAGATGCCTCATCAAGCACGAACAGTGACCGTTGGCGTCAACACGAAGTGATACAAGAAAGCATAATCGTGTAATGAATCCATCATGAAGAATATTTGACGTCATTACATGGTCAATACAGTCGGTTGGGAAGAAAACGATATAATAAAATCTGGAACGTTACGTCCCCAAACCACCGTATGATTATGAGAGACGCCGTAGTGGAGGGCTCCGGAAACTTTGACCACCTGGGGTTCTTTAACGGGCTTTGACATAGCACCCTAAACAGGCCTCTATCACATAACCTCCGTCGAAATGCGACCTCCGCAACCGGAATCAAACCCGTTACCTTCGAGTCAGCAGCCGAGCATTATAACCACTGTTTCACCGAGGTGGACGAAAAGAAAAAAAATAATAAATTTTGCCTTCGTGTCGTCTTAGGCAAATGTGTAAAAGACCAAGGAGCTTTTACAGTATATGCTGTCGTGTAGTGAAAACAACATTTGTTGCTCATAATGAAATAAATAAATAAGTGCACCTATTACATATCAATATATACTCGTACGGCCGCAATGATGATGGCCAGGGAGCTGTTCTGTGAAGTTTTATTGAAGACGTTTGGAGCATTTGTAGGCGTAAACATACACGGCATCAAGCGCATATCGCACGGCAAGAAGAGAACATACTCAGGCGTGGCAGCATTATTTTGTTTTAACCTTCAGCCTTAGTGTCTGATGTCGGCTAAGCTTACCACCTTGTACGTCATATATTATTCCCAGTAATAAAAAATGTAATAAATCAGGTAGTCATTGCCTCCTTACAAGCATTTTCTGCTTTCTCACTGCCACTTTGCAAGTTGCTTGCGCTTTGAGAAGCCAGATCTGGTTAACATGTTCAGTGCGATTACTCACAGCTTCCGCAAAGAATTCGCCGACGTGGCCATATTTGCGCACTTTCCAGGCTCCTTGGTGTTGGCGCGTGCTTATCTGCTGACGGTTTCCCGGGTGATAACATCCCACGCAGGCATTCCTCGCGTGGACCTTGTCATCTAAGCAGAATATGATTCGTTCAATGTTTCCTTTTCTTCTTGACGGCATTGCGCTAAAGTACTTGGACCCTATAGGGGCGCTTTACGTGGATAGGTGCTGATTGATAGACATGTGGAGTGCAACTTCCCAAAACCCCCATATGATTATGAGAAACGCCGTAGTGGGGGGTCCGGAAATTTAGACCACCTGAGGTTCTTTAACATGCACCCAAATCTGAGCACAGGGGTCTACAACATTTTCGCTCCCATCGGAAATGCAGCCGCCGCAGCCAGAATTCGATCCCGCGACTTGCTGGTCAGCTGCTGAGTACCTTAGCCACTAAACCACCACGGTGGGGCTCACGCAGATCAATCTCAAAAGTATGTATTTAGTTACAATCTTTCGCTAATCTTACGTGTTCTGTAAATTATGGGCTTGGATGGACAGTTAATTTGTAGGAAAAACCTTTGCATGTCGAGAATTGAGAATCAAAGAACTCCCTACAGAAGGCATGTACCAACATAACGTGTGGTATTGATAGCGCATTTATATTATTGATAGTTTGTTGCTACTTTTGGCTGTAGAGCAACTTCAAGTTAATTCGGTCGATGCTACCCTCGGTGAATTTAATCACATTTGGCTACATCTGCTCCAAGTATGCGCAAATTAAACGAGTGAATGCCCACAAGAGGACAAAAAGAACGCTAGTGAATTTTTGATTAAACAGGGTGTGCTATGCAGCCAAATGAAAGACAAACGAAACAAGTAAAGAATGAGATGGCTATGATTTGTGCCGGAATGTGGCCTCAAAAATTTCCAGTAGAACGTGCCGATGCATTGATTTCTCTATACACTCCTTAGAGAAACTGCCCCCCTCCCTCCCTCCCTCTCTTCCAACTATGTTTTTTTTTTGAAAAAGGCATCCAATTAATTAGTAACGAGCTTTCCTTCCTTCAATGGGCAGTTTTGTACAGACATAAGAAGAAGATATGTGATACTAATTATCTTACAGTATGACAAGCAAAATTAATAAGCGTGTTCAAAATGAACTGAAACTACGACGCACCAAACAAAAATCATCATACATGCAGACACATGCGGTGTAGCACTGATGATAGTAAAAACTTAGTTACAAGCAAAAGTAAAGGAGGCGATTCATATTTGCTTGCAGCTCTCTTGCCTTATATTAAAGCGAGTTTCACTTCCTCTGCTAGAGTCAAAGCCTTAGCAGCACATTGGGCACGTGAAAAACGCTTTAATCTTTCTTTCAATGTGTGCAAACGGAGTCACGCTCGTCAAGAGTGGTGGAGCGCATGGCTGTGGCCGCTGTTGCCCGTAGCTGCTACCTCACTAAAGCCACAACCTTCTTTCGGACTTCAATTATAGCACAATAATGTTGCATGCAGTACGGCTGTGTTGGTAATCATTACGGTGTAGGTATTGCCACGTTTCTGCGCAAAAACAGCAGCCGGAGAGGTTGGATCTGTGTTTTAGGCAAGTGTGCGTAGCTCCGTCTGTACCGCTCTTTCCAACGGAAGTCGTGATACTGAACTGTGCGGCAGGGCTAGGACACTCGCACTGGGTACTGAAAAATACTCGGGGAGAAAAAAGAAAGAAAAGAAAATAAGGTAATGCTTATCCCACACAAACATGTGTTACGAGTACCCTTGGTCTTTGCTGGCGTGTCGAAACGTGAGCTACGGTGTGTGCTCACGAACGAGAGAGCTGCAGCCGCCGCGCCCCGCCAAACCTCGTCTTATGAAGGCTATTTTAGCCCCGTCGCGAGCGCATCGTGAGACGAGAAAGCAGCGTGAGTTCGTGCGGGCTGCTAGCACTGACAAACACGAACGCATACACGCAGCTCACACGCACGCACGCGCGTAATAACTAAAATACACGTTCGCGGAAAGACAGTGCAAGGCTTTCGAAAGATTAGCGCGTGCGCAGTGACGTATCGGCTGCTCGGTCGAGAAAGCACACACACGTTGTAGACACTGACGCACACTTTTCTGATGTCGTGCCCGCTCCGTCATCCTACGCAACGATCGCGCCGGCGCTGCCAACGAGACCGGTGAGCTTTCTGTCACCTTTCGTTCTTTCCCCCCACCTTCGACCGCGCTGCCGAGTCGACACGCGCCCCCACGCGTGACGTTGGCGCGCTTCGCGTGATGAAATAGAAAAAAAAGTAAGAAAAATACGATAACGTATAGATAGAGGTGCTGGGCTGGGCTCGCTCACAAACGAGCCAGCCCACTGTTGCGGGGCCGCGCCGGCAGCGGTACGTGGTCCGAGAGTGAGTGTTCGCGCACCGGCCGGCTTCCGAACCACTCGCCGCTGATACGTTCGGAGTTCAAGCGCCTGACCGGATATCTTCAAGCTCCGGACATTCCGTGTTCGTCGTACAGCCTGTCAGCGCTTTTCTGCGTAGGCCCTCATGACCACGTAAACTGCTTTACGATTGATCGTCGCTATTGTGCCGCGGTTTCATCGCCAGCTCGTCACTGCATTCGTTCAATGAAAGGGGATGTAGACGTGCTTCAGTGCGTTTCAAGAATCGATTCGTCGAGCACGTTCGGACGCCCCCGTTTTGAGGTCACGAGTGCAAGAGTTTCATTTTTGTGAAGTGGCTCACATACTGATGTTCAAGTGGGTCGTGTAAGATTGCAAACTTTCAAAAGCATCTTGAAACAGGTGTTAACTCGCGCTTAGGAAGTAACTCTCTGTCGTCAAGCACATATCTCGGTGTGAAAGGACGGAGGAGGACACAACTAAGGTAAGCCAGACGTTCTTGTTTTGCTTTTAGGGTTCAATTTTATGTCGCTGTATCTTTCGCTACATTGCTTACTTCACCTGTACAGAAAAGGAAGCGTTTGTCGAAGCATTCCACGCGCAGTGTATGCCACAATTTTCATTAACAAGTTAGATGCCAGTAAAACGATTCGTCTAAGCGTGAACGAATTCTCGCTTAGAATGTCGTTCACGCTTAGAAGGCAAAGCGCGAACGTCATTCAAGTTGTTTTGTTTTTCTCTACACATGGCTTGTGCCCAATGGAGGAGATTGGCCGATTATAAGGTGAATTCCCCAATACTTTCTGCATTGCTTAATTCCAATAAATGCTACTTAGTTAATTATGATATGAAGTACCAATCCTGAACTAGAAGATATGTAGTGAGCCAACAATTTAGCATTCAAGTTTGGCATTGCCTTCCTTTCTTTATTCTTTCATTTCTTTCTTAATGTTACTACAGCAGCACAAACTGATAGTACGTCCCTTGCGCCACACCTCAAGTTCACCACCAAATGGGTGATTCTAAAAAAAAAAAAACCCCCAAGGGCATGAAATGGTTGTATAATCCCCCAAACTGTCTTTCAGCCAATCGTCTCAAGATTCTAACTTCATGGGGGTATGAGCCGAGGAAGTGAACCAAACGCTCGTGGCCAGGGCCATCACTCTTAAATGTAGAACATTAAAGTCACCTTAGTTTCCTTCTTTATTATCGCACTTTTTTTTACTATTTTTATGACGACGGTAAAATTGCCCAACGCAATCTTCCATTTACTAGTATATACGACGAAGGTAACAAGTTCAAATGGACGATTGCAATACGCTCGATTTTCTCAGTTCTTTAATTTTGTTTCAGGCCCGCGTGATTCGTTATATTTGGCGTTAAATTTATTCCAACAAATATTCGCTACGGTTAGGCTATTTCAATTTGATGATTAATTTTTGATGGCATTTCGTTCATTCTGTCACCTTAAAATATTCGTTTGTTTTCTTTTTTCTATTTGGAAGTCATTTAATGTCTTCACGAACTTTATTAGTGTTGAGCTGCATATCACGTGTCTATCAAATCATACAAGCACAACTCACGGATTCAAACATGAGTCGCATTTACCGACCCGTATGCGCAACTGCTTATAAAACCATTCTTGGAAACATTCCGTTTTCCCGTCTACAATGTGCGCGCCAGAATGTTTCCGATAATGTCATCAAACCAACTCGTCCAACTTGCCATACTATGTCAATAGCCCCGCCGCGGTGGTCTAGTAGCTAAGGTACTCGGCTGCTGACCCACAGGTCGCAGGATCGAATCCTGTCTGCGGCGGCTGCATTTCCGATAAAGGCGAAAATGCTGTAGGCGCGTGTGCTCAGATTTGGGCGCACGTTAAAGAACCCCAGGTGGTCGAAATTTCCAGAACCCTCCACTATACGGCGTCTCTCATAATCATATGGTGGTTTTGGGACGTTAAACCCCACATATCAATAAAGTCACTCTGTCAATATAATCGGTTCATGTCATTGCGTGATATGACCGTAACTGAAAGCCATGGAAACAGTAGTGTCTGTGAATACTTAGCCCTATATTGCCCTGTTTTAATCTATGACGTAAATGTTTGTTTATTGTGCAATGTGTGCACTGGAATCAGACATGTGGCAAGCCGTATACCGTTGTTTTGGTCCACGTGAAGCTGCAGATGGAAGCTTTACACTAACATCTGATAACTAATAGGGAAATCGAATTTTTCTCAGAGTTTTCTGATACGCCCAAGAATGCGTATGCCTAGTTAAAGGTTGTATTATTGTCTGGCACGATTCTTCACGCGTGCATTAATTACAGCGTGGCACTGCAAGTGCTTGTATAAATAAAAATCTTGAATTAGATGCAAGGGTTGTCACTTCACTGGGGTGACGGACAGGGAACGCATTTACCGCGGTATCGGGGTCTCACAGGTGCTTGAGCGGAAGTGCTCAGTTATCAGTCGAGTGCTGCCGAAGCACGGCTGACGCAGAGCCCTTTGAACGAAGGTCGTTAAACTATCTAGCCAGTCGGTTCACTCCGATTGCGCGATGAATCTTAGTTCGAGTGAGTCTTGTTGACGAAAATATTCGCAAGTCTATGTCTGAGGTGTGTGGCAGTTTGGGCTAGTTGGTATGACAATACGATAGTTATAGCACGAGAATAGAACGACGACAGTGTCCTTCTTGTTTCTTTGTCGTCGTTCTGTTCTCGCGCCATAACTATCGTCTAAGTCTGAGTGAGACCGGTTGCGAAAAATGCTCGTGAGTACGATTCCGAGTGACTCCGGTTGACGAAAATGTTCGTGAGCGTCAGGCCGAGAGATTCCTTAGTGAAAAAAAAAAATATTGAGTGGGTCTGGGTGGGATCAATTTATTTTGCCGGCCTATGGCTAGGTGATTTGATACAAGGTGGGTGTCATTTCTGCCATGCAAATAAGAAATAAAATAAATTTCAATAATGCGCCTTTCCACTTTCCAGATCTAGGTGCTACATGGCCGAAGGGGCAGGTTCCAAACCTGGCGTAAAACAGTAACCTAAATGAAATACCATGCAAAAAAGAGTGGGGAATATACGAACATATGTTGCGGTATTCTACTGTGAAAATGTGAGTGCCAAGAAATCCACTTTGCGGAAACTGTCACCGACGAAAAACAGACTGTCATGAAAAGGTGAACAGTGTTCATGAAGCTTTTTCCCCCGTTTCTAACCTACTGCCTTAGCGGTTTAGTGCCACGCAAAGAAATTACTGAATTAAAAGCGAAGAAAAGAACCCAGTGGCTTATGTTGGGTTTTTATAAATCTGTGATTTATTAACACGGCCACTTTCTGCATTGCTTAAATAGCGCTAATGAACGTTCAATAATGTCATAAGTGATTGCATAGTAAGCTGGCCACTGTGCTCGTGCAGTGGTTGCGGTACTTGGCCGCTGGCCTGAAAGACGTGGGTTCGATTCCGTTGGTGGTGGTCACATTTCGATGGAGGCAAAATTCTAGACTCTTGTACTGTGCGATGTCAGTGCACCTTAAAGAATCCCAAGTGGTCGCCTCATAATAATATCATGGTTTTGGCACGTAAACTCCAGGAATTATTACTAATAGTTGTTTAGCAAGCTTACATTACCTGTATAAGCTGGACTCGGGTGCGAATTTCGATACAAGTTTATCGCTTTATTCACCCGATTCTTGGTCATACTTGAAGGGTGACATATGTGGGAACGATTTGTGACAGTCCACCGTAGCGAGATACTAATGAGTGTTGGGGTTATACGTCCAGAAACCACAATTTAATTATGAAAGATCACGCATATAGGGGAGGGTTCCGGAAACTTAGAGCACCTGGGGCTTTCTCAAGTGTACTTAAATCTAAGCACACGGCCTCTATGACATGCCTAGTGCGCTTCAGTTTTCACTGAATAAGTAGCGCCACTCTGCGGCGCGGCGAGCTGCTAATCAGTCGCGACGGCGAGTGGCTGCATAGGCGGGAAAATAGCAGTTAGAAGGGATCAAGCTAATTTCGCGGTCGTACATGAGTGTCGCGTGTATGGCTGTGATAACATCTGCAGCAACGTTGCTGGCAAGCTACCGGTCAGCTGTCAAAAAAAAAAAAATCGGCAGATCCCACGTACCTGATAATCGACGTAATGCGAAGCATGCGGAGGAAAGGTGGCCGTGTTGCATTTTTTTTTATTGAGCGCCACGTCATGAAATAACGCTAAATATATGCACAAATGTTGCATGCTGCAGACACATGTTGAAGAGTTGCAGATGCTTATATAACCAGTCGTTTGCACTTGCGCAACGATGCCAACTGTAACATGCGTATTAGCAACACCAGAAGCTGATGTAAAGCGCTGATGCTCGGCAGGATGCTGGCCCTGGACACTGTTACATAAATGAAGCTCAGCGCATGGCGACCAACCACAATTGACGTTAACCCGACGTGACGGCTTTATCAAACGAGTACATATGTAATGTTTATAAAATTGGGTAGGCAGCACTGCAAACGCTACTGACGTTTCACAAAGATTAGCGTCTGTTTGAAAGGCAGCTCCGACGCATGACGATAGTTATAGCGCGAGAACAAAACGACGACACAGAGACAAGAAGGACACGAAAGACACGAGCGCTAACATGCCATACCAACTAGCCCAAGCTCCCACACTTCTATGCAGCTCCGAGACCTGCGCGTAGCTTTGTGGTAAAATGCTTCATTGCCACGCAGCATACTTTCGATTCCTGCTGGGACCCTGACATATTACTATTTGCGTTCGTCGGGTCGACGCTACCGATGTCGGATATATCTTAATGCTCGCTCGTTAAAATTGCCCATGTGTGTTCTCGTTGTTTCAGGGCACATACTAAAGGTCAGTCACCTGTGGCACATATCCGCATACCAGCGGCACATACGCGACCGTGGGTATGTGCCACTGTCTGGCGAGAAGTGTTTGATGGCGTACGCGACGAGAATGTGGCATTATTCATGTCTTGACCAGCGCGTTATATTCGCCAAACCATCTTACCCTCCCATGCTAATTTTGGTTCACGCCAAATTAGGGGGGGGGGGGGGGGACTACGAGAGCACCCAAACGTAAGCGGCTAGATAGATAGATAGATAGATAGATAGATAGATAGATAGATAGATAGATAGATAGATAGATAGATAGATAGATAGATAGATAGATAGATAGATAGATAGATAGATAGATAGATAGATAGATAGATAGATAGATAGATAGATAGATAGATAGATAGATAGATAGATAGATAGATAGATAGATAGATAGATAGATAGATAGATAGATAGATAGATAGATAGATAGATAGATAGATAGATAGATAGATAGATAGATAGATAGATAGATAGATAGATAGATAGATAGATAGATAGATAGATAGATAGATAGATAGATAGATAGATAGATACGTTCAAAGTAGCCGAGTTTGCTGAAAAATGCTTCGCATTTAATAAAATTGTATAGACTTGCGTAGAAGGCTCACGACTACGAACGATGAAAGCGTTGTATAAGGGTGGTGTAAGGCGGGAGATAAGCGGACAGTTTTCGTTTCTCCTCAGCGCTTACTATTATTGTGAATTCGTGCGCGATCAGCGCCACCAGTGGTGGCCGTGCACGTGAATTCGTCGCGATATTGTGTAAGTGCCACAGTGCCACCATACCAGCTGTGCACCGCACTCCGCGTTTTGCCAGCCGGAATTCAATCCTCAGATATACGGATCAGCAGTATATCTGAGGATTGAATTCCACCACCGCTGGTGCTTACGGGATACTCAATTGACCCCAAGTTTTCATATAAGGGAGTGGCTTTTTAATTATCAACTCGGTTATCGTGACCATAGAAGTGACTCGAGGCGGAACCCTAAGAATGTCGAAATCTCATCACCATATTTGCAAGCGGGCGACCCTCTTTTTCTTCAGTATAATGAAGATCAAAACCCCATCACTCAAATAACTTCATCCTTCAAGCACTCACGTCCAGTCACTTTATTTGTCACCGCTCAGTGAAGGTTAATAAAGTTAAAGAGCAATTTTACCTTCTTCATGCAGCTTTCAATGGTTAAGACTACTTCTGTACATAAAGAAAAAAAAAGCGGTTTAGAGACAGCTCCTTCCACAGTCTGCAAAAAAAAAAAACTTGTTTACTTGCTCTCCGCAGTTAGCTTTTTCACGTAGACAGGCAAACAAGAAGAAAAGAAAGCATGAACAATGGTGGGGAGACGCTACAATCAAACCTCGGTTGAAGCACGTCCTGGTTTCATGGGGTTGGGAGGCTATGACACCGACGGGAAAGAGGACAGCTACGATCACGATGATGAATGAGCGTACTAGAAGGCTCTGTTAGTGCACTCTACTTCGGCTGTGGTGCGTAGAGAGGGCACTGTCGGGAAAGGCATAATCAACAAACTAAAAGACCAGGAAGAACCTGCGGTGGGCAGGCGTATAGCGGCTAACCATTGGCGCCGTTTTTTTTTTTCTTTTTTTTAACATAGGTGCGTGGGAAGGTTTCGCGGTGCTCCGTTCTGCATGCCACAGAGCAAATGGCAGAAAAAGATCTGTGGTCAAGCGTCGCCCTGCCCGACTCTGAAGAGACGTCTGTGGTTCCCAAACGGCGCCCTTCGCTGGTTTGGGTGCATGTCTTGACTTGCTTCCGCATCGAGCTGCTTTTGAAAAGGCTACACTAAAGCTCCTGAACACCCCTTTTCCCCACCGTAGCCAATCCTTTGGTTAACAGATGATTCTGTGTGTGCTTTTTGTGGCGTGGGAAGCGGCGTGGAAGTCGCTCTAATGGTTCGAAAAGGGTGAGAGGTGATTCTATGTGAGGTGGTTGGAAAAGAGTGAGAAGAAACGGCACGATTTTTTGGTCTTACAATGAACAGTAGGACCGCGTTTTTTTTTTTCAATTCTATAGCATGTCCCGTGCATTTAGAAGACGCTTTCGCGTTTGGCGAAAGGCTCTTCGCGCTGCTGTTCATTTGGGTCTTAGCTAGTGCATTCCGTAGCCTGACTGGAAAGAAAAAAAAAATGAGTCGAGAATGATGGGGTTACAAATGAAATAAAAAATATGTCATTATTGGAAATAAGTATGAGCATGAAGCACACAATTATCCGATAACTATCACTTCATTCATTCATTCAGCTAGGAATAACAAAAAAATATTTTTGTTTAAGTGCATAGCTGCTCACCCGAAAGTCGAGGGATCAAATATTGGCCAAGCCGTCGCATTTTGATTGAGGCAGAATTCTAGAGGCCTGCCTGTTTAGATTTAGGTGCAGTTCATTGAACCCTATAGGTGGTCGAAATTCCCTGACTTTTCCACTGTGTGGCGTCTCTCATAGTCATATCGTGGCTTGTTATTATTCATGGTATTGCTGTTTATTAAGGTCATATTATAAATTCAGTAAAAACAGTGTTTATTTCGCGAAAATCTTGATGGCCCTTGTTTTTTTCTTTACCATATGACTGGCCGCTAATATGGCAAAGAGAAATGACATACACAATTGTGTACGCCCCACGCTTAGAAGTGTGGTGCATTGAGTATGGTGCTTTTTCTGATTTCCTAGGCATGCAGTGCACACCGCTGTGCGTGGCCTAGATATGTTCCGCGCCCGGGTCACTCCGTTATTCATTGTGCTGGGCTTCATGCTCGAAGCCTGTCATCCGGACGTCCGTTCCCGCGACGTGCACAGACCCCGGGGACACCGCCCCGGATCGATCCTCTGAAAGACCTTTTGTGCGTGCAATGAATGGGGAAGCGGGGAAACGCGCGTCGATGCGTGCTTGTGCGCGACGGTGCAAAGGTTGGTCGTGGCTGCAGATAAGGACACGACTTCTCGAATAATGTGCGAGTTCTGAAAGAAAGACGCGTTGCCCATGCTACAAAAAAAATGATATCACGACGATCGTCCGTGATTCTCGAATGGTAAAAGAAAAGCGTATACTGTTCTCCCGGTTACTTCTACTGAGGAGTACGAATCCAAAGATTATTAATGTAATAATGGCGGAGTGAACAGCTAACTTGAGACAAAAATGCAAAAAGTGTGAAGGTAGCCAAAGATTTATTGCAGTGCCTACAAGCGCAGTCGTAACAATGTCTGCAGCATCGGCAGGCCTGCAGTGCAACTAGTTCACGTGCAATCGCGTTCTAAAGCTGTGCAGTATAGTTGCCGTGACTCCATCATATACGTATGAAATTACTTTGACGACCCCCTTATTCTAGCAATACATATGGTGGTTTTGGGATGTTAAACCCCACATATCAATCAATCATTCTTGCAATAATAATCCGGGGGGTTTAGCGAGCCAACACCACACCGTAGTATTGGCTCGTATAGTACCACACCGTAGTAGGTCGAGGCACGCCGTAGTGCAGAGCTCCGGAAATTTCAACCATCTGGTGTTCCTTAAAGTGCACTGAAATCGCACAGTTCACGAGCGTCCAACGTTTCGCCTCCATTGAAACGGGAAAGTCACGGGTGGCACCGAACCCGCGACCTTTGGTTCAAGAGTCAAGCACTGCAACCGCTGTAACACCGAGGCTCATAGTCTTGGATTTCTATAAGCACTTCTGTACAGATATATAGGCGCCGTGTTTTCCATACTGTTTATGGCACTCCGGTTCTATGAAACTACACTGTAAAAAGTTTTCCGGAGGAACTGCGCAGTTACCCCAAGAAGGGCAAAAGACGAAATGTGCGCAAAAGATTGCACATGGGATGGCAAGGAGGGGCACTTGGAGTAACTGCATGCAGGAATGTTCGCGCCGTGTGCAATCGACCCATCGGTGCCTACGCAAGCCTGTTTCTTTTCGGACGGTGCTGCAGCGTGGTGTGGTGTAGTGGTTAGTGTACGCGCATGCTGACTGAGTGGTCCCGACTTTGGATCGCGTGTGTTCTATACAAATTTTCGGAAATTTATTTCGGAATGCGAATTGTGCTCATCAATTTTACATTTAACGAAATGCCCGCATTCACTTCGAATGGCTCGTTAAGTCAAACAAAACCTAATTTTTTTTATTTTGCGCAAATTAACTGTTGCTCCGTCGAGGAGTAACCACGAGAGTGAAGTTACTCCTTCGCACTTACTCCCAAAATGGTGCAATAGGTGTGGCAGGTTAGTTACTCCACTAAAGGAGCAACCTGGATACCCTTTACTCTCCTTTACTTCATAGAGTGTAACGTCGCTACAGCTGCAAATTGAACCCATCATCTCGCGTACTGCAGTGGAATAGAGCACTCCAGCAGATTAAAGCCTACTCTCCCACTTTGATTGTTTGTAGTTTAATCCTATCACTATTGATAATCAATTGAACATGCAATATGTACTCGTAGGTGTGCGGGTCGCATGCGCGGAACACGGATGGAGGAAGTGTATGGCACAAACACGCATACACTTCACCAATGAGGCCAAATGGCCCGAGGGCCTTCCCTGTTCTCGACTTTCTGCGTGCCACACATATACGTGTGTTTATACAGGCTCAACGAGTTTATTCTATATTTGTATGAGCGGAAAATTTGCCTTTGGGTGCACAATGGAAGGTGTTGCTGTGCTTCATCGCATGTGCACGATGCCAGTTAAGGACCTAAAAACGTCGTTTATCTTTATGGGTGGCCTACAAGCCTCCATCTGTGACACATAATCTCGATATATCCAGGATGATATACGATGCTTATACCCTCGGAGAAACGATGGCCTGATCGATGATTCGCCTCGCTCACGTACAGTATAGTCCACTGTTAAAGGGAACACTCGATTGCACACCATCAATATTGCGGGCCCTCTGAGAGCAAGTGGATTAAGAAACAATCTCCATGCAAGTCAATAGTCTGTCAATAGGAGTCGGGACTTTTAACCACCCGTAGCCTTATGCATATCGCTATGATTCCGTAAGATAGCGAAATCTAAACATGCTGCGCACGCAGCTGTTCCCTTTAACAGTTGTCCCGTCTGTACATAATCAAACCGCGTTGTTCGCAATAGCTGAATTCTGCTGGAGCCCATGTGCTTACCGCATCGAATGGCTCGTCTTGAGGAAAGTCAATATACAAAGAAGACGCTACGTTTCACGTTTTCAGGGCCTCGTGCCCGATCGACGGTGCCGATAAACGGCAGCACCCACTCTCACCATTTGCCGGTTAGGCAGCCGTTTTAGCCGCGCACATTCCGCCACTTCATTATCCGGAGCGTTCCGCAGTCGCCCTGCGCGCGCCTTTTCTCGCAGTTGCGCTTAATCCTGGACGAAAGTGCACGTTTATCTAAGTATAGTATACACACATCTAGATGCGCGCTGTATACCTAGTATAGACCGGTGGCTACAGAATCGGTCACGAGGTACTCGATTCCGATTCTCCTCACGGACCCGTCAAGCGGCCGCGCTTTTCTCGCACGGCGTTCGACCACCCCGCTCAGTTTCGATAAAACGGTGCACTGCTGCCTACGCGGTAACGCTCGTATCAGCCGATCGCGAGAGCGAGGAATACCGAAGCACATCGTCGCACTTGCTGCACGTTTGCGTCATCCGTGGCGCCCAGTTCAGCTGTGGCGAGTTGTATTTTACGTCGACGAAGCTGGTCGCATCTGTGCTTATACGGCTTCTGGATGAACCAAGACAAACGTCAGCGGAGCGCTAAAACTCTTGTTTTAGCTATAGATCGTGAATTGGTGAATTTTTAAACCCATATGACAATGCGGTGCTAAAAAAACAAAAAAAAAGCGAAGTGCGCAGGCTTTTCTTTTTTTTCCTTTTCCGCGCAGCCTGCCATATGTGTTCAGGTCAGCGAAGCTATTCCGGCTACTCATAGTTAAAGGCCGTTAAGACAACCAACGTGCATTTTATTGTCATGCAGATGGCGGTTGACACTCTCGGCCCAGCTTGCGAAGCGTATACATCAAAAACGATGACACATATGATCAGTGGCCTGCCTGGAAACCCATCACCACTCTCATGCGTGCGGGTTATGTAGTTTCCGCGATGCTGCACGTAATTAAATAGAGCGAGCGGCGTACGCGCTCCGCTACGTGACCCAGGCGTAGCGCCAGAGGGTCTCAGTACGCAGCCAAGTGTTGGGCGCTGCCCGAGTCATCTCAATGCTGCCGCTTCCTTCGTGAGCACAGACGGCGGGGCTCCGGCCTGGCCTGGAAGACACGGCAACCGACAGGATAGACTTCTTCTCGAACGGGGAGACGTGTACGATTGCTATCGAATATATAACTCGACGGCGAGGGGGAAGTCCTGGGCGGATAACGTCTCCACACACGCGCGCGCACTTTCATTTCTCCCAACAACTTTCTCCTCTCTCCTCGCCACCTTGCTTTCTCCTCCTCGTAATTGCGATGGCACACAACCGCTTCGCGTTTTCAATGGCGGTGGCAAGCGGCGGCAGCGTGGAAGATCGGGGGAACAAGTTGGGAGTCGTTCGGACGAGATGCGGGGTGAACGCCGACACTACCGACTCCTGGACGTGTACCGGCCGAGGGTGCAACGCCGCCGCCCATGGATAATCGCATTGTAGCCGGGCGCCGTCTCCGAGAACGTGGGACGGGAGCGGACGGTTTCCCCAGGCGCCCCAACGGAAGCCGCAAAGGGTGTCACGCTCGCACAAACTGGTGCAGCAGCCGAAGGGGAGGCTTGTGGGGGGAGGGGTGGGGTGCTCACCAGTGTTTACCGAGCGATGCCCAACTAGATTGTCCACGAAGCCGCGGCTCGAGTGTATTTCACGAAGCGTGGATAATTGCGGCGGTTTGAGAAGAGGCACTTCCCTCTTCCGAGACTCCTCACCACAACGCTTTATGGTCGCCGTATCAACGGAGGCTTACACCGGCAGCTACGACTGACCTTCGCCTCCTCCACCCCGAACTGCCGCACTCCAGGCAGGCAGGTAGGCAGCGGCAGCAGGCGTCGTCGCCGAAGTGGTACTAGTCGGCGAGGGGAAAAAGAAACAAGAGCCACGCCGCGGTCCAAGACCTCTGCATGGGAAGCGTCGTCGGTGATGAGGAGCCGGCAAGAGCGCCCGTGCAGCGGTGTCTAACGGCGACCGCAGCGGTCATGGTCTCCTCGGCGCGCGCCAGTGATGACCTGTGGCCGACCCGACGTCAAGCTTCGTTTGCCGAGACTGCTGCTCTTCTCCATCCTGATCCTCCTCCACTCTTTCGACTTCGCCTCGGCAAAGGTAAACGGAACGTAACGCGACGTGGCCGCGGTTGACTTGCGGAGGGGAACGCGCTGCGCCGAAGTTAATGGGCGAGGAGGGCGTGATCGAGAAGGCCCGTCGTGGTTCATTGGCCTGTACTCGGGAACTTCCTTTCCCTCCCACCGCAGTATCCTAGATCGATCACATTGGGGGGATATCGTTTTATACTGCGCGTTCATTGGTTTAACCGGCTGTCGGCGTGCCGACAGCCGCTTCTGAAGGAGTGATTCTCCGCTTCTGGCCGTCAAGTACCTCAGAAGTGAAAGTATCGCCTAAATGTGATCGATCATTGTTGCGGTGGTCAATGTTGCATTTGCGTTTGCAACACCACGTGGGGAATTCACGACAGAATCTCGCTGTTGACGGCAGGTGGCTGATTGAGTTGGAAATCGCCGTGGCTTTTCACGAAGACCGATGCCCCCGATATATAAGCATGTCATGTCCAACTGGGTCGCAGCGTTGGCGGGCCACAGTTGCATATAGCCCGTGGGCGCTTTTTAGGGCGTTGTAGGCTATGTGCAGTCGAATGCAAGATGTTGACCAGTTTTCGACCGAAATGTGGTCTCGGAGGGAGTGTTATACAGTTAAAGACTATACACTCGACTATAGATTGGCAATGTACTGTTTTCTAATAGTAAAGAATAGTAAAAGGGAGATGTCGTCGAAAAGAGACGTCCGGGACGACTGTATAAATTGTTTTCCTAAATATAGCATCTCGAAGTGGTTAAGCTACCATGTATATTTGCCGGAAAGTTCGAAATATCGGGCCTCGTTCTCACACGTGCAAAGTAGACACTGGTCTCTTAAAGAGCTTCCTTTCGTTTGTGAGAGCGCAAGCTGCTGTACAAAACCACGATTGTTCGGAAGACGAAACGCATAAACTATGCAATGTGAGAAAAAAAAAAGTTGAACAAAGCTCTGCTGGATTCAATGTTTTCAAGATGAGACGTGTACAAGTCTGCTTGTCCAAACATTACAGCTTACATCGGCGGAATGGAGGCAATGAGTCTCGTCAAGTCGTTACAAATTGGTGTTAACGCAACTGTTTTATTTTTCGTTGTCTCCTTTGATTAGTGAGTAGTCCATCGTTTATTGTTCCGACTCTTCCCCTTTTTGATATCAGAAAAAAAAATAACTGCTGCACGGTGTTACTGTAATCTTGCACCTTTGTTATCACGCCCCACGAATGCTACCTAGTTCCTTGTTTCGTATACTTTTTATGTAGCCCTTCCTGGTTTTCGCAACGGTGGCTTCTATCTATCAAGGGGATGACACCTGAAATCCATTGCTTGGCAATACGACCAGGAACTTTGAGAAGCGATAAAACAGGATAAGGAAATGATGTCGAGAAGTACTGCGTAATGCACCTGCCGCACGTAATGCGGAAGTATGATGCGGAAGTATTTTTGAAACTATATTATCAAGGTTATGATATATAGAACACATCATCATGCATCCACCTGCCGTCCTTCTGCTTTATTGTACCTGGACAGTGCGTTCTAAATGACTACTGAGGGAATGCTCAGGTTAAGTTTCTTTGCTGCTTAATTTCTTTTTCTCGTGCCAAAAAAATGAAGTTGGTCAATGGTAACGCTAAAATTAAGTACACTCCTATGTTCACACCTGTCTGTTATGCACTTAGCAGTGGCGCGTTCTTAAGTTGCGTTGATTACCAATGGGTGCTGGGAAAGCACTTGAATTTGAGAGAAGAGTCTGGGCGTCTGGAACTGCGAAATCCTTTCAGCCAGAAAAGGTCCGAGAAAGAATGGAAGATGGAGACTCGCATTTGCAATTCCTGGTTCGCTCCCACCACGTAAAGGCCCTGAAGAAGAACGTTTCACGGACTTGATAACTAGGAGCGTATACAACCCTGGTATAAGCAAATATGAGACAGATGGGTCATGGTGTCAATGCAATGGATGACTGTGGCAGTATACAGGCTTTGTCATCTTTACCCAGTTCTTCAGCCTCTCACGCAAGGTTAACTCAATTCATACTATGTCTGTCTATATGTCTATATTATATGAGAAAGACTACACTACATGCCGTTGAAGCTCTTCAGTTTGTAGTTGAATCAACGTGAGTTTTACCTCACATGATATTCGTCCTGGTCACCGACCGATCAGTATACATGAACGCTACTTTTGCCACGACGACCCCCCCCCCCCCCACCCCCGTCTCAAAGGAGCTGCGATCTCATCGCAAGCTATACCCAAGCCGACCGTTCTCGGCCAATACGTATCCTCTTATATTCCATGTTTCCTGCGTATCGGCCAATCTTTATAGGACACGTATTGAGACTGTCCAGCGAACAGAAGATAGCGTACCTCAATAAATTTCGGAGAAGCCCGAGCACCCACAACTGCTTCGGTGGTCGAGTCTGCCGACATTTCCTTCAAACGCAAACATATAAGGGATGAACACAAATAAATAGG